>NW_022060049.1:3091211-3436816 GCF_007399415.2 Gopherus evgoodei
CTGCACAGCTCTGGCTCTTGGGAGGCCTGGCTGAACATCGCACTGACACACACTCACGGGGGCACAGCTCAGGTCACTCACAGGGCCATCCCTGGGCCTTTGCCACACGCAGCACTGACCTCTGCCCCTTGGCTGTTGACCGACCTTTGATTCTGACAACTGCATGGCAGTGGCAAGGAGGGAAAGCCTCCTAGAGCCCCACATGGCAGTGAGCACCCCTGGCACTCCTGCGGGAACTGAGGAGTCCCAGACTGGAATTCCAGCTGAGGGGTCTGGAGACTCAGGTCTTTCACAGCCCTCGTCACTCACATGGATTTCAAATGGCAGTGGCCAGCTTCTATCTGAGGGCTTGGCTACACTGGAGAGTTGCAGCGCTGGTGGTGGGTTTACAGTGCTGCAACTTAGTAACTGTCCACACCTGCAAGGCACATCCAGTGCTGCAACTCCCTGGCTGCAGCGCTGGCTGTACACCTAGTCTGCTTGGGGTGTAACAATTGCAGCGCTGGTGATGCAGCGCTGCTCATCAAGTGTGGCCACCAAAAGCGCTGTTATTGGCCTCCAGGGTATTAGGAGGTATCCCAGAATGCTTGCTCACAACAAACCGGAAGAATGGCTGAACTCCGAGCTCCCCCAAGCTGCTCATCTAAAAAACAAACACAGCTCCTGTTTGCTCGAGCAAGCAAATGAGCAGAGGCAGGCAGGGGAATTGCTTTGGAAGGTTCACAGCTGTTTGCTTGAAGAGAGAAGTCACACGGCAGAGGGGGAGAGGGGAGTCCATGTTGAACAGCTGCTTATGTGGTCTGAAGGCTATTTAGGAGTGCATAATTTGCCTTTAGTGAATAAGAGAGGGGTGGGGGAAGGGCTCGAAACTTTTAAATTGATTGCAGGTTGGTGACGTGTATGTTCCAGTCCTTAGAACTTGCAAGGCAGGGAGATGACAGATCCAAAAATCCACTCTCTCTCTCTCCCCCACGTTCCCCCTCACCCCCCTCTTTTGAAAAGCACGTTGCAGCCACTTGAATGCTGGGATAGCTGCCCACAATGCACCACTCCCAACAGCGCAGCAAATGCTGCAAATGTGGCCACACTGCAGTGCTTTCCCTACACAGCTGTACGAAGACAGCTGTAACTCCCAGTGCTGTACAACTGTAAGTGTAGCCATACCCTGACCCTGTTCTACACTGCACTGAACAGCTCACTGGGCACTGGGATGGTGAAGGAATAACTCAGGGAGGTGCTACTCTGTTGCGACAGTCCCACTGCCAGCTGGAACTGCCATGTGCCCCTGTGCTGCACACAATAGCCTTGGAGAGCTTCTCAGCTGGGGCAGAACCCCTGTCGCCTGCACCAAAGCACTAGGCTGTGATGCCTGAGTTAACGGAGAATCTCTGCTATCTGTTAGCAGTGTAAGGCCCAGGACAGCCAGGGGAACCACAAGAGGTACATGGTGCACATACACACCAGCCTGTTCATTACACCCTTGCTGAGATAAACACAGCTGGCCCTCAGAAAAGACGGTTACTCACCTTTGTAACTGTTGTTCTTCGAGATGTGTTGCTCATATCCATTCCAATTAGGTGTGCGCGCGCCGCGTGCACGTTCGTCGGAAGATTTTTATCCTAGCCATACTCGGTGCGCCGGCTGGGTGCCCCCTGGCGTGGCGCCACTATGGCGCCGGATATATACCCCTGCTGACCCAACCGCCCCTCAGCTCCTTCTTGCCGGCTACTCCGACAGAGGGGAAGGAGGGCGGGTTTGGAATGGATATGAGCAACACATCTCGAAGAACAACAGTTACAAAGGTGAGTAACCGTCTTTTCTTCTTCGAGTGCTTGCTCATATCGATTCCAATTAGGTGATTCCCAAGCCTTACCTAGGCGGTGGGTTTGGAGTGAGATGTTGCAGAATGCAAAACTGCTGAGCCAAAGGCTGCATCATCTCTGGACTGTTGAACCAGAGCATAATGTGAAGCAAACGTGCGGACCGAAGACCAGGTAGCTGCGCGACATATCTCCTGGAGAGGTACACAAGCCAGGAAGGCAGCAGATGAAGCCTGAGCCCTGGTAGAATGCGCGGTGATGTGGCTTGGGGAAATATGAGCCAAATCATAACAAGTGCGGATGCACGCCGTTACCCAAGATGAGATCCTCTGAGAGGAAACAGGTAGGCCTTTCATTCGGTCTGCTACCGCAACGAAGAGTTGGGGTGTTTTTACGAAAGTGTTTTGTCTGCTCAATATAAAATGTGAGCACTCTATGGACATCCAGGGAGTGCAACTGTTGCTCCCATTGCATTGAGTGTGGTTTCGGGAAGAAGACCAGGAGAAAGATGTCCTGGTTAACATGAAAGGCGGAAACCACCTTAGGGAGGAATGCCGAGTATGGCTGCAACTGCACCTTGTCCCTGTGGAACACAGTGTACGGTGGATCCACCGTAAGAGCCCTAAGCTCGGAGACTCGTCTGGCCAATGTAATAGCTACGAGGAAAGCTGTCTTCCAAGACAGGTAGAGTAGCAAGCAGGTTGCTAACGGCTCGAATGGGGGAGACATAAGCCTGGTTAAAACCAGGTTGAGGTCCCAGGTCGGGGTTGGGCAGCGTACTTGGGGGTATAAGCGCTCCAAGCCCTTGAGGAACCTCAAAACAATAGGGTGTGAGAACACGGAACAGCCATCTTCCCCTGGGTGGAAGGTAGAGATAGCTGCCAAGGTACCCTCAGTGATGACACTACTAGGCCCTGCTGTTTGAGAGACCAAAGGTAATCCAAGATAGAGGGAATCGAGACCTCAGTGGGAGTAAGATTATGCGTTTCGCACCAGCAGGAGAAATGCTTCCACTTGGCCAGATACATTGACCGGGTGGAAGGTTTCCTGCTACCCAGGAGAACTTGTCGTACTGATGCATAGCAAAGTAACTCTGACTGGTTTAGCCACGCAGCAGCCACGCCGTGAGGTGAAGGGCCTGCAGGTCTGGGTGGCGAAGCCTGCCGTGGTCCTGAGTTATGAGGTCTGGGTGGAGTGGCAGGGTAATTGGGTTGGCTATTGACAGGTCGAGCAACGTGGTGTACCAGTGCTGCCTGGGCCATGCTGGAGTGATCATGATTAAGCATGCTCTGTCCCTGTGGGGTTTTAGCAGGACCTTGTGAACCAGCGGGAACGGTGGGAAGGCATAAAGCAGCTGGCTCTTTCACGGCATCAGGAAAGCGTCCGAGATCGATCCCAGGGAGAGACCTTGGAAGGAGCAGAACATCTGGCATTTCCTGTTCGCGTGGGAAGCAAACAGGTCTATGTGGGGAAATCCCCACTTCTGGAAAACAGAATGAATAACGTCCGGGCGGATCGACCCCTCGTGAGACAGGAAGGACCTGCTGAGTCGATCCGCCAGAGTGTTATGAACCCCTGGGAGAATGGACGCTACCAGGTCTATCGAGTGGGCTATGCAAAAGTCCCAGAGTTGGATGGCCTCCTGACAAAGGGGGGAGGATCATGTCCCTCCCTGCTTGTTTATGTAGTACATGGCCATTGTGTTGTCTGTAAATACTGAGACACAATGGCCTTGTAAATGTTGCTGGAATGCCTGGCACGCCAGGCGGACTGCTCTCACTTCTCGGACATTTATGTGTAATGCCAGCTCCTGAGATGACCAGGGGCCTTGAGTACGAAGGTGTCCGAGGTGAGCACCCCAGTCGAGAGATGACGCGTCCGTCGTCAGGGACATTGAGGGCTGGAGCGGATGGAACAGCAGCCCTGTACACACCAGGGAGGGAGTTGGCCACCAGTCTAGGGAGTCTAGGGTGCTCAGGGGAATGATGACTATCATGTCTATTGGATCCCTGCCCGGGTGGTATACCAAGTTCAGCCAAGCTTGGAGAGGATGGAGGCAGAGTCTGGCGTATTTGGTTACAAACATGCAGGCAGCCACGTGACCCAGGAGACCGAGACAAGTGCGAGCCGAGGGTGTCAGGAAATTCTGTAGACCTCAGATGATTGTTGCCATCGCCTGAAACCGCGGCTGCTGTAAGCAGGCCCTGGCTAGATTGGAGTCCAGGATAGCTCCTATGAAGTCTAACCTCTGCGTGGGAACCAGAGTAGATTTTTCTATATTGATCATCAGGCCTAGTCGTGTGAATAGGTCCTTGACGATGCCCACATGCTGGGTGACTTGTGTCTCAGAGGCCCCTCAGATGAGCCAATCATCCAGATACGGAAAAACGTGTATCCGACGTCAGCGGAGATAGGTGGCGACTACGGCTATACACTTTGTAAATACCCTTGGAGCTGTAGAAAGACCAAACGGCAGGACCGTAAACTGGAAGTGCTGACGGTTGGCTACGAAGCGGAGGTACCTCCTGTGTGGAGCAAAAATGGCTATGTGAAAGTATGCGTCCTTCATATCGAGCGCGGCATACCAGTCTCCAGGATCCAAGGACGGGATAATGGTCTCCAGGGATACCGGTCCCCAGGGATACCATGCGGAACTTCAACTTTGTCATAAACTGGTCGAGTCCTCGCAGGTCTAGGATAGGTCTGAGACCTCCCTTCGACTTGGGGATTAGGAAATAACGGGAGTAAAACCCCTTGCCCCTTTCGTCCTTTGGTATCTCCTCTATAGCTCCCATGGTGAGGAGCGTCAGCACCTCTTTCAAGAGGAATTGCTCGTGAGAGGGGTCCCTGAAGAGGGATGGGGTTGGAGGGTGGGAGGGCAGGGTTGAAATAAATTGGAGATGGTACCCATACTCCACCTTGCGTAGGACCCAGCGATCTGAAGTTATCTGGGACCATGCCGGGAGGAAGTAGGAGAGACGGCTGGAGGAAAGGAGGAGAAGGATCCTGGCCTGTAACTGGTACGCCGCTCTCGGGCGCACCTTCAAAAGTTCGTCTTTGGTCCAGCTGGTGGTTTCGAGGGACCCTGATTTTGGTCCCCTTGGGATCCTGATTGTCATCTACGACCACCTCGGCCGCGCCGCCTACCAAAGTCCTGTCTTTGTCTAGGCGTAGAGTATGGGCGGTGAGGCTGGGGATGGAAAGGCCTACGTTGGGTCACTGGCGTATGCATGCTGAGAGAGCGCATTATGACCCTGTTGTCCTTCAGGTTTTGCAGCCAGGGGTCAGTCTTTTCCAAGAAGAGGCCTTTACCATCAAATGGCAAGTCCTGAATGGTATACTACAGCTCCGGTGGGAGGCTTGAAACCTGAAGCAATGAGATGCGCCTCATGGCAACACCCGAGGCCAGAGTCCTGGCAGCTGAGTCGGCTGCATCCAACAAGGCCTGGAGGGAAGTTCTTGCCACTTTTTTCCCTTCCTCCAAGAGCGCAGTGAACTCTTGGCGAGAATCTTGAGGGAGTAGCTCTGTAAACTTACCCACTACCGCCCAGGTGTTATAATTATAGCGGCTAAGCAGGGCTTCTTCATTTGCCACCTGGAGCTGTAGGGCACCTGCCGAGTACACTTTGCAGCCGAGTAAGTCCATTCGCCTAGCCTCCTTCGATTTCGGGGCTGGTGCCTGCTAGCCATGGCGTTCTCTCTCATTAACAGACTGGATGACTAGTGAGCAGGGAGGAGGATGGACATACAAGTACTCGTACTCTTTAGAGGGCACCATGTATTTACACTCGACTGCCCTGGCCGCAGGAGGGACAGAGGCTGGAGACTGTCACATAGTATTGACATTGGCCTGGATGGTCCAAATAAATGGTAGGGCCACTCTGGTGGGGGCATCCGCCAACAGAATATCCACTACTGGGTCCTCTACCTCCGGGACCTTCTCCACCTGGAGGTTCATATTGAGTGCCACCCTCCTCAGGAGGTCCTGATAGGCTCTCGGGTCGATTGGAGGAGGGCCCGAGGAGGATGTTCCTGCCACCACCTCATCTGGAGAAGAGGAAGAGGAGATGCTGGGGACGAGCGGGTCCTGTGTGGCCTCTTGCTCTTGGGCGACCTCCTGCTCCAGTGGAACCTGGGAGTCCGGTGGGTGAACTGGGGCTTCCTCCGTAGCAATCGGAGGAGGACGGCTAACTGTTGCCTCTGGCACTTGGTGCTCTGATGGGACAGAGTGGGACGGAACTACTGGTACGCCTTGGGCCTGGTGGTACGCCCAAGGTGTCCAGAAAGACCACTGATGGGGGCCTTGGTCCTGGGCCTGGGTCTCTTGGAAGACTCTGGAGGGCACATCGGAATCACGGTCCTGTGCATAAGAGCTGTCCACGTGGGACGACACTGATGCATTTCTGGATGGACATGGAGGGGCTGAAAAGCCCTGGGCAGAGTCTCTGTCTCTAGCGGACCTTGCTCTACTCAGCACCGGGGACCGGTACCAGGAGGCATACTGGTACTGGGAACGAGACTGGGACCTGGGACCGGAGCGCTGCCGGGAGGTCGACTGAGATCTCGAGGCTCAACATTGGGAGCGGCTACGGGAGTCACGGTGCCTGGAGCAGTGCCGGGAGCTGGAACGGTGCCGAGAGTAGCGGGCCAGCGAACGGGATACTGAACTGTACCAGGAGTGCGACCGGTACCGAGGAGGAGAACAGTGCCGGGACTGCGAGCGGCTTTGGGAGCGGAAGCGCCGACGGGACCTAGAACGTCTGCGAGACCGTGATCGTGAACGGTGCCGCTCTGCTGTGCCAACAGAGGATGGTCTTATCAAGGCAGGCTTGCCGACAGATTGTATTACCCTCACCGGCGGTGCCAGGGGTTGAAGCAGCATCGATTCTGTCATGGCAATCAGATCCCTCGCCGTTGAGAATGTCTCTGGCCTAGATGGAATAGTAAGCTCAACCACAGCTCATGGGGAGCTGACAGGCACCAGACTCGAGGACCCTTGTGGGACCGGAATCAACGATGCCGACGTCATCGGTGCCACGGCAGGTGTCGGTGCCAGGCAATCTGACTTAGACGAGCTCTCTGGCTGCGGTGCAGGTGGCACGGAAGCAGCAGGAGTCTTAGGTTCTCTCAACCTTGGGGAGAGGGAGTGGTGCCGAGTCAACTTCGGTGCCCGCGACGGCCGGTGCTGAGAGGCCTTGGCAGTACCGGTGCGGTCCGGTGCCGAGGAGGCGCTTCTGCCCGCCGATTGACCAGCGCTCGGTGCCGAAGGCGGAGGGGTAGAACCGCCTCCATGAGGAGCTGTTTTAGCTGAAAGTCTCGCTCCTTTTTTGTTCTCGGCTTAAAAGCCTTGCAAATGCGACAAGTCTGTCAGGTGAGATTCCCCGAAGCACTTAAGACAGGAGTCGTGTGGATCTCCTGTCGGCATCGGCTTGTGACAGGCCGAGCACGGTTTGAAATCCGGTGAACCGGGCATGGGCCCTGGCACCGGGTGCGGGGAAGGGGCTAATACCCAAACCCCTCTTAACTATACACTATGAAAGATAAAAATTAACTATAAATATATAACTTTGAACTATATACACAAAAAAATAACTAGAGAACTACGAGTAGCTAGGGAGGTGGAGGTCAGTAAAACCACACTCCACAGTTCCAACGATCGACACGGGCAGTAAGAAGGAACTGAGGGGCGGTTGGGTCGGCAGGGGTATATAGCCGATGCCACAGCGGCGCCACGCCAGGGGGCGCCCAGCCGACCCACCGAGTGTTGCTAGGGTAAAAATCTTCCGGCGAACATGCACGCGGCGCGCGCACACCTAATTGGAATCGATATGAGCAAGCATACGAAGAAGAACCAGCCGTTCAGCTCTTACTTCTGACATCAGCATAACAAATCCCTGTGCACCAAGTGCTTCCACCCTGTAACTTCCACAGTCTTTGCTCGGGCTTGTCTGAGATGGGATCTTGGGACCTGTATTCACAATAAATGTGGCATATCGCCTTATCCCCCTGAATAAGATCCTGCTGGTTTTTATTTTCTTGGGATAACAATTATATGGGGGACATGGGAAAGCGAGCAGTTTTTCAGTAGTAGTGCAGCTGTGACACTTGTATTTTCATGTCTGACTTTGTAAGCAAGTAGTTTTTAAGTGAGGTGAAACTCAGGGTATGCAAGACAAATCAGCCGCCTGAAAGGGGTCCAGTAGTCTGGAAAGTTGAGAGCCACTGCTCTGGTGGGTACAACTGGTGAATAGCAACTTTAATGAGAGCCTTAACCCCAGGTGCCTGCACTCCCCCAGTGCTGGGAAGGGCCAAGGCCCAGGCTGGTGACACTGCTCTGCCAGGCTTCAGCCCTGCACACGGGTTGGGGAGTGTGAGCAAGCCAGTGGTGCACGGCCGGACCACGGCTTTGGGAAGGCAACAGCTCCACCCTGAGCTAACTGCCGACATGGACCCTTACGGCACAGATCCGTACAGCACTTTGCATGTCACATGGCCCTATTCATGCACCCCTTATGCTGATGCTCATGTATCCCCATCTCCCCTAAATTCCCTCGTGGCCCTAGCCCCCATGCCCCCTGCCCCCCAGGCACTCCGTACAGCCGGTCTCATACCTCCAGCTGCTTCACGTAACTCGCCGGGACACAGCCCATTCTCCTTCTGCCCTTTCCACCAGCTGCCATCTAGCACTTGTAGCACCGTTATCAGCAACCCCGCCATGAAGAGCAGCCCTAGCCGGAGCCACTCCCTGGAGAAGGGGCACAGGGTCTGACAGCGCAAGCCTGACATGCTGCGTTGCAGAGCTGGCCTGCAGAGGTGCCTTTTAGGGAGGGCATGGGGGTACCCCTACCAAAATCTGAAGTGTGCCCCTGCTCTGCTGTGATACAAAACAAAGGGGGAGCAGGTGCCCCTCTCCCTAAATGGTGCCCCTGGCCAGGGTATGGGAGCCCCTGTGCCATTTACTTAGGAGATCACTCACTGAGTCACATCTACTGAAACAGTACAGGCTCAGGGGCAGTTTAAGCTCTGACCAAGGCATGGCTCCTCAGCAGCTGACACTGCCCCATAGATGCAGCAGATTGGTTCTCCCCTACTGGGCTCAGGGGCCCACGAATCGGGCCTCAGCTCCCCAGCAGTGTGGTCGTCACTCACCAGTCTTTAACAAAGGACTGAAAGTCCACGGAGAAGCTCATGTTGTTTGGGAGCAGGGGAGGATCTTCCTGCAAGACCTTGGTGAGCACCTCAAAGTCCGTTTTACAGTTCTTGTAGGGAAACTGACCGGTAGCCAGTTCGACCTGCAAGGAGGGAGGTGGGAAAGCAAGGGTTAAAATGGAATCAGGGAGCTTAGAGACAGTCCATGTGCTCTATCTACGATCCTGTGCTACTTCCATCAAATGCAATGAGATTTGTGGGGGCTCAGACCTCTGGAAATTAGGGGCCTAATCATTACGAAATTACAAAGGTATCCAAGTGCCTAAAATGCAGACAGGGGCCTAGTGTAATTCATAGATGTACAGACTCCCAGGCCAGAAGGAATCCAGTCTGACCTCCTGTAAAACACAGGCCACAGGACTTCCTCAGAGTAAACCCTGTTTGAACTAGAGCAGGACAAGCCAATGCAGATCCAAAGAACACTCAGTAGAGAATCCACCATGGCCCTGAGTAAGTCGCTCCCTTGGTTAACCACCCTCAGCGTTAAACATTTGTGCCTTGTTTCCAGACTGACTTTGTCCAGCTTCAACTTCCGGCCAGTGGATCTTGTCAGAACCGTGTTCGACAGAAGAGCTTGTTACTGTCAAATTTCTGTGCCCCACACAGGCACTTACAGACTCTGATCGAGTCACCCCTTCTCTTTGTTAAGCTAAACAGATGTTTGGCATTAGCTCACTTATTCCTAGGGATTTAGAGGGCTGATCTGACTCCCACTGAAATAGGAGGTGTCTTCCTACCAGGCTAGCTTCAGGCACCCTGGTGTGAATGTTTTGGTTCATGTTTTTCACCCCTGAGATTATCTGAATATCTGGTCTTTTTCCTACAGATTTGTCCTGTTGCGTTTTATTTAGCTTTGGCACTGGCCCTAGTCAGGTTTGTTTAGCTTGATTTCTCGTCAGTTTTGCTTTCTGGTCCTACGGCCCTAGAGACAAAGGCGTGTGTCCTGGTTTCACTGATGCGAGGGGAACTTTTTATCTTAAAAAGATATTAACACTTCCAAAACTAGGTTAGTAGGAATATTATGGCGGTGCCAAAAGGCCCCACTGAAATTGAGGCCCCATTATGCCAGGCAGTGCACAGACACAGAGTGAGAGACAGTCTCTGCCCCAAAGAGCTCCCACACTAAACAGACAAGACAGACAACAGGAAGGGTCATTATACCCATTTTGTGGGTAGGAAACTGAGGCACAGAGGAATGATGTGATTTGCTCAAGGTCATATAGGGAGTCAGTTGCAGAGGTGGAATTTGAACCCAGGACTCTTGAGCCCCATGGCGCTGCTCGAACCACAAGACCAGCCTATCTTCTGCATTCCTCTTGCTGAGGCAATTCCTTTTAAGAACAGGAGTGCCCAAAGTTTGAGATAGATCGCAGGGCTGTCCGAGAACCTGCATCCCTCACCCACGCAAACCAGCTATGGGTCCGTCCTTGTATCTTCCTCAATAGATGAAGAGACATTGAGTTGGCCAATGGTAAAAGCAGAGCTGGTTGGGCTAGAATTTCCCAGACCAACATTTCAAATTTTTTTCTGAACCTGAATCAGGACAAAAAACTAAAAATCGCCATTTTTTTCACAAACTGAAAAGCTGAAAATAACTTTGAAACATTTCACTTTTGTTAGGACCGTTTAAATTAAAACATATATATATACACATACACACACACACACCACAACATAAGTTTAGAAACAAAAAGCCACTTGGGCTGAAAGATCAAAATGGGACGTTTTGCCATTTTCAAAACATTTTTGTCGTGGGTATTTTTTTGGGGGCGGGCGGGGGTGTGTTGAGCCCAACATGGCCGTGTGGGAAGTTTCCATTTCCATGGATCAGTATTTTCTGACAGAAAAAACACGCTGGTGAAACCTTGCCAACCAGCTGGAGATAAAACCCAGCAGCTGATCAGCCCTGCCCTTACTCTGCCAAGGGACTTTGGCTGTCTCAAGATCACTGAGCCCCTAGTGGCAAATCTTGGCATCGAGTTCAAAGTAGCATTTTGCATGAGAAAGTAAAGAAGGGACTTCACTCACCAGTGAGATGCCCAGGCTCCACACATCCGCTCGGATATCGTAGTCTGGTTTGGTGGGATCAGGAGGGTCTATCCTTTCAGGCTGGAAAAGAAAGGTCAATACACTCTCAGTCCAGTGGTGCTTACCAGGAGGAGAGGATCTTACATTACAGCACATGCCTATTACAGATTGAGATTATAAAATCACGCCATTCTCTACTGATATGCAGCCAGCTCTGAGGTGGAGCAAGGCAGCTGCATAACAGCCACACAGCAATGCTGCAATGTAGCCTGGGAAGTGAATCTATGTACAGATTTCTAATGTGCATATCAATGAAGTCAATAGGACTCATTTAACTCATTTTAAGTTTAAAGTTTGGGCTAACGGGAGGAATTACCTGGCTGAAATTAGGCCAAGCACACTGGGGCACGCAGAGGGGGCCAGATTCTCAGCTGGTATAAATAGGCCATAGAGTCATTAAAGACAGATCCATGGCTTGCTTAAATCAGCACAGATCCACTGGAATCACCAGAGCTGTATCCATTCACACCAGCTGAGGATCCAGGGCAGGAGTCTTTAGATCTTGGCTCACTTATGTCATCTCAAGCAGGACAGCACCCCCTAGAGCCACTCTGGAGAGCTGCTTCAGCTGGCCACTCTTCAGAGGTCTCCCATCGCAATACCAACCAAGCCTCACCCTACACAGCAGGCAAGATTAAAGGGGTTCCCATCCCAAGATACCACCCACAGGTGCCAATTAGCGCACAGGCAGCCTGAGGCCCAGCAGCACCCTCTCCAAGCCATGGCACGACCCAGCCCTCACCGCCATGTACGCCGCACAGCCCGCACTCCGGGTCTTGGCCTTCGAGTCCACCAGCCTCCCGCTGATCCCGAAGTCACACAGCTTGATCTGCCCCCTCTCGTCTAGCAGAATGTTGGAGGGTTTGACGTCCCGATGGATGACGCCGTGCTTCTCCTTCAGGTAGTAGAGCGCCTTAACGATCTGAAAGGACACGGCCACCCCATGCTGATAGAGATGGCGTCTCCCATAGTCAGCCCACTGCACTCACCTGCTCCCTGGGCTCACCGCAGGAGGATCAGCAAAAGGAGGGGCCAGCTAGAAACGCTAAAGAGATGCCAGGCTCGATATGCAGCAGGGAGAGGTCAGCCCCTTTGTACACAGCTCTGCAGAGAGCACACCTGGCACCGAGAGCTCAGTTCTCAGCCCATCAATCCCAGAATTCCTGTCCCGGAGAAGGGAGGAGCCAGCCCCTCTCATGCTGATGAGATCGGATTGCAGGACCAAGCCCCTGGCGTGCATGGGCTGCTGTGCAGAGATCAGCGGGAACAAGCCCCTGAGGCGAGAGATCTCTCCCTTTGGGAGCCCCTTTCCAGCACAGACCCTGTCTGTGCAAAGCCAACCCAGCTGCCAAACGGGAGAGGCCAGTGGTGGATCAGGTCCCTCCCAGATGCTCACGTGGGGAAAGGTTTGGCAGGTGCCCATCATTCTGCATCCAGCCCCACTTGCCCTTCCCCCACCTCGCTCCACCAGAACTCACCGCCACCGTCATCTTCCCCAGGATCCTCTCAGGGATGGGCCCCTGGATGCGTTTCTTGAGCTTCTCCGCACACGTGCCCATCAGCTCCATGGCAATGAAGACGTCTGTCTGTGTGGGAGGGAGACCAAGGCCGGGTTACTGGGGGCACGACGTACGCTTGGCTTTCCGGACAATTGTGCGGAAAGGAGGTGGCGGCTTTGGGTAACGTCGCACCGCTCTTCGGGGCGGCAGCGGAAATCAAACCCGGGACCTCTCTACAAGTACAAGCCTCAGCTGCCTGAACTGGAAGACCCAGCTCTGACAGCTCAAGGCTGTAGCCAGGGCATGCAGCCACAAGGGGGAGATGGAGAGCTGCAGCGTGACTGCAGGGGGCTCTTACATTGGTGATGAAGGTCCCGAAGCACTGGACAATGTAGGGGCAGTCGTGGCTTTTCAGCACCACATCCAGGTCCATCAGGATCCTCTTGTTCTCCTCCTTGTTACCTGAGCGGCGCATTTGCTGTGGGGACCAGACAACAAGTGGGGATTACAGAGCGGCTCTATGGGCTGAGAGCCGACTGCAGGGGTGAACAGTGACACCTGCTCTGCTCTGCCCTGCCACGCAGGGGACCACATAACCCTTTGTTAATTAACGCAGATGATTCCCCACCCACATAGGGCAGCGTTATCTCCAGCTCGGAGGTGGGGAAACTGAGGCACAGACATGGGACATGACTTGCTCAAGGTCACATGAAGGCAGTGAAGTCTTGGCTTCAAGACCCCCCTCTTCCAACCTCTAGACACCACCCCCCAGTGAAAGGCAAGAACAGAACCCAGAAGGCCAGCCCTGCCCCCCGAAGCTCTAACTACCAGACCCCACCCCTCTCCCAGAGCTGGAAATAGGACCCAGAAGTCCTGATGTGCAGCACCACCCTGCTCTGACCACCAGACACTACTCCCCTTTCAAAAATGGGAACAGAGCCCAGGAGTCCTGACCCGCTGTTTTCTGCTCTCCCCTTAAACATCACCCCCTCCCTTCCTGATGGAACTATTCACACCTTGCTCGGTCTGTTCGTAAGCCCTGCCCTCAATGCTCACCTTCACGGCTATGATGTGTCCTGTTTTCTTGAACCGCATCTTCCACACCTGACCACATGTCCCGCTGCCAATCTCGCCCAGGTTCTCCAAGTCATTGATCTCTGCTTGGTACCGCTGCACCAAGACACACACGCACAGGGTTACAGGAGGGGCCATACAGCAGAGCCCACGTCTAGACGCAGGGGACCAGGAGACAACTCTGAGCTAGGACAACTCCCCAGGGTAACCTCCATGATAGGTATGCCAGCCAGTGGTGTAACAGGCTTCGCTGACCAGCACACTAGATTCTCTATGGCCCCGCATTGCACCCACCTGCCTGTTCTCTAACCCACAATGGAAATCGAAAGGGCAGGGAAACCTCAGTTCCCCTCTTCCTGCAGGATGGGCATCCCGATCATGGGCAGCATATGCATGTGGTGGGGGATGTGGGGGACGCTTGCCCTCCTGAAGCCTGTTCTAGGGCAGAGGATTTTGTCTCAAGCCAGAGCCAAACTGAACACAGAACAGCAGCCACTTCTGGGACGCTGCACAGGCGCTGTTTAATAGCTGCACGGCAACACCACTGGGCTCACTCAACCAGCCGTGAAACACACCCACCTCAGGCATGGGACTTGGCAGCTGTTTACCAGTGCAGAGCAACAATAAACAGGGAATGCTTGCCCAAAATTGAAATGCAGCCACCTTTGGGGTGGGACTTGGCAGCTTTTTAAAGCACAATTCCACACAACAGTTTAGGACAGGAAAACTGATACAAATCAGGGATACTCTGCACTAGTTGGCACCTACAGTTCTACTGATGGGGCAGCACTGAGAATACGATCCCTTTACACTTCTTCCAACTCACCTGCCCTCCTATGGTCAGGTAACCCGTTTGCTTCATGATTTCCTGCAGCTTCTGGTCTATCTCTATACTAGAGAGACAAGTGGAGAAAGTTTGGATGAAGACAACATACCAAATCAAGTGACTCTGGCTCTGAGGAGGAGGAGCTCCCCTGACAGTTACTGGGGACCAGATCAGAGTCCAAGCTGGGCACTGGCTGAGGACCTCAACCCACCTGTAACAGCAGGCCCATCAAGTCTAGTGCCCCCCGCCCTGTGGCATTGGATTAGCCCAGTGAGCTGGCTAGCCCATCAGAATAAAGTCAGGCAAATCTCACTGGCTGAGTCAGGTGGCCTGCTCGACCTCATTGGCCAGGCTAGTGGGTCTGCTCCACCCCACTGGCCGAGCCAGCTGGCCCGCTACTCCTCATTGGCCGAGCCTGCAGGCCCGCAACACCAGTTTACAGGACATATACACAAAATAGGTGATTGGTGCAGTTCCTGCTTTACACACAGTACCCTGGAGAGGGAGCCAGCTGGCCAGGCCAAGAACTGCAGCCCCAGGGGTTTCCTTAGTTCAGCCCCATCACCACCACTTGGGAGGTGGTGGCCTTTTCCCACTGCTTACCTCTCCATGCTCCTGGGGATGGGGAAGGATGGCTGGGGCAGGCCCAGCAAGGGGCGGCGCGGCTGGTGCGTTTGATGCTGGGGAGAGTTCTCCGAGGAAGAGGAGCGGCTGCTGCCATCATTCGCCAGAGGGAGCTGCAGGGCTGTGGGAGTGAGCGAGAGTAAGGGACTCGGATGCCTGGGTCCCTTTCCACACTCTGCTCCAGAGAACCCCCCTGCCTGCTGCATCTTATAGCCCCAGATCCCTGTCTGTCTTGCATGGGGTTGTGGGGGCCTCGCTGAAGGGGGATGTGATACCTACAGCCAGCACCCTGGCTTCCAACAGGCCCCTTCGCTGACACTGTGCCCATCACAGAGCAAAGCCACTAGCTGCTGGAAAGCACAGCACCAACCCTTCCCCTCGCCCGGGCCATGCCACCCTGGAGCAGATTGTAGGGAACTATGTTGAACTGACCTCCATGGGGTTACAGGTCAGGTAAGACATAATAGGACTTCTTGGCATTTAAGTTCCATGGTTCGATATAGCAGATTTTCCCACACAGACTGCAAATGCCTGGTTTTCTCTCATACTAGGGTTGCTCAACCCAGGCCTCAGCAAAGTGGTTAACAGCTGTTGGGAGTGACTGTGCTGGAATCCCAAGTGCTAGATGCACACGGACACACAGGATACTGCTGGGTTTGGTCTGCAGATTGGTCAATGCAAATGATTCTGACCCTTTCTTAGATCAGCTAATCCGGGTGGGTTTATAGCCTGGGCACTGAAGCAGAGAGACTGAGGCAGCTGGGTGATTTGTCCGAGGCCACCGCAAGTTAGGGCAGGGAACCCAGGCATCCTAGCCTGAGATTTAACCACACAATGGGCGTTGTGTAGCTAAATCCCCCTAGTCGCTTTTGCAATTCTCAGCCCTGACTCCCAGCCTGCTGCCCACTGTCATAAACAGATAGCTAAGGGTTAATGTCTCTTTCACCTGAAACACCTGACCAGAGAACCAATCAGGAAACTGGATTTTTTCAACTTGGGGTGGAGGGAATTGTGTGTCTGAGTCTTTTGTCTGTCTTCCTGCTGTCTCTGAGCTTTGGAAAAGTACTTTCTACTTTCTAGTCTTCTGTTTCTAAGTGTAAGGACAAAGAGATCAGATAGTAAGTTATATGGTTTCTTTTCTTTGGTATTTACATGAATATAAGTGCTGGAAATGCTTTGATTTGTATTCTTTTGAATAAGGCTGTTTATTCAATATTCTTTTAAGCAATTGACCCTGTGTTGTATCATCTTAATACAGAGAGAACATTTGTATTTTTTCTTTCTTTTTTATATAAAGTTTCTTTTAAGACCTGTTGGAGTTTTTCTTTACTTCAGGGAAATTAAGTCTGTACTCACCAGGAAATTGGTGGGAGGAAGAAATCAAGGGGAGAGCTGTGTGTTGGATTGCTAGCCTGATTTTGCATTTCCTCTGGGTGAAGAGGAAAGGGCTTTTGTTCCAGGATTGGGAACGGAGAGGGGGAATCACTCTGTTTGGATTCACAGAGCTTGTGTCTGTGTATCTCTCCAGGAGCACCTGGAGGGGGGAAGGGAAACAGGATTATTTCCCTTTGTTGTGAGACTCAAGGGATTTGAGTCTTGGGGTCCCCAGGGAAGGTTTTTCAGGGGGACCAGAGTGCCCCAAAACACTCTAATTTTTTGGGTGGTGGCAGCAAGTACCAGGTCCAAGCTGGTAACTAAGCTTGGAGGCTGTCATGCTAACCCCCATATTTTGGACGCTAAGGTCCAAATCTGGGAATAAGGTTATGTCATGAGTGGCAGCGGCGGGATATAGACAGAATCCAGAAGCCAGTAGGAATATTATATTTTTCTTTTCTCTGCTAAGGGCTTTTTAGCAGAGAGAAACAGTTTGGTTTTAAAAGGGAACCAGAGAGAATTTTTTTTTTTTCTGCTCTCTCTAGCAGTTTGTGGTTTGCATGTTAAGCGAGAAGACTGTTGAGGGTCTTTTGTCATGCAATAGCCCTCCCATTAGGAGGCAAGTAGCAGCACTTATATGCATGCAAATAAAGTGGTTTTTCTGGTTTCCCTTCATTGAACATTAGCTAGAGAGAGAAAAGGAAAAAAGCACTGTTGCTAGGCAGACTTCAGGAGGCAACAGAGCCTGCAGTTCAAAAGAGAAACACCGGAGGGCACCCCAACACAAGAAAACAGGAACCATGTCTACCAGGACAAAAATGGAGGCCGAAGACCAATTCAAAGAAGCTGAACACAGGCGAGAGATGGAAAAACACAAACAGGAACTAGAAATAAAACAAAAAGAGATGGAGATAAAAGAAAAGGAAGAAAGCCTCAAACTGGCAGCCTTCCAAAGAGAACAGGCAGCCCAAGAGGCAGCACACAAAAGAAAACTAGAAGAAGAAGAGTTAGCCCACAGAAGACAGATAGAACTCCAGAGGGAAGCCCACCAACAGGCCATGGAATTAGAAAAGGCTAAGCAACAGACTCCAGCCAATCCTAACAACCCATCGCCCATTATTGCTCCACAGCACAGGAAATTTCCCACCTACAAGGCAGGTGATGACACCGAGGCCTTCTTGGAAAATTTTGAAAGAGCCTGTCTTGGGTACAGCATCCCCGAAGACCAGTACATGGTAGAATTAAGGCCACACCTCAGTGGACCTTTAGCAGAGGTGGCAGCTGAAATGCCTAAGCAGCAAATGAATGACTATAAACTTTTTCAAACCAAGGCCAGATACAGAATGGGGATAACCCCAGATCATGCCCGTCGGCGCTTCAGAACCCAAAAGTGGAAACCAGAGGTGTCATTCCCAAACACGCCTACTACATTGCAAAAAACTATGAGGCCTGGTTAACAGGAAACAACATTCAAACCTTGGAAGAAGTGAACCTCCTCATACAATGGAGCAGTTCTTGGATGGTGTTCCTGAAGACATCACACGGTACATACAAGATAGAAATCCCAAAACTATCGCTGAGGCGGGGGAGATTGGAGCCAAATGGATGGAACTGGCAGAAAGCAAAAAAGCTACTGTCAAGGGGAACGATTACCCCAGGGGGCACACAGACCATAAACCCTACAACCGAGGACAGCCAAAGACCCTCCATACCACCCAAGTAAAGCCACAGATACCCTACTCTTCAACCTCACCAGTCTCCAGTAACTCACCTCGGCCCAGTGACCCATCAGATGGAAGATGCTTTAAGTGTAATGAACTGGGACATATCAAGGCCAACTGTCCCAAGAACACCATGCGAGTGCAATTCATTACACCACCATCACACCAAAGATCCCCAGGCCCGGATGCCTCTCAAATACCCTTGGAGCGAAGGGAAAATTTGAGAGTGGGCGGAAAGAAGGTTACTGCGTGGAGAGACACGGGGGCACAAGTGTCAGCTATCCACCAATCCTTCGTTGACCCCAAATTCATCAACCCAAAGGCCAAAGTTACAATTTACCCCTTCATGTCACAAGCTGTAGACTTGCCTACAGCTCAACTGCCTGTCCAGTACAAAGGCTGGTCAGGAATGTGGACTTTTGCAGTCTATGACAATTATCCTATCCCCATGCTACTGGGGGAAGACTTGGCCAACCAGGTGAGGCGGGCCAAGAGAGTGGGAATGGTTACACGTAGCCAAACCAGGCAAGCTTCCAGACCCATTCCTGTTCCTGAGCCGTCCACAGAGGCCCCGTCTGTGTTACCAGAGACCCAGACAGAGGTAGTGGACCCGGATTCCATGCATACCACTGAAACAGCCACAGCATCTCCAGTCCCAGGCCCGGAACTGGAACAGCAACCAGCACCAGCAAGTGCAACCACATCTTCAAACTCAACGCCAGAGGGCGCCAGCGAGCCAGAACTGGCAGAAGCACACGACAGCCATACCCAAAAGGCTCAGCCAGAGCCTGAAATACCCTCAGGTGCACCAGCGGAGAGCGGTTCACCAGCAACGGAAACAACCCCATCACCTACATCGCTTCCAGAGGGACCAAGCCCAAGTCCACAGTCTGAGGAAGAACTGGTGACCCCAGCCTCAAGGGAACAGTTCCAGGCTGAGCAGGAAGCAGATGACAGCCTTCAGAAAGCGTGGGCGGCGGCACGGAGCACCCCACCGCCTCTCAGCTCTTCTAATCGATCCCAGTTTGTTATAGACCAAGGACTTTTATACAAGGAAATTCTTTCTGGTGGACACCGGGAAGAATGGCAGCCGCAAAAACAGTTGGTGGTTCCAACTAAGTACCGGGGGAAGCTCTTAAGCTTAGCCCATGATCATCCCAGTGGCCATGCTGGGGTGAACAGAACCAAGGACCGGTTGGGGAAGTCCTTCCACTGGGAGGGGATGGGCAAGGATGTTGCCAAGTATGTCCGGTCTTGTGAGGTATGCCAAAGAGTAGGTAAGCCTCAAGACCAGGTCAAGGCCCCTCTCCAGCCACTCCCCATAATTGAGGTCCCATTTCAGCGAGTAGCTGTGGATATTCTGGGCCCTTTCCCAAAAAAGACGCCCAGAGGAAAGCAGTATGTACTGACTTTAGTGGACTTTGCTACCCGATGGCCAGAAGCAGTAGCTCTAGGCAACACCAGGGCTAACACTGTGTGCCTGGCCCTAACAGACATCTTTGCCAGGGTAGGTTGGCCCTCTGACATCCTTACAGATTCAGGGTCTAATTTCCTGGCAGGGACCATGGAAAAACTGTGGGAAACTCATGGGGTGAATCACTTGGTTGCCACCCCGTACCACCATCAAACCAATGGCCTGGTGGAAAGGTTCAATGGAACTTTGGGGGCCATGATACGAAAATTCATCAACGAATTCTCCAATAATTGGGACCTAGTGTTGCAGCAGTTGCTGTTTGCCTACAGGGCTGTACCACATCCCAGTTTAGGGTTTTCACCATTTGAACTTGTGTATGGTCACGAGGTTAAGGGGCCTTTACAGTTGGTGAAGCAGCAATGGGAGGGGTTTACGCCTTCTCCAGGAACTAACATTCTGGACTTTGTAAGCAACCTACAAAGCACCCTCCGACACTCTTTAGCCCTTGCTAGAGAGAACCTAAAGGATGCTCAAGAAGAGCAAAAGGCCTGGTATGACAGACATGCCAGAGAACGTTCCTTCAAGGTAGGAGACCAGGTTATGGTCTTGAAGGCGCAACAGGCCCATAAGATGGAAGCATCATGGGAAGGGCCATTCACGGTCCAAGAGCGCCTGGGAGCTGTGAACTACCTCATAGCATTTCCCAATTCCTCACTAAAGCCTAAAGTGTACCATGTTAATTCTCTCAAGCCTTTCTATTCCAGAGACTTACAGGTTTGTCAGTTTACAGTCCAGGGAGATGATGCTGAGTGGCCTGACGGTGTCTACTACGACGGAAAAAAAGACGGTGGCGTGGAAGAGGTAAACCTCTCAACCACCCTGGAACGTCTGCAGCGGCAACAAATCAAGGAGCTGTGCACTAGCTTCGCCCCATTGTTCTCAGCCACCCCAGGACGGACTGAACGGGCATACCACTCCATTAATACAGGTAATGCTCACCCAATCAGAACCCCACCCTACCGGGTGTCTCCTCATGCCCAAGCTGCTATAGAACGGGAGATCCAGAACATGCTACAAATGGGTATAATCCGCCCATCTACCAGTGCATGGGCATCTCCAGTGGTTCTGGTACCCAAACCAGATGGGGAAATACGCTTTTGCGTGGACTACCGTAAGCTAAATGCTGTAACTCGTCCGGACAACTATCCGATGCCACGTACTGATGAGCTATTGGAAAAGTTGGGACGTGCCCAGTTCATCTCTACAATAGACTTAACCAAGGGGTACTGGCAAGTACCGCTAGATGAACCTGCCAAGGAGAGGTCAGCATTCGTCACCCATGCGGGGGTGTATGAATTCAATGTCCTTCCTTTCGGCCTTCGAAATGCACCCGCCACCTTCCAGAGGCTGGTAGATGGTCTACTAGCTGGACTGGGAGAATTCGCAGTTGCCTACCTCGATGATGTGGCCATTTTTTCAGACTCCTGGCCAGAACACCTACTACACCTGGAAAAGGTCTTTGAGCGCATCAGGCAGGCAGGACTAACTGTTAAGGCCAAAAAGTGTCAATAGGCCAAAACAGAGTGACTTACCTGGGGCACCAGGTGGGTCGAGGAACCATAAACCCCCTACAGGCCAAGGTGGATGCTATCCAAAAGTGGCCTGTCCCAAGGTCAAAAAAACAGGTCCAATCCTTCTTAGGCTTGGCCGGATACTACAGGCGATTTGTACCACACTACAGCCAAATCGCTGCCCCATTGACCGACCTAACCAAAAAGACCCAGCCAAATGCCGTTAAGTGGACTAATGAGTGTCAAAAAGCCTTTACCCAGCTTAAGGCAACGCTCATGTCTGACCCTGTACTCAGGGCCCCGGACTTTGACAAGCCATTCCTAGTAACCACGGATGCATCTGAGCGTGGTATAGGAGCAGTACTCATGCAGGAAGCAACAGATCACAACTTCCATCCTGTCGTGTTCCTCAGCAAGAAACTGTCTGAGAGGGAAAGTCACTGGTCAGTCAGTGAAAAGGAATGCTATGCCATTGTGTACGCCCTGGAAAAGCTACGCCCATATGTTTGGGGACGGCGGTTCCAACTACAAACTGACCATGCTGCACTAAAGTGGCTTCATACTGCCAAGGGGAACAACAAGAAACTTCTTCGTTGGAGTTTAGCTCTCCAAGATTTTGATTTTGAAATTCAACACATCACAGGAGCTTCTAACAAAGTTGCTGATGCACTCTCCCGTGAGAGTTTCCCAGAATCCAGTAGTTAACAAGTGTTCTTAAAATGTAAAAGTCTGTTAGTTATATACTTAGTAGTATATGTAAAGGTGCATGTGTTGTATTAATCTGTTTATTTTCAAGTTCTAGAAGAAAATTGCCGCCAGTGAGCTTCCCCACTGTCTGCAATTTGGGGGGCGTGTCATAAACAGATAGCTAAGGGTTAATGTCTCTTTCACCTGAAACACCTGACCAGAGAACCAATCAGGAAACTGGATTTTTTCAACTTGGGTGGAGGGAATTGTGTGTCTGAGTCTTTTGTCTGTCTTCCTGCTGTCTCTGAGCTTTGGAGAAGTACTTTCTACTTTCTAGTCTTCTGTTTCTAAGTGTAAGGACAAAGAGATCAGATAGTAAGTTATATGGTTTCTTTTCTTGGTATTTACATGAATATAAGTGCTGGAATGCTTTGATTTGTATTCTTTTGAATAAGGCTGTTTATTCAATATTCTTTTAAGCAATTGACCCTGTGTTGTATCATCTTAATACAGAGAGAACATTTGTATTTTTTCTTTCTTTTTTATATAAAGTTTCTTTTAAGACCTGTTGGAGTTTTTCTTTACTTCAGGGAAATTAAGTCTGTACTCACCAGGAAATTGGTGGGAGGAAGAAATCAAGGGGAGAGCTGTGTGTTGGATTGCTAGCCTGATTTTGCATTTCCTCTGGGTGAAGAGGAAAGGGCTTTTGTTCCAGGATTGGGAACGGAGAGGGGGAATCACTCTGTTTGGATTCACAGAGCTTGTGTCTGTGTATCTCTCCAGGAGCACCTGGAGGGGGGAAGGGAAACAGGATTATTTCCCTTTGTTGTGAGACTCAAGGGATTTGAGTCTTGGGGTCCCCAGGGAAGGTTTTTCAGGGGGACCAGAGTGCCCCAAAACACTCTAATTTTTTGGGTGGTGGCAGCAAGTACCAGGTCCAAGCTGGTAACTAAGCTTGGAGGCTGTCATGCTAACCCCCATATTTTGGACGCTAAGGTCCAAATCTGGGAATAAGGTTATGTCCCCAGCCTGCTGCCCACACTCCCCGCTATGCCACAGCATGGTCTGCTGTAATTCAGCCAACTGGCACAGGCTGGCAGCATGCCTTAAATATAAGGAGTCCCTTGAGTGAGATTTAAGGAAGTGCTCGGAGAGGGAGCTTCTTCAGGTGTGTCAATTTCCTGAATCAGTTTCAACATAAACTGTTTGTCCCCATGTTAACAAGGGAGCTCTGCCACCGAAAGGCTGGGAACCTGTCAGAATGAGAAGAGAAACCAAGGCCCATTGTTTGGCCTTGGAAGTTTGAGGCAAAGTTTTACTGGGGCAAGTCCACGAACATGCAGGGAGGTCACTGCGGTTGTTACCCGGCTGTACCACATTCGATACCACCCTGGTAACGGGGAAGAGGGGAAGGACCGAATCCTCCCACAGTCTTGAAATAAAACAGCCCCTCCCGCATAGTGGGGAAGGGGAACCACACGAGGCAGAGAGTAGCTGGTGCACACGCTCAACAGCTCAGAACCTGCGTGGGACACCCCTTCTGAACTTCTTCCCACTCACGTGCCAGAACCCAGCGCTACGGCCTCTGCTTGCAGGAGGGACCTGCAGCTCACATCCAGACCTCACTGCCCAAGCAGGAGGAGCTGTCCTCAAGAGACCACAGATTCCAGCATACACTGCTGCCAGGTCCCTGAAGGTGGAGCACAGCATGCTGGGACATGTAGTCCCTCCTCCACCCACAGACTGTGCCCCCTTGTTGAAGGTAGGGAGGCTGATTGTAGAACTCGATGGGTTGCACTTTGGCTAGAAAGTTGATGCCACATTCTGGCCTCCCTCTGCCCCAGGCATCGCCCCAGAGGTGAGTGGAGTTACCGCAGCTCAGCAGAGTGGAATCTGGCCCTCGGTACTTATTATGCAGCTTACTGCAAGCAGGAGCTTGCTAAAATCATCCCACCTCAAATAATTTCCAGAAACTCCCCATGCCAGCTTTCAGTGGCCAAGCCAAACTATCCTATGCTGTTAACCTGGGCTGAAGGGAACTCCCCTCGCCCCAAGGGCAAGGCCAGGTACGGAACTGCAACAGCTGGCAACCTGAGACTGCAGGGCTATTAGATGAGGGTTCAAAGCATGTTGTGCCCAGGGAGGAGGGGCTGCAGCTACCTGGATAGGAGAGCTGGTGAAGGGACCCTGAGCCTTTCAAACAAAGACATCTAATGCCCATTGACTGACCCAGAACCCAATTCCCACACACAGGTCAAAGAACCATTTTCCCACATTGCCCCGAAGCAGCTTGAATCTGGTCAATTTCAATAGCTTGAAGAGTTACCAAACAAAAATACTTTACGCTCCTGCCATCAGAGGATCTCAAAACACAGCAGCAAATGAGCTCTGACAAGCCGAGTAAGTATTATCCACCTGATACAGAAGGGCCATCAGGGAGAGACTTGCCCAGCAGAACCAGAAGTAGAACCCAAGAGTTCTGGCTCAGTCTCTTTCGCTGAATTTCTCCTAACCACAAGTCAATGCTCCCTTTATAAATTTGCTTCCACACTTGCTGGTGTATCCAAGTGCTGCAATACTAGAATGGAAAACTGCTCAAGCCAGGACTTGAAAACGCTCCGCTCCCATGTGAAGTGATCCAATTCCTCCTGGACCTTTAAGATCACTCAAGGCTCACTTTGAAAGGTCCCACCTCACTAAAACTATAGGGCCAAACCCTCCAGCGGTGTCAATCAGGGTAGTGCTATTGATGCTAGTGAATCCATGCTGGGTTACACTGGCTGAGGACTCTGCCCACTGGTTTTTAATGATAAACTGCGTTGGCATGTTCCCTCTGGTTTTAACTGCTGCTTGTCAAGGTGTGTAAAGTTCTCTCCCCATCTATGCAAGCAACCACCTCCCCTCCACCATGTCATGATCCAAAGTGTACCACAACCCAAGGACTTCAATAGCATCCGATTCCAAGCCCAATTAACTTAAATTAAATCAACTTGAGTGGACTTTGGCTCTGACAGGGTGGTGCAGCAGCTAGGGCAGCTGGAGATCTGAGTTCTGGTGCCAACTCTGCCACTGATTTACTGCAAGGTCCTAGACAAGTTACTTCCCCCTATCTGTGCTTCTGTTTTCCCTCCCACCCTTAGCCTGTCTTGTCTGATTAAACCATAAGATCTCTGTGGCATAGACTGTCTGTCTCTGCATGCTGTGCCCAGCGTATGAGGGTCCTGATCTCAACTGAAGCCCTATGGCACTGATTGTAATATAAATATATATTATTAATTCTGAGCTCCATAGAAAATGCTCCTAGTTCCAAGCAGTTCACACTTAGCTCTTCCATTGCACTTTCTACCAGTAGATCACAAGAGAGGGCAGTATTATACCCATTTCACATATGGGGAAACTGAGAGGGGCCATGGTACACCCAAGGTCCCAAAGCAGAGCACAGATGGGACTAGAACTTATACCCATTGTATCCCAGCCCAGGATGTGCTGCAGTCAGCCACACTTCCGCCCCAGCTCAAGAGGAGCGCTAGGTACTCGAAAACTCTGGCCCCAGCTGAGCCTGGAAGAGACCTGGTTCCCAAATGCTGGGCTGTGAAACCACAGTGCAGATGGCAAAGGGAGCGCTAGTGCTTAGCACAGAAGACGGGCAGCCAGGACTCCTACCTGCTCCGCCACTCACCTACTGGGCAACAGTTGGCAACTCATAACAGCTTCCTGCCAGCATTGAACACCTCCCTTCCACTGCCACAGGGAAAGCCCTTGCTCACTGCGGCTACGAGACCAGAGACAAAATGCCACTCTCTGTTCTTCCCCAGTTTATTTGCTTTGTGCATCTGACATCACTTTCTACCTGCTCAGGTTCAGAGGTGTCTGTTTCCACCTTTGTTTGCCTGGGTTCTTCCAACAAACAGGGGAAGGGCCTGTGCTGCGTGCTGCACAGACCCCAGTGAGATCAGGGTCCCATTGGGCCAGATGCTGTAGATCCCCCTTGTCCCCGATCAAGCTTGGGACCCCCATCATGCTGGGTGCTGCAGACACGATGAGAGATTTTCCCTGCCCCTGAAAGCACACATTCTAAATAGACAGAGGGGAAACTGAGGCACAGAGCAGGGAAGTGATTCACAGGTCACATAGCAGTTCAATGGCGGAGTCGGGAACAAAACTCAGGTGTCCTGATTCCCAGGGAAGTGGCTGATCTGCTGAGCCACGTGCTATAAAACCACAAAACTTGGCAGGAGGCCTTGGGGAGTCTGCCAATGCCCTGTCTACACAGTGGGTTCGCCTCAGTTACTGCACCACTGTGTTGACAGCCTGAGCCCGGTTCACACCAGGTCAACCCGGCCTGGCACGGAGGAGGTGGGGGCTGCGTCAGTGGTTTGCTGCGCTGCTGCCAATCGATGGCTGAAATCCCCACTTGTGGAAAAGGCCTGAAAATCACTGCTTTTTAAACACAGACCAGGTCTGAAACTGTCCCTTTAATTGCATCTCACCCAGTTGTCCAAAGGGGAGAAGATACTACCTCACAGAGGGTCTGGCTAGGAGATCTAATTCTGAGGGGTGGCACCCGGTAGTAGGTTAGGCCTGAGACCAGAGCTGGGATCTAAGGCCTAGCTCTGAAACAGGCCAAAATTTGCAGATGTGACTTGAATTTCAGCACCCACAATTCCACTTAGGGTTTACAGGAGCTAGGGGCATCCAGCACCTCTAACAATGGAGCCTTGCAGCATCTACCAGCCCCACTCAGGGATCAGGACCCCATTGTGCCAGGTGCTGTACAAACAGAAAACACAGACAGGCTTTACCCCAAAGAGCTACATCCAAGTGACCTGCTCTGAGCCCCCTCCATTTGTCTAATTTCCTCTGGAAGCTGGTACCACACTATTATGGGTTCTATCTCCTGGCTCTGTGAGGAGCCATGAGACCTAGGAGGTTAGAGGTGGGGAGCTGGCAGTCAGCACTTTTAGGTTCTGTTCCTGGCTCTGGGAGGGGAGTGGTATCTACTGGTTGGAGCAGGGGAATGATACTGGGATTCCAGATTCTCATCCCACCTTCTTGCTGCAAGACCATGGAACAAATCCCCTTCTCCACTGGCTGAATGAGAATAACCCTCATCTAAGTCATCTCAAAGCTGGCACCCAAAACCACCAGTCAGTTCTGGAAGAGCTGGCCTGACTGCATGGCCTTGGGCAGATTGGCGGCTTGGTTACCCAACAGCAAAACAAGGATAATGCTGCCCTATAACCCAGCCTCCAAGGGAGGCAGTAGGAATGTTTGCCAAGTGGCATTACTGCAGACAACTGTTAAACCCCTTGGTTATAAAGGAAAAACGAGGCAGCTGCTGGGCAAATCCCTCAGGAATCAGGCCATGATGAAAACCGAGACATCCTACTGCTTATACTATTTTAATGGAGCTTTAGCAAACAGGATTTGATGCACTGCCTGGGTAATCCGGCTTCACAGCCTCCCCTGAACCTTTTGATTTGCTCAAGGAATAGCTGCGCGATAGAGCAACTCCTGAACAGCATCGGTTTCGATGGGATGCATTCCACGGCTGGCTTTGTAAAGGAAACAGGAGCAGTATTCAGTAACACAGAGGCAGGCTCTTTCTCCTGACATGCAATCTGACTGCACTGGACCCTGCAGGATTAGCATCCCTGAAAAAAAGACACAGCCCGGGACAATGTAGAGAATCTGACAGCCATTTTTCTAAGCAGGGCAGTATTAGGAATCTGAGGTTTGCCCCTGTAGCGGGTTCTCTCTCTCCAGGGTAAGCTGTATTCCTTCATCTTTAATAATGTCTCCTTTTTTAGGGGGAGAGGGCCAACGTGCTCCATTAATACACACCGCATTCTAATGAAGGCACAAGGTACCATTGTAGCGAATACAGTTACAAAACAGGATAAACCCATTGGGCCCAATCCTGCCTCCAGGGAACATGTTGAGAAGTTTCTGACAAAACGTTTTCTTGTCAAAACTGAAAGTGTGCATGGGAAAGGTTTGGTCACCACATCTCCTGCTTCAAAATATCTTTGGGAAAAAATACAAATTGTTGAAAGGTCCCTTTTTACAGTTCAGTTCAAAATGACTTTCTGGTTCAAAATTTTAGTTAATTTATACTACAAAGATTTAAAAGGCTAAAATAAAAATCAAGCATTTTGAACTGATCGAAACAAAACACTGTGATTGACACAAATCAAACTGTTTCCCCCCAGGTTACTGAACATTTGTGAAAATTTTCTCAATTTTGACTTTTCATCCTGCTTTGGAACATGGAAAAATGCCAAAATCTTGAAAACTCTCACAGGACAAGAAAATCATTTCCCGCCCAGCTCCAGCGCTGAGCATGCTGGATCTGACCCAGCAAAGCCGATGGAGTTCTCAGCACCTCGTAGGACTGAACCGCTGGAGGACACAACGAATTGTTCTTAAAAGTACCTGGATGTGATCATCTAGTCTCGTTTCCTACATGATAAGGACCCTTACATGTGTTTACTGACACAAGATGACTGGCCCCTTTAAGAGGGGGCAAGATCTAGTGCATCTGGACTGATACTTGCTTCCCAACTGGACATAAGAGAAGGCACTAGGGCCTTGTAACAGGTCTGTCCAGGAGCCTTTAATCCCCACAGTGTCGGTCGGCCTCTGTCAATACCCACCTGCATTTATAACGCCCAGGTGCATACCTTACACCCAACTGGGAAGCAGGTATCAGTGCAGGTGCCCTGGAACCAGCCCCCTCTTAAAGGGGCCAGTCGCCCTATGACAGTTGCTAAGCTGATTAGAACAAAGAATGTTTCAGTCTCATTTTGCTTTTCACCATTTAGTCCATGTTTTTTTTGGTGTCTCACAGACAGTGAAACAGCCAGTCAGTTTCACGCGGCATTTTTATTTTGTTAAGTCAGTTTCACTTTCTGATTGTGAGCTAGGATCACACCACAGCTGTGTTTCAGTCTGACATAGGGGATGGTTTTAGAAGGTTTTCTAGTCTGACCCGCTGCATAACAAAGGCTGGCGAATTTCACCCAGTACAACTGGGTATCAAACCTAAACTTAACACTGTAAGGAAAAAGAAATTCAGGCGAAAGCAGCTGTTTGACCTCAGCTGGTAGAGCCAGTTTTTCCCACAAAATACAAATTTAAGACCTAAATTCCCTGACAGACTTTCTAGAGCCCAAGACTCACACGATCCTTTAACGTAGCTAAAAGCTTGGTCCTGCCCCACTGGAATCATTGACCAGGGACTGCAAACGGAGACAGGTCTGGGGTCACAATGCTCTGCAGGCAGCTATATGTGCTTGAGAGGGATCTCCACTACCAAAATGTAGGCAAGTATCCGGATCCCTAGCTAGTGTAAACTAGCATCTTTCCACTGGAGTCCATGTGGCCAGATCCCCAGCAGACATGAACTGGTACTTTCCATTGGTGTCAGTGGGCACAGGTCCCCAGCCGGTATAAACTGGAATCTGTCCACTGGAATCAATAAGGCCAGATTCCCAACTGGTGTAAAGCCATCTCAAATCATTGAAGTCAATGGGGCCAAATCCCCAGCTGGTATAAACTGGTGTTGCTCTACTGAAAGCCGTGGGCCAGCTGGTGTAACCTGGCCTAGCTAAGCTAGGTACCTACACTGGAATCAACAGATTTGTACAAGTAAAGAAACTGGACCAAAGTCTCTGCAGCACTCGAGTCTGATATGTGCTCCCCATCCATGCACAGCAGTGGGAACGCCGAGGACTCCTGTGCTGCTGTACAGGTAGGAGAGTTCTGCCCCGGGGGCTCAATCCTGGGAGCAGCTGAGCGCTCGCCGCTTCCAATGACCTCAGGGGTTGCCGTCACTCTGCACAATGGAGGATCTGGCCCTAAGAAGGCAAGTTCCATATAAAACGTAGCAAAGGCCTCTAGCCACACAAAGGGGGTTTCCAATCCAAGGCTGCAAGGATGCACTTGTTCAATGGTTATTAGGGATTCTAGGAAAGACTTTCTGAAGTGCCCAAGGAATTCAGCAGCACTGCTCCCACTTACTTTCCAAGGGGCTCATGCATCTAAATCCCTTGGGCATATATCAAATCCTGCCCGCCCCCGCGCTTCCTGGACTCTAGTCCCCCCAGGACTGTGTGAATGGAGCACGGGAGTCCATACTGTATAACCCAAGGTGCTTCCTGCACATACATTCAGGATTAAAATGATCACCCAGGTCAAGGGCTGGAGGGAGCTGCCCTCCATGCCAAGAACCATAGGCTGGGATGTGTCAAAGGTATTTAGGGAGCACATCAGGGATCATTCTGGATCAGAGAGCCACACCCCCAGTGACACGTTCCCTGTGACTGCAGAGGGAAGCAGGGCTGCTTGATGGGAGCTAGGGAAGAAGGAGTGGACGTCCACACTCCTGCCCATCTAACGAACTGCAGAGTAACTGATGGAGAGAAGAGCCACCAGGATGCTCCGATGTAAGAGCAGTTGGGCATTTTCCTGATTAAATCGCCTATGTTAAAACAGAGCATGGGCTGGCTACAGGATATCCTACGTTTAGGGACACTACTGCCAGAAGGGGCCACTATGATCCAACAAGCCAACCACCTGCACGACACAGGCCAGCCAATTTCACCCAGCCACCCCTCCCTTCAACCCATACCTAGTGGTTGAGCTAGAGTCTATAATACTGATCCCTGTGACCCACAGGTTTTATTACCATCAGTATCTCTTCACAATATGGTTCAGCGTGCAACACCCCAACACCAATCCCACCCCCACCCTCTGGTTGCTTCAGCCTCCCCACTCCCCAGGATTCAAAATCAGACTCCTCCCACCTGCCCTTCCCCCATTCCATTTCTACAGCACACGCCTTGCTCATGCTCTCCATTCCCGAAGCCTGCATGCTACTCTACGGTCCAGGCATGCAATCTAACAGCTCCCCGGTTTGTCAGATGGAGAACCAACAAGGCAGGGAGGGGAAAACATGCTGCAGGCAGAGGTCAGCCACTCCAGTGTATGCTCAGAGGGGTTAAATTAAAAGGGAGTGGTGTGAGGGTGGGGGTGGAAGAGAAAGGAGGCAGAGGAGGAAGCAGAGAGGCTGCCAGTGAACATGAAACCAAAGGGGTACGTGTAGGACAGAAGGGCAGAGAGAAAACCACCATTTAGGCCTGGTCTACACTTAAAACGTATACTGGAATAGCTGTTTTGGTCAAGGGGGTGACACCCACTCACCCCCCACCCCACCCCCAGCAAGAGAGCTATGCTGACAAAGCCTCCAGTATGTATGCAGCCCTGGTGAATGAAGGAAGCTTCTGGCGGCAGAACTAACATGGTTTGGGAGGCGGTGGTCCTACAAGAGCAGACAGACTCCTGTAGTCACAGCCTGTGACTGATCGCACGGGAGGGTACAGCTGCAGGCAACTTGGCCTGTTGGGACTCCCAGACCTGCAGGAATTGCCCATGGGCTGGGCTCAGTGCCCAAAGCGGAAGAGGGATGCTGCATACTGCTCCAACCAGACTTGGTCTCTGGGTGAGGAGGGCCGTTAAGAGGCAGCCACAGGAGGTCAAGAGAAGCCATCTTTCCGCAGGTCACTTGGGCGTTACAATGGCAGCCAAAGTCTTGTCTATTTGTCCCAATCCCACCACTGGCACAGGCTGGCAAAGCTGTGGTTTGCACTGGTGCAGCATGAACACAGGTCAAACTGTGTCAAGGCCAACCAAGGCTTGCAGCAAGGGGTTTCCACTGGTGGCTGGCATCACAGCAAATCCCCAGCACTGGCAAAGCAGCACACAGCATGGCCAGGGAGAGTGACAGGATGAAATGTATTAACGAGGAATTCAGGCTGATGCTGAGAAAAATGGTTGCTGACAGTCTGACCTATTCAATGTGGAATGGTACCTCCTGTTCCCCCCCCCACACACACACACACAAATCTTTGTTTGAGATGTTTGAAACGGGATCACCCAAGGGCCCTGTAGGGAACAATCCTGCACTAGGCAAGGAGGAATTAACCTGATGTGTCTGACTAGGGATTTTGAGCCAGTTCCTCAAAGTATTCAGGCTCCTAACGTCCAGTGATGGGGCCCTTTTCTAGCAGGCAGGAAAGACAACTCTTTATGAGGGCACTGGGTGCAAATCCCACGTTTGAGACCCACTTATCAGTGAACGTGGGACATATTTTATCACGTCTATTGCAGTATCATCTAGAAGCCCCAGACATGGACCCCACTGTGCCAGCGGCTGTACCATGTTCTGCAGGGTTTAGGCAAGGATTTCCAAAGGAGCAAAGTGGCCAAATGCCACTGAAATTCAGTGAAAGTTGGGTACCTATTTCCTTTAGGATCTTTCAAAACCCCAGCCTTCACCACTGCCTGCTCTGCAGGTACAACCAGAGAGAGAGACAGCTGAGTGCTGGGAGACTCCCCCATTTCTGTCGGGGGCACAAAAATCAGAGGCTGCTTTTGAAACAAAAACATCAGGAGGTAAGGGTTTTTCAAAGGTGATTTTAGTGCACAATTTCTGCGATCTTTAAAGGGATCTGATTTTCAGAAGGGAGGGGGTGCTCAGCCTTTTGTGGAAAACAACTCAGGTTGCTTCCCCTTTGCCCCCAAATGGAGTCACACAAATTCACCAGCTACTTTGGACGATCTTAGCCAGGCTCCCTCAATACTGGATTGGAATTGAGAGGGAGATGATGGCTGATTTGCAGCCCACCTGCATTGATACTATTCTAGAGTCAGATGCTCTCCTAGTCCACTTTGTCAGTGAACTGGTTCCAGTCCTGGATGACGTGCCATGGCTTTCCTTAGAGATCAGGGAGTTTCTGAACCCATCACCCATTATCAGCATTTAAGCACCAGGGAGACACGCTCCATGTGTTGTCTATTTGCTAGCTAGTTTTCAAGGTGGATTTTAATTAATGAAGATTGTTCGTACTTCAGCCACCCTAGCACTGAGGGATGTCCACACCCTGTGTCAGGGCCCCCATCTAAGGGCTGCTAGGCCTTGAGATCAACACAAAAAGGAAGGAACTGGCAAAAGGAATGAAAGAGAAACACACAAAGAAAACTGAGGTCAAACAAGGAGTAAAAGGGGACATTAAAAAAAATATATATACCAGGATGGGGGCATCTCTCTCTGATGGAGTGAAGCTACAGAGAGCTGGGCTCAGAGTCCTTGTGAGCTGCATGGGCTCAGTAACCCCACCACGACTACAACTGCACTTCCATAGGTATCTCCTAGGATCAATTGGCACACTCCAAGCAGGCAGCAGAGGTCACGTCTCTGCAGCTGCAGAAGTGCCATGAAAGTGACCAGAAGTTCCTACCTGCTTCAAGCAGAGGGAAAAGTGGGGTGTGACTGGGTATTGTGCCCCTTGACTTCAGCAACTTCAGGAATGTGGCAACAGGCAGAGCTGCCTCCCCAGCAGGACTAGCGCAGTCTGAGCACAAATAAAGCCATGCCAGCTGACATGGCTTAACTCCCATGGCTGCTCCTCCCAGGACTGGGGTTCTGGAGAGTCTGATCTGACCTTACATTGCAGATCTGCTCCAGCTGAAGGCTTCCCGATCATGCATGAGTCAGTAGGGAGCAGAAAAAAATAACTTAACTCTTCTCTCCACTCCTCACCCCACCACTACTACACAAAGCCCAAACTCATGGCAACTGAAAGTGTGCACAGAAGGGCTGGTCTACACGGGGAACTTACATCAGCACAGCTCTGTTTCAGGGGCTTGAAAAATCTACACTTCTGAGGGATGTAGCTATGCCAACCTTACCCCGGGTGTAGACACCGCTAGATCGATGGACGAATTCTTCATAAAACTAGCTACCACCTCTCGGGGAGGTGGATTACCTACCCCTCCTGTCAGCGTAGGTAGTGTCTACACTGAAGTGCTACAGTAATTTAAATGTAGACATACCCTAGGTCAGTGGAGAAGAAAAGGTTAAGCTGCCTTTAGTTATGGGTGCATTATCAATTTACTCTGGACTTCCCAAATCAGTTGTGAAAATCCTCACCCCACGCCCAGATAGTGTGCATAAACTATTTGTGCACAGGGACATTTACAAATGCATTAGAAAGGTCCATTATGAAGTTGCACAGGAGTCAACTGTACCTTTTTAGGGCTTTTAAACAATTGGGCCTAATATCCAATGATCACAAAGTGCTTTGCAACAGTCACCCTGGTGAGCTAAGGACTTAGGTACAATTTTCCAGGTGGGGAAACTGAGCATAGGAAAGTGACTTGTCTGAGTCAGTGGCAGAGCTCAAAATAGAATCCAGGAACAGAGACAGCAGGCCGCATACAGAAATCAGTGGCACAGCTGGACACAGAACCCAGCAGTACTGACTACATATCCCAGCCTGGTCAGATCAGACCACCCCAGTCAGCAAGGATCATTCCTGGGATCCTGACTGACAGGGGTGGTCTACGCTAACCAACCTGGGATATGTAGTGTCTCTATTATAAACATTTCTGCAGGAATCTGATTGTCTCTTAGATAAACTGGGTGGTGACAAGAGTCACTGTGGGTCTAAACAGGACAGAGCTGGGAATTAGTCTTCACCATTTTGGGAACTCTTATTTGATGAATTAGAATTTCAATAGCAAATTACATTTCCCCCTCCTGCCAGTCAGTCACCTTGCATGAATGACTTCCTGATTAAAGTTTTATGGGACGTAACTGAGCTGCTTTGAAATAACAAGCCTGCAGCCAGCAAACAAACTTAGGTCAGGTCAGAATTTGGATGGGAGACCCCAGAAGCCTCAGGGTATGACAGAGGTGCTCAGTACCAATTCCAACGCCACAGTGGGGGAGTGCTGTGCTGCAGAAATTGCTGTCATTTGAAAACATCCTGACCATTTGTACTCCTTAAAAATTCCATGACATTTCCCCTAGGAGGGAGGTTTTGTTTTAACCCTAGTGTCCTAGCAAAATTTCAATTTGAGTAGTTGCAGATGGCCTACATTAAAATCCTCCTCTTGAATTTTCAGCTGGATACAATAATGTAATTTCTGCCTGCAAACAATTATGCTGTTAAAGTGCTGCAGAGTTCCACCCCAGAAGTGGCAGCATTTAAATACTGGGTGAAGCAATCCAAACACATCCATCACCTGTTTCCCAGAGGGGGCCTGAGAGAGTTAAATGGAGGAATGTTTACGAACCATGTTGAGATCCTTGGATGGAGAGCGCTAGAGGAGGGCCAAAGTCCCTCTGTGTCTATTTCAACTGTAAGCTCTTGGGGGAAAGCACTTTCTCTTCCTCTGTGTTTCTACAGCACACTGGGCCTCTGGTCTTGCTGGGGGCTTGCAGGTGCTAGTATAATAAAAATAGGTCAAATTTTTCCAAGAAGCTCAAGGCAAATGGGATCCATATTCCACTGAATTTCAACAGCTGCCTAATTCCCAGCTAAATAAATAACACTAACATATTTGGGATTTAAAAGTGATCAGTAAAGCTTTCTAAAGATAGACTGCCCCCATCAAAGCAGTGACACAACATAAGCGCAGACATGCTGTCCTATAAATCTACCTAGAGTGTCTGACTCTGCTACCCATCCCCATAGTATCTGGGTGCCTTCCACATTAAATCAATAGCAATGGGGAGTCTTTGGCACTTGTTTGCAGAGTCAAACTGCTCATTGTTCTGATCTGTTTATTTTTAGATGTTATTAATTTCTTCTTTTTCTTGGTGGGTGGGTTGTGAATGTCATTCTTAATTCATCACCATACAGCTGTTGTTAAACGTTTAGGTTCTTACAGACCTGCCAAGACCCAAGTCGGCATTTTCTGTGACCACAGCAGCAATACTGGGAATTAAATGGTTTCCCTGTCTTAAGGGCACGAGGGCTCAGTGATTTTCCAGCAATGGATGTTATGAACTCTGACCCTGGCAGACTGAAAAGCTTTTCAGTTCCCCCTTTAACTGTGAACATGGTGGGTTTGAATGTGACTCTTATAGGCATGATGCACAAGGCATTGCTTCCCATGGCAAAAAGCTACATGAAAAGTGCACAGAGGCTTGGGTTTTAAAGGAGATTTTGAGCCTAGTCTTACCCCAGTCTGAGGCTCTTGGAGCGAGGAACTCTCTGATCCCCAGCTCTGGGAGGAGAGTGTGGCCTAATGCTTAGGGCAGGCCACTAGGAGTCAGGGTTTCCTGAGTTCTATTTCCATTACTAAGGTTTTAATTAACCTTCCTGGGCTACTGAGCACCTTGGTGGCAGGGGAGCATTCAAAATAAAAATTAAAAAAGAGAGAGAGAGACAGCTGTATAAATAATACAATTAATAGCCACTGGAGCTCTCCACAGCTTTGCAGTGAATGCTTATCTACCTAACGACGGAGGGTAGCTCCACCTTCATTTGAGAGCTGGGAAAGAGAGGCACAGGGAGGTGAGGGACTTGGCCAACGTCACCCCAGAGGACATGAGCGGAGCCGGACAGAACCAAGGTGTCTGGATTCCCAGACTGCTGCCGTAATGGGGGCAATGGATATCTTCTATACAAGCTGCAAAGAGTCCTGTCCAACAAAGGGGTATTCACCCAGGGAAGCTCTGCTCCAATATGTCTGTTAGTCTATAAGGTGCCACAGGACTATTTGCTGCTTTTACAGATCCAGACTAATACAGCTACTCCTCTGATATCTTTCTATACAGATGCTTCGAAAAGATTGGGTCAAGGTAGGGTGGTCACCAATAGGAGGCTCAGAAATGCAGGTGGGAATGCCCTAGCATCCGAATTCTGCCTGCTGCAATGAAATCATGTGTTCACTGCACTGTTTCAGGAGTGGACAGTTCAATGCAATACGTTCAAGGCTGGGAATCAACAAATACTGTATTCTTTTTCTGGCCTAGAAAAGAGACAACTAAAATTTTTAAATAAAAATAAATACTATTTCACAGTTCACTGTCTGGGAAATTCTGCAGGACATATCTGCAAAGTCTATCAGCATAGTGTTAAAATCTGACATCGGTGTGTGGGAGAGATGTAAACACAGGAGAAACATGTCAGATGGTCATTGTCCATTTAAACTAAACCTTTCATCCTGAAGGATCCCAGAACACTAGACTAACCAGCTGCAAAACAAACCCAACAGTGGGATTGCTTCACCTGCTACTCTCAGATGCAGCTGACTCTGGGATCAATGCAACAGCTGCTTAACAGTGCACAGCAACGCAAATCACTGCAAAACAATCCAACGTTGGGATTGCTTCACTGATGACAGTTAAATGTGGCTGAATCTGGGGTGGAACGCAAGAGCTGCTTAACAGTGCACAGCATCTCTAAATAACAGTTTAGGGCAGGAAGTGAAGAAACCTGTTCCCAATGCAGCTGCAAGGGGAATTTAGGCAGACTGGATGTAATGAACAGAACTGGAGAGTAGAAACCAGGACTACCCCTCAAATCTCATAAAGAGAACAGGAGATCTTAATGACTGTAAGAAGTCGTAAACTCCTTTCTGTGTGGTCAAGCTCCAGTGTTCAAATATTATGAGTTTGGTCCCAACAATCATGAGACTGGCTTAAAAAAAAAAATAAAATAAAATAAAATAAAACCACACCACACCACACAGGATTTTTTTTTTTGGAATAAAATAACGTTTATGTTATTCAACATTTTATTTGCTTTCTGATTTATGAGCCTTTAGGATTCATGTTTTTCAGCTTCTTTCTGCAGCCACAAAGGCTGAAAAATTATTTAAAAAAGAAGAAAGCTGAGATCCTCGTGGAATCACATGACTCCAAGAGTTGAGGCTTTAAGAAACACACCCAATAATGTGAGACGCAGGATGAAAGTGTAAGCGCTGGGGACAAGGCCAGACGGGCATTTGTCCAGAAGATGGCCACTCTAGCAGCACATCATGTGCAGAGAGCACGCTGTGTTCAGAACTGACTCAGTAGAAGAGTACTCCCTAATAAGCCACTAACACCACTTCTTGGGTTGCCCATCCAAGTACTGACCTGGTTTGGTTCTGTTTAGCTTAGGAGATACAAAAGACTCAGTCCAGGATGGTGAAAATTGGGAAGGGCCACTTCACTCCTCTGAGAGTCAGACTCTCGGGGAAGCTCTCTGCTCCAGTCAGAGAGATATGGAGGCCCATACAGCTCAAGAGTCGTCTTGTGGTTAAGGCATTAGAGTGGGACTCCCTGTGTGATCTGTGAAATGGCAAGAATAACCCTTCCTTTCACACCCACACAGCTATTTAGACTAAATTCTTCAGGGAAGGGACTCTCGCACCTGTGTGTATGCAGCTCCTGGCACAGTGGAACTCAGTTGGAGGTCTCTAATACAAATAATAATCATACTTTAAGATTCCTCCAGAGGTCCCGGGTGGTTCTTCAAATGGGAAGGTAAATGTTTCAGGGATTTTATGTGGAAGGCAGATCAAAATACCTCCCGCTTCTGTGCTAAGCCACCTGGTGGCCATCCACCATATTTAATTCACACCTGTGCCATCGACACAGTATCTAAGCCTTCCCCAGAAATCCAGCCTCTCGTGGCTATCAAGGAGTGCACAGCACCCGGAGAACAAGGACGTCAGCCCAAATGTCCTGACCGAATTTCAACACGGAAAAATTTTGCCTTCCTAACATCGCTGCGGTAGTTTCAATTCGACACGGGATTCTTCTTCACTTGCTAGCTTACAATGCTGACAGCACACTACTGGTGTGTGCTGTTCAATGGCTGCTGCATTCCAGCCCAGAAGTGGCTGCACAGCAGTGGTGGAGGCCAGGATTGCCTACCTATAGTCTGGGGGGGGGTTAATACTTACCTGCTTCTGGAATATGCTTTGAGAGCCTCAGATGGCAGGTGCGGTGGCCAAAGCTATTCCGGTGGTGGAGGGCCAGGAAGGCATGTGGGCAAGCAGAGCCATGTTCCTATAGGAGGCCTTACCTAATGCCGTTCCTAGCTGTAAATGGTCATGTACGCTGGATCAATGGTGGTGGTAACAGGTGGATATGGGACAGATGGGGGAGGGGAGGAGGAGACAGACAGGAGGGAAGTCAGACAGGTGGCATTTCTATGCAGTTGAAGGAAGCGTTAAGTACATGATGCAGGAAATCCAAGCCACGATGATAAAAAGTTTGGTACCTGCTCGTTGGGACGGAGCGGGAGCAGGGCTTAGAGTGATCACAATAACTGGATTGGGAAAAGGAAGAAAAAAAAACAACACGATAAATCACAACAGAAACAATCGAGTCATCAAAAGAAATCAAATCATATTCCAGGCGGGGGGGCGAACTGATTCCAGGGTAAGGGATGGAGAATGGTGAGAAACCAACAGAGGGCGACAGATAAGGTAAAAAATGGGATGCACCATACAGTGAAGTACCTCGGAGCCCTGGGCAGCCATTCCCCAAGTGTCTCAAATGTGCAGGCAGCAGCTGTTCCCTTCCCATCTCCTTCCACTGCAGCAAACTCTCTGTAGGCCATTCCTCTATGCTGGTGCCCCAGCCACCCTGCCAACTTACCTGGGCCATGTCCCTATTACCTCCCTCCCATTAAGTCAGGCATGTTCTGCCCCACCACACTGTTTGGGCTGCTTACAATTTGGAGAGGCTCATGATTCCACCTCCTTCCCAACAGAGTCTGCAGGATTAATCTAAGTCCTGAAGAAACCATTGTGATCATCTGGTCTGACCGCCTGAACAACAGAGGCCACATTTCACCCACTCAATCACGAATCAAGTCCAATAACTTCTGGTTAAGCCAGGGCAGGATCTTTTAGAAATATGTCAAATCTTGGAATTATAGACTTCAGGTGACAGAGAACCCACAACAGCCTTTGGTAAATTGTTCCAATGGTTAATTCCACTGCACCTTATCCTAGTCTGAATTTATCTTTTAGTCACTGCATCAAGCGATGCCTTTGTCTGATAAATTAAAGAGCCCTCTACTATCAGAACTCATCTCCCCACTTACAGACCATGATCAAGCCAGCTCCTAATCTTTCTGACAATCTATGAGAGATTGTGCTCCTCATGTCTCTTCCATACCCTCTTCCCAATTCTGAACCTTTTCCAATTTTCAACATTCTTTTTGAAGTGTTGACATCAGAACTGGATGCAGCCTCTGGCAATGCTCTCACTAATACTGTATACTGAGGTAACACCATCTCCCTGCCCCTACTTGATATTCCCCTATCTATAAAGCTAAGCAGCGCAATAGCCCTCAGCCACAGCACCATACTGAGAGCTCATGTTCAACTGATCATCTTTAATGACCCAGAGTCCTTTTTAGAGAAACTGCTTTCCTGGATACAGTCCCCCATGCCATTACAATGACCTACATTCTTTGTTCCGAGGTGTATGATCTTCCATCAGGCTGTACTAAAAACATATGTTGATCAAATGAGTCCAGCTCACCAAGAGATCCTGACCACTCTGTATAACTGATCTGTCCTTACCACTACTCACCATTAAACCAACCCTTGCGTCAGCTGCAAATTTTCCCAGCACGCATTTTATCTCCAGGATCACTGACAAATAGCACTGTAACAGGAACATTGGACCAATTACTTCTGGAGATCTAGCAATTAGCCAGCTTCCAATCCATTTAGTACTGGCTGCACTGATTTCATACAGTACCAACATGTTACTTACACAAAGCACAGCAGGGGTCTCTCAGATTCCAAGGCCAGAAGGGACCCTTGTGATCATCTAGCCTGGCCTCCTGTATAACAGGCCAGAGACCTGCCCCAAAATCATTCTTAGGGCAGAGCTTTTACAAAACCATCCAACCTTGATTTAAAAATCGTCAGTGATGGAGGATCCACCGCAACACTTGGTAAATTGTTCCAATGGTTAGCTACTCTCTGTGTAAAATATACACCTTATTTCCAACCTGAATTTGTCTAGCTTCAACTTTGTTCCTGGCTGCTTAAAGTGGTACAGCAGCAGAGAGTCCTGTGGCACTTTATAGACTAACAGACGTATCGGGGCATGAGCTTTTGTGGGTGAATACCCACTTCGTCAGATGCATGCACAAAGTGGGTATTCCGCCACGAAAGCTCATGCTCCAATCCGTTAGTCTATAAGGTGCCACAGGACTCTCTGCTGCTTTTACAGATCCAGACTAACATGGCTACCCTTCTGATACAGTTGCCTGACAGGACTAAGAGACAGTAGCTCATCATTAAGTTCATCAGGTCTGGAAATTTTGCTTGAGACTCTTTCTGACGGATGCAGGCAGGCGTCTGTCAAATCATTCGCCATAATTACAACCCCAGAAGGCATATGCCTGACTTTTCCACCCCTCCCCCAACCTCAACAGAAGTGGTCACCCCCATCTCACATCACCCCTCACTTCCCAGCTCAGTGAGCGTCCTGTAAAAGGAGAATTAAATGAAGTGTAGAGAACTGTACAGAATCCAAAACGGGTAGCAAATGCACACGTAGGCACAAAGCACAGCTCTGCTCTGAAGAGCAACTTCACTTACAGAGGCAGGCCTGAGGAGTATATGTGCTGGAGTCCGATCCGCTGACTGAAATAACTAAAATAAAATTTCCCTGCTTTTTCTCCTCCTAGCCCATAGGGAGCACTGGATTCACTTCCTTCTTGTGTATCACCAGGATGGTTTAACTTCCAATCAATTATGCCTGGACAAATGCACTAAGGGGACAGGAAACACCAAGGGTCACTTGATGCCCAAGGAGGAATGGATCCAGCTTGACTCAGACCCCAGGCTTAGTTTGTAGCACTGGAAATTAAGGGACGGCCACGCCCATCTGACTGGGAACCACTAAGACACAATGAACATATAGCCCCCTTCCCCGGGGCCATTTGGACAGTCACTTCTCAGTTGTGCTCTAAGTGGATGTGTTCACATCTTCAAATAAGAAGGTGAACATCAGCAGCTCTTTCATGTCTCTGCCAAAATTGTAGTTCAGGGGCTTGAAGCTTCTCCTGCTCCATGAGCAGCAGAAGCCTTAGGGTTAGGTAGGGTCAGTCCCTGACCTGAAGAGCTTATGGTCCAAGATGCAACGAATGCAGCCTTGCCAACTGATTTAACTGCTCTGTAATGTTCCTTCAGGCCCCACTCTTGGGAGTTGTGTGTGTACAGGAGAGTCTCCTCTTTCATTTTTAGAAAAGAAAATAAGTTGGGGGGGCTCTGAAAAAGTGACCCCTCCCACCCCCAAAACAGCTCCAAAACCAGAAGGCAAATAAGAAACATCAAATTCATATTTTTTTCCAAATCTCATGTTTTTTATGCCAGTCTCATGATTGGGGGTGGGGCTGGCCTATGATTTTTATGGCAGGTGGTACCACAAACCACAAGCTCAAAAAAATGGGAATAAGAACAAAGGTTAACATAGGCCAGATGTGGACACAGCTGGAAGGCGCTGTGTTGGTTTGATTTCTTTTATATGTAAATAAGAAATGTAAAAGATCAAGAGCAAAAATCTCTGCTGGCTTTCTATGTACTGGTACCAAAGCTGGAAAGCACTACTGTGATCATGTCGTCTGACCTCCTATACAACACAGGCCGCAGAACTTCCCCAAAATAATTCCTTTTGGGGTAGAACTGATCTTTTAAACAAGCATCCAATCTTGATTTTAAAATTGCCAGTGATTGGGGGGGGGGGGAAGAGACACAGAAAGACCGACCTACAGGCCAACCACCCACTAGATGGCAGGGATGTCATGGCCAGGACAAGCCAGGGACAGGAATGAATGGTAATGCTGTACTGCTCCCAGTGTCTGCAAAGATGCTCTGGGATTAAAAGAAGAAAAAAGGGATGGAGAATCCACCGTAGCCCTTGGTAAATTGGTCCAATGGTTAATTACCCTCACTGTTTAAAAAAAAAAAATCTATCCCTTATGCATATTATACCTTTGTCTGCTAGACTGAAGAGCCCATCATCAAATATTTGTTGCTGATGTAGGTACTTACAGACTGTGATCAAGCCACCCCTTAACCTTATGTTTGTTAAACTAAATATATCGAGCTGCTTGAATCTATCAACTGGCATTTGCCTGTAGGCATCTCTGGATCTCAAGGAGGGATCTGAAGCAAAACAGGATTTGCAGACAAGTTTAGAGGGGCTGTATCATGCCGAGGAGGATCAAAAATGTTTGAGAGAGAAAAAAGTGTTCACATCAACCTTTTAAGCTCATCATTTCCTCCCCCTGCCCCCCGGTTTCTTCACTCGCAGTGTCTAGTAACAGACCTGCCACTTTCAATCCATTAGAAGCAGCATAGCCAGGGCAAACTGCTTCAATCATTTCTTTGAACTGTTCTTCTTTTGTGCCAGTAATACTACACACAAAATGATTCTCTGCCATCTGATAGTTGTTATGCCATAATCACTCACTGATCTTCGTCCTCGTCTCAAACGGCAAACTAAGACCATTTGTGAATGAAGAGAGCAGGAACTTACACAATCACTGTGGCTATGGTCTTGACAACAGCAACCTCAAAAAATGCCTTGCTTCAGGATCACGCATTTTGTTCATCCATTTCAATAGCAAGAATTTCATTCAATGGGACATTTGATCTTAAATCCAAAGAAACCAATTTTCTAGTCTTTTAGAGATGGGCACAAATCCCTTCTCTCTTGTTGCTCAACAACTCTTAGCAATGTTCACACTTTACTTCAGAAGAATGATCAAATTTTGTGATTTCAGCCTATTTTGATTGCTTGCTTTCTACCTTTCCCTTCAATACTAGGCAGGTCCAGTCAGGAAAACTCACGCTGATAGCTACAGCATCCATTTGCAGCACTGATCAGTGGTTTTCACATTTATGACAGAATAAGAATAGCCTGGAACAGTCTTACAATAGGAGTAAAGGGAGCTAACTACCTAATTCGCTTTAAGATGGAGCTTGATGATTTTATCAACAGGATGATATGCTGGCGTTGCTTGCGACAGTAGGAGACTGGACTTCTCAAACCAGGAGGACCCTTCCAGTCCTATGCTTCGAAACCACCTTCAACCTGAATTCAGCACTGATGACAGAGAAAGTAAGATGAGCTGGCTAGCTTCATACAGAAGCTCATCATCAGATCCACCTCCTTGCAGTTCCTTGATGCTAATAAACCAAAACCCACTAATGGTTCACTCCCATCTCTTCAATATCCCGATTCCACCCCTTCAAACCTTTCCCTGTATGTTTCTTGACAGATAATTCTCCACTTGTTTCTTAATAGATCTAATAAAAGTCTCTCTTAATGTTCTCAAAGCTTCCCTTTAAAATAGCGACACTTTTCCTTTACAGAAAGCAATTGAAGCCTGATGTTTCCAAATTTCTTCCTTACTGATGCTAGGAGAAATACTTCACAGAGGAAATGCTGTTTAAAAAAAAATGAAAAAAAACTAAAACACCCAAGAAATTCACCGGGCTGAAGTGGTTTTTGTTTTCTGGTTTCTTCACCAGAGCACATTTCTCTCTCGTTTACTCAATTTAACCCAACGGCACAAGGGAACATCCCAGTAGCAAGTCTGTTTTAGATTGTGAAGTTACATGGGAGGGGTGGGTCTCTGGTGTGCTCCACCCCCCACCTGCAAACTGGTCACAGAATTCAGGCCCTGCAGCTTTAAGAAAGACCTCAGCTGAGGAAGGAGAAATAGAAAACTGAACTCAGCACTGAGTGGTTTAATAAGCCCTTCAATACTGGATTCAGTTAAAATGCAGCAATCTACACATCCTTCCATTAAGATTTGGGCTTGATCCTATAAGCCTCCCTTTACTGAAGTGTGCAGTCCTGCTATCTTCAATGGGATTACTCACCCGAGTGCAGGCTGCAGGATTAGGCCCAGCAAGTTACTTTTGTTCACTTTCAAGCATAGACCATGCTCCACAGGCAACAGAGCTTAGCTGCCCAACAGGTTGGTCCTGCAAAGTAGTATCAGCTTCAGCTAAGGCTATAGGATGCTGGTGGCTGTAGCAGCAAGACTCCTATTCGGGCCTCCACCACAGTGCATGCAGTTAAATCTACCACTTCAAGAGTCTCAAGGCTATCTGAGAAGAAAGACATCACAAACAGAGCAACCAAAAAGCACAGTCACCTCTGGGGGAGTCTCTCCTAAGACTGATCAGCATTGTGCAAACTATCCCAGGCAACACTGTTCTTGGGGGAGGCAGACATCATTTCAATAGTCACACAAGAGCTGTTTACAGCTCTCGCCGATTCATTTAGCCCAAATATAAAGAGGTAGCATTCTGCCAGCAGCTATTGATGCACAGTCTGCATGAGTCACCAGAGGGCAATGCCGATGGGCCAAACATCTCTCAGTCCTGGTTTCACAGCATGGAATCTCAGCCATCTCTGAGGACAGCATCAGTATCCCAGAGCCCTCTAACTGGAGCGGACAGATTCCCTTAGTGTCCAATGAATAACAACCTATTTCAGAGTTTAAGGCCAGAAGAGGCCAATTCAATCCTCTAGTCTGCTCTTTTCACCTATCACAAGCCATTAAATTCCATCCAGTTACTTCCTGTAATGAACTCAATACCTTGGGTTAGACTAAAGCATGCCCAGATGTTCCCAGCAGGCAATCCACACTCTGTACAGCTGAGAAAGGTGGAAAAAAACCCCAAGGTCCCTATCAGAGGATTCAATTGTGTAGCCTGGTTACAAGATAATGAAGGGTGAAAGAGGGTTTGCCTGCCAGAGGGGAGGAGGAGGAATTCAAGTGGCACATAGCAGCCATGAGGTGACACAGAAGAAGATTTAGCTTGATTGGTGGGGGCACAACTTCCCAACAAGAAGAGCTATTAGACTGTAGAAGGGTCTTGAGGAAAGCAGCAGAAGCCTCAAACTTGGGACATTTAAACTGAAAATTAGCGAAATTCCACATGGAACAATCCTCCACTGGCCTCCCTAGGGAGTTGGAAATTTTTCCATATTAGACTTAGCAAAGCTCTTTCATCTCTAAGGCACTGATCCATCCAAGGGACTCAACACAGGCAAAAGAGTCTACTCGTACAGATCTTTTTAAAACCATAAGAACGACCATATTGGGTCAGACCAATGGTCCATCTAGCCTAGTATCTTGTTTTCTGACAATGGCTGGTGCAAAATGCTTCAGAGGGAATGGACAGAACAGGACAATTACTGAGTGATCCATCCCCTGTCATTCGGTCCCAGCTTCTGAGAGTCAGAGGCTTTGGGACACCCAGAGCATGGTGTTTTGTCCCTGATCATCTTGGCTAATATCCATTCATGGACATATCCTCCATGAACTTACGGATTTTTTTCTTTTGACCCCAGTTATACTTTTGGCCTTCATAACAGCCCCTGGAAATGAGTTCCACAGTTTGACTGCATGTTGTGTGAAGTACTTTCTTATGTTGGTTTTAAACCTGCTGCCTATTAATTTCATCGGGTGACCCCGGTTCTTGTGTTATGTGAAAGAGTAAACAACACTTCCTTGGTCACTTTCTCCGCACCATTCCTGGTTTTATAGACCTCTATCAGATCCCTCTTTACTTATATCTTTTAGAAGCTGAACAGTCCCCTGTCTTTTTTAATCTCTCCTATATGGAAGCTGGTCCATATTCCTAAAAAATTTTCTTGCCCTTCTTTTGATGCGCCAGGTTGTAAGATATCGCAGGCAACGTGTTGATTACAAACGGGAACTGTCATTTGTTCAGATTTTAAAGGGTCAACAGCCAGCCAAGAGTCATCCTGTGCTGGATTCCTGACACACACCTGAGATCATTAATGGCAATTTTTTCTTTCCAACGCTTGCGCCTCCGCAATTTGGCACAAACTGAACTTCAGACTGGTCAGTTTCACTTTTGTTTGCAGTTGGTTTCACTTTTTGGTTCTTAGGTGTGTTGTTGGCCTTGCACACAGGAAGATATCTGCCATCCAAAGCGAGGAAAATAGCCCTTTTCTTTTCTTTAAAGATAAACCACAACACTTAATAGCAGGTTAAGTATTTTTTTTTATGATCACCAAAAATGCTTCTAGACCATACTGACAAGTGTCTCTAAAAACTGTTTGCAGTAGAAGAGTTTAGTGTATAGACAAAGCCATCTGAACCCTTTTAAAAAAAAAAGGGGGGGGGTATTTTATCCTCAGACACCACATCAGGGTATTCTCTAGGCAGCATGGTCCAGCCAGTCAGTGTGGTGCACTGGACAGCAGATGGACTGGCACTTGGGAGATCTAGGGTCTATTCCTGGCTCTGCCACTGACCTACTGGGTAATCTTGGGCTTGTCACTTACCCTCTACATGCTTCTGTTTCACCTCCCACCCATGGCTGTTTAGATGATAAACTCTTCAGGGCAGTGACTGTCCCTCACTATGTGTATGAACAGAAACCAACACAATGAGACTCCTTGCTGGATAGGGCATGTAGATATCACTGGAATATAAATAATACTCTAAAAATTGTCATTTGGTAAATAAGCTCATTTCTTTTTTTGTCACTAACGCTACTGGTGCTTATAACAAATGAGATGATTTTTAAAGTCCAATTTACTTGTCACTATTTATGCTGATTGTTTTCGTATTTAACTCAACCTGGGCAATGAAAAGGCAATGACAGCCTGTGTCACTCACAGATTCTCAGCCTTGGGTTGCAGACACTCCATGTTTAGACATGAGAGTTCCCACTGCAATTTTAAGCCAAACACTGTGCTGCTTTTACAAAACTGAATTAGAAACCAGATCAGTTTTCTTTATTCCTTCAGACTCTCCTTTGTTACTGTGCCAGCTCAATCCACTAGCATGGCTGTCGTCCAGAACCAATCTGGACAATTCTTCTGGATACTAACCCTTCAGTGGGCAGATCAGCATTCTGGCAGGCTTCTAGAATTCCCAGGATATAAAGCCTTCTTGAACTGCGGATCACGAATGGCAAATCAACAGTGCCCAGACATGGATGCACCCATTGCCGGTGTTAAGTGGGCTTCCTGAGAGCCCTTTAGACATTTCTATGAAAACCCTCTTTGCTGAGCTTCTCGAATAAGCACAACTGTGATTCCCTATCTCGGCATTTCCAGTTCCCTCATATAACAAGCCAAGAGAGCCGAGCCAAGCACCAAATGACCAGCATCAGGGCCTGAGCTTAGCTGCCTGCCCACCCTCGTTACTGATTTTCAATACCAGGGAAGCAACATGCCAATGAGTTTCAAAAAGGCAGGACACAGCAAAGCCTTCCTGCTCTTCCAGCCCAACAGATGAATTCAAGGAAGCTAGGCAGCCTGGGCAGCAAGGCCAGAGATCTGAGGACCAGCTGATGGGTTGTTTCTTTTGGGGCAACAGAATAGTGGGAGCAAGAAGGAAGTGAGCAGCTAAGACAAGCACAGATTTCACTATCTCCAAGCAGGATAAAAGCCCCAATAGGGTGCTTCTCATCTATACTCATTGGGGCCCAAATGCAAGATTGCTTCCTACAGTACATTCTCCAAGGCTCTGTCAATGTCAAGGGGACTTTTACCATATTTCCTTGGTAAGACCATTGCACAGGCTAGTGCACTGGTTCTCAACCAGGGTTACGTGTACCCTTGGGAGTACGCAGAGGTCTTCCAAAGGGTACCTCAGCTCATCTAGATATTTGCCTAGGTTTACAACAGGCTAAATAAAACGCACTAGCAAAGTCAGTACAAACTAAAATTTCATACAATGACTTGTTTATACTGTACTATGTACACTATACACTGAACTGGAAGTACAATATTTATATTCCAGTTGATTTTATAATTATATTGTAAAAATGAGCAAGTCAGCAATTTGTCAGTAATAGTGTGTTATGACACTTTTGTATTTTTGTGTGTGATTCTGTAAGCAAGTAGTTTTTAAGCGAGGTGAAACTTGCGGGTACGCAAGACAAATCAGACTCCTGAAATGGGTACAATAGTCTGGAAGGGTTGAGAGCCACTGGGCTAGTAGCTTTCACAGGCAGGAAGTCTTCCCTTACCATTCAGCCTATTCCTCCAAGTCATGTCCTGTTGAAGCATCCTAAATAATAATTTTTGGTACCTACATCCTTCAAGTCCTTATAGACTCACAAGTCCACCCCTTAACTGAGGTCTTGCAAAAAAAATGAGCAGTACTTTGTCAAAAGGCTCGAAAAAAGGATTATTTTCATCCTCATTTTACAACTGGGGTAACTGAATTATGGAGAAATTGACTTGCCCAGCGTAACACAGTAAACCAGGTTTAGAACCCAGGAGTCCTCAACTGTTGGAGCCTAGGCCTAAGCGTCTAGACATCAATGCCCACGTTAAATGAGATGATATCCAAGATGAGCACCTATCCCCTCACCCACAGCATGGATCTTTTCATACAAGAGCTGAACTGGCCCTGGTTCAACTGGAGTTGGATGGAACCATTTTTTATCAAATGAACTTTCATCATCAAAGCTGAAACATTTTGTGGACATGTATTGGTTCTGACCATCATCTGGAAGGTTTTTTGGTCCAGGACTTGAAAGACAGAGACCCTCACACTCTATAGCCTGATGGCCCACGTTCAAGTCCTCACTTTGCCCGATTTAGAATGATCTGGGATGAAGAACTCTGCTCTGTATCAGGTAGAGCAGGAACTAGAACACAGGTCTTCCACATTCCAGCCCAGTGCCCTAACCACTAAGCTATACAGCATGAGACACTCACATGCTTCTCCACCACCCCTCCACCTACATGGACCCAAAAACCTCCCTGAATAGAAAACCTCAACTTTTGATCCAAAACCAGACATAACAATTTCATGTTCACAAAAATGTTGGAAAGACTTTGCTTGTATTCCAACATGGAACAAAAATGAATTTCAAAAGATGCCACAACACAGAATCATCGTCCTCCTGACACTAGAGCCATCTACATTCCAGCCTATGCCGACAGCGAGCCTGACGTTCCAAGGTAACAAGTGTCTTCAGTTGCCATTGAAGCAATGGGAATCCAGGATGCTCATTGCCTTTCTCTGTCTCACTGTCACTAAGAGAAAGCATTAAAATCTCTCTCTCAAACACAGTCCATGTTTAGTGCATACAGATCAGCCTTTGAAAGTTCTACTTGTACTTGGCAAGTAGATAGTTGATTTTTCATCATCTCCATGGTACAGCTGAGCAAGTAGATTGGGTTACTAGATAGTAAATTTCTATGATGATTTTCTGAGACTGGTATAGATCAGCTTAAAATTAATTTATTAGTTTTTTGGCTTAAAACAAAAAAAAAACCTCAGGATAGCACTCATCCAATGAACAGTTTCAAGGTGGTGATACACAATTAACTGGGGAGATGGACACCAACTCTGTGCCATGGAGGAAAAGAAGCGAAGCAGCTGCTAAGAGCCTGCTTGACGAGTAACTTTTGAAAACTCATCACCTTGCAATCGCTCTCCAGAAATTATTGCTGGATAGGTAACTGGGCCAGCAGCAGAATCTAGTACTCCCAAGCCTTGTTGTGAGCATATAATCATGTAACCATCAATTAATTACACAATCCACTTTCTAATAATTTTAAAAGCCCTCATCACAATATCTGAGCTGCTCATACTCATTAAGGGACTTTACCCTCATAGAAGCCCTGTCAAGCTGGGTGGTATTATCAACATATCACAGATGGGAGACCTGAGTTCAAATACTGCCTTAGGCACAGACCTTGAGTCACTTAATCTACCCAGTGCCTCAGTCTCCCAAGTCCTAGTCCACTGCCTTATTCACTATTAGAACATGCTTTCTTCACCCGTCATGCCTCACACAAGGCTTCAGAGGTAAAAGCACTGTTCCTCCTCTCTAGTTGACTAGCCTGAACACAAAGCAGAAAGGACACAAACATTTCCACATCTAACTATCTCACATGATTATGCAACGGACTAACATTTGCCTTTTGGTAGCCTCGAGTGTGCCACAAGTCAGTTTGCACTGACACAGACATATTCACCACATGCTGCAAGTCTGGCTGAGGTGCCAGATGACAGGATAAGAACAGCTAACATTTACACCCAAATCACTGCATGCTCAGAACATTAAAAAAAAAAATCAGACTCTATCCCACCCATAAGATCATCTACCATATTCCCACACCCACCAATTCAGGATCTTGCACACATACCCCTCTCCTAAGGCCTCAGGAGATGACCACCCCAAAAGCACTTTCATCATTAATGTTGACAGGTCACATATGGGGAACCCCTCATCCTGTCTCCAAACAAATGGGATGCCACATACCAGGCAACCTGACCAACTCACTCTCTCCTCACTCACCCTGCATAGTCAGTGGCCTCTCCCTTCTCCTCCTCGTATAAGCCTGGTGGTAGGGGGCAACACTGGTTCTTGTCATCTCTACCTGAGCATCCCTCTCCCACATATACAGCAGCAGCACTCCCTGCTGTACTGTACCCATGCCTCTTGGGGGAGGTCCTTATTCACCTCAAAATTCCCTCTTCTCCCAGAATATGGAGAAACTCCCAATCATCCTTCACCCCTCATTCCCCCCCCCACCTGATTGTGATCCCAGTCCCACCTATTCTCCTCCTTTCATCACAAACAAACTGTCACAAAGAGGGGGTCCCATCTGCTGGTCCCACACCCTTCTTCCCTCCATCATGGCCCACCATGCTGCTCAACTCCAAAAAACAACCTCTTCAGCCCAGATCCCTCCTTTTCCCTGGAACAGTCCCTTCCCACCTCATCCCAACTGCAGGCCCACCTCTATCAGATTCCCAACCCCCTCCCCACCTAGGGCTCTCCCTATCCCCCTTCTCCAACCCCCCAACTCCCATCCCCAAAACTCACCTTGCCCCCTTTCCCTGCACAGATCCCTGTGGCTACTCTCTCACCCCCACCCCACCTGTCATCCCAAAGGCCCTTCACAGCCCTTACGCACGGGCCTCAATCGCCTCCCCCTCACTCAAGTCCCGCCCCTCCCTAACCCCCCTTAGACCCCTCCCCTCCAGAGCCCCAGTCTTCAAGCGCCCCCTCCCACGGGGCCCCCTACCCCGACCCTTAGACCTCAGACTCCTCCCCTCGCGCTCCTGTCATCCCGGGGTCCCTCCCAGACCCCCAGAGCTCAGACCCCTCCCCTGCCAACCTCGCCCCCCTCAGGCCCCGCCCCGGGGCCCCTGTCATCGCCCAGGGCCCCTCCTCTCGCGCCCCCCCCTTACTGGGCCGGGCCCGGGCTGGGCTGATCTCCAGGTTCAGGTCGATCTTCCGCCGGGCCTCCCGGTTCTCCTGCTTCAGCTTGGCCTCCAGGCGGGACAGCTTCTGCTCCAGTGAGGACGCCGCCATCTTCCCCCGGAGCCAGCGCCGCCTCGCAGCCAGAATACACAAACACCGCACTGCGCAGGCGCGGCATGAGCCTGCCGAGCCGCCGTACCGCCTGGGGAGCCGGACTGCGCAGGCGTGGAATTGAACCAGCTGCGCCGCCGTAATCCGACCACACACCCACCACCTACGAGGGGCTTTTATACGCATGCGTCCGCGCGCAGCTTTTCGACAGAGCCCCCTGCGCGTTGAGGCGAGGCCCTCGAACTGAAAAGGGACCACATGCGCCGTGATGATCACGCAGCGTCACCTGCTGGCAAAAGTCTTGCACTGCAGGAGGCGCAAAAGTGTAATACGCATGCGCATAGCGTCCATGGCCCCCAACGGCTATAACCCTTCGAAGACTCCGCTGCGCATACGATTCTGGTGCCCTCTTGTGGTTGTTCCTGGGTATTTCAGTCTGGGTAGCCTGTCGGGCGACTCTTAATGCGCATGCGCTCCCAATCAGCTGGTTGGAGACTCCAGGGCTTGGGTTTTACGGAGCCCATCCACCTCTATCCCCCCCAAGGGAATCCTGCCCCTTCCCCCAACTCCCCCTCCCACCGCAGCATGGGGAACCTGCCCCTCCCCCCAACTCCCCCTCTCCCCAACACTCCCCAGTCTAGCAGTTGTGCCTCCGCCTGTGACCAACTGGGAATGTTCTTAATGTTTTCTCTGAGTACTGTGTTGGTGCCTCAGTGTCCCCATGGCAGTTCTTAAGTATCTGGCAGAGCAAAGGGCCAGTGCACCTAAATGCCTGACCCTCTGTCTCCTAGCAACTGATGGCCTGGGCCCCTCCTCTGCAAAGGTGCCAAATGAAGGTGTTGGAGACAAAGAGATCAGGTGACCTCCTGGCCTGGGGAAAGGGGCTGAGCAAAGGAGGTGGGGCTGGAGGGGGCTGTCAGTCTAAAGCTGCCTGGGGAGGAGGAGTGAAGTGCAGACGTGGGGGGTCTGGCTCACTGACCCCCAGAATGGACCCGGCCAAGGGGTCTAGTTCACTGTACCTACAAGCTCTGTTTTAGAGCCTGTTCCTGTCATTGAATAAACCTCTGTTTTACTGGCTGGCTGAGAGTCACGTCCGACTGCAAAGTGGGGGTGCAGGACCCTGTGGCCCCCCCAGGACCCCGCTGGGGCAGACTCGCTGTGGGAAGCGCACGGAGGGGCAGAGGATGCTGAATGCTCCAAGAAGAGACCCAGGAGGTGAAGCCATGTGAGCTTCTTCCCCTGAACAAGTCTGCTCCAAGGGAGAGGAGGCTCCTCAAAGTCCTGACTGGCTTTGTGGGGAGCAGTTCCAGAGCATCGCCTGGGGACTCCCCAACACGCATCTGATCTGGGAGTCCAAGGAGCCACAGAAAGTTCTAGCTGGGGCTGGTTGTCCCATCAAGAGCCAGCTTTCACTGCTCCCTCATCCAGAATGGATTTCCCCCTAACCCCCCTTGTGGGGCTCACCTCCCCACATAGGGGCCAAGTTCTCCCCTGGAGCCTACTCCCCACCCATTAGGACCCAGATTCCCCCCTATGACTCACCCGCCCAAAACTGGGGGCCCAGATTCTCCCTGCCCCAGAATAGGGGCCCCAGTCCATCCCTATCCCGCTCAGTGTCCAGCAGCTCCCATCGTGGCACATGACAGCCAGACTTTCAAATGAGCTCAAACACCCGTGTTCAAGGGCACTTGAATCTGACCTTGCATCCCACAAGCCCCTGATCCTGCACTGAGGTTTGTGGGATTGGAGCCTGGTGCAGGATTCAAGCCTAAGCTGCTCGCCTCACTCAGAGGGGAGCTCCAAAAATGCACTAAAACAGGGGTTCTCACAACCAATTTTTGGGTGGCCTAGAGTGTGCCCACTAACTCTTGCTGGTGGCTGCACTTACACTTTTTCCTAAAATTATGTATTTTTCCTAAAGTTAATTAAGTGATATGCACATATATACATCCGAATCATTGTCATTTATTCATGTAAGGTTTGCGGGTGGGGGATGCAGACTCAATAATAAAAACATGCACCGTTATCTCTATTCTTTACTGGACCTAACAGAATAGAAACACAAAAAAGGTGCTTTGCATGTTCTTGTCTTTTTTATTATTGTTTCTTGTGCTTTTTTTTGGTAAAAGAGGTTGTCTGTATAACAATTCTGAAGTAAATTTAAAAATTCTTTTATTATATAATAAAAGTCCAAATAATAATTAAAAACATATCTGGATGGCTTGGGTCTGGGGAGGAGAAAAGAGGGGAAGAGAGGCATGACTGCGACTGGCCCAGGGCTCCTCCAGGCAGGCGGCGGGGATCAGGGCAGGGCTTTGGCCAGCCCAGGACTCCTCTGGCCTTTCGCCTCCTCACTCCACCCCATCACCTCCCGCCTCCTCACCCCACCCCCGCTCGCCTCCTACCACCTCACTCCACTCCCACTCACCACTCGCCTCCTCACCCCACCCCCGCTCACCTCCCACCACCTCACTCCACTCCCACTCACCGCTCACCTCCTCACCCCACCCCCGCTCACCTCCCACCTCCCACCTCCTCACCCCACCCCCGCTCACCTCCCGCCACCTCATTCCACTCCCACTCACCACTCGCCTCCTCACCCTACCCCCGCTCACCTACTCACTCCACCCCTGGTCGCCTCCCGCCACCTCACCCCACCCCCGCTCACCTCCCACCTCCTCATCCCACCCCCGCTCGCCTCCCACCACCTCACTCCACTCCCACTCACCACTCGCCTCCTCACCCCACCCCCGCTCACCTCCCACCACCTCACTCCACTCCCACTCACCACTCGCCTCCTCACCCCACCCCCGCTCACCTCCCACCACCTCACTCCACTCCCACTCACCGCTCACCTCCTCACCCCACCCCCGCTCACCTCCCACCTCCCACCTCCTCACCCCACCCCCGCTCACCTCCCGCCACCTCATTCCACTCCCACTCACCACTCGCCTCCTCACCCTACCCCCGCTCACCTACTCACTCCACCCCTGGTCGCCTCCCGCCACCTCACCCCACCCCCGCTCACCTCCCACCTCCTCATCCCACCCCCGCTCGCCTCCCACCACCTCACTCCACTCCCACTCACCACTCGCCTCCTCACCCCACCCCCGCTCACCTCCCACCACCTCACTCCACTCCCACTCACCACTCGCCTCCTCACCCCACCCCCGCTCACCTCCCACCACCTCACTCCACTCCCACTCACCGCTCACCTCCTCACCCCACCCCCGCTCACCTCCCGCCACCTCACCCCACCCCCGCTCGCCTCCCACCACCTCACTCCACTCCCACTCACCGCTCACCTCCTCACCCCACCCCCTCTCACCTCCCACCTCCTCACCCCACCCCCTCTCACCTCCCACCTCCTCACCCCACCCCCGCTCGCCTCCCACCACCTCACTCCACTCCCACTCACCACTCGCCTCCTCACCCCACCCCCGCTCGCCTCCCACCACCTCACTCCACTCCCACTCACCGCTCACCTCCTCACCCCACCCCCTCTCACCTCCCACCTCCTCACCCCACCCCCTCTCACCTCCCACCTCCTCACCCCACCCCCGCTCGCCTCCCACCACCTCACTCCACTCCCACTCACCACTCGCCTCCTCACCCCACCCCCGCTCGCCTCCCACCACCTCACTCCACTCCCACTCACCTCCCGCCACCTCACCCCACCCCCGCTCGCCTCCCACCACCTCACTCCACTCCCACTCACCACTCGCCTCCTCACCCCACCCCCGCTCACCTCCCACCACCTCACTCCACTCCCACTCACCGCTCACCTCCTCACCCCACCCCCTCTCACCTCCCACCTCCTCACCCCACCCCCGCTCACCTCCCACTCCACCTCCTCACCCCACCCCCGCTCACCTCCCGCCACCTCATTCCACTCCCACTCACCACTCGCCTCCTCACCCCACCCCCGCTCACCTCCCACCTCCTCACCCCACCCCCGCTCGCCTCCCACCACCTCACTCCACTCCCACTCACCACTCGCCTCCTCACCCCACCCCCGCTCACCTCCCACCAGCTCACTCCACTCCCACTCACCACTCACCTCCTCACCCCACCCCCTCTCACCTCCCACCTCCTCACCCCACCCCCGCTCGCCTCCCACCACCTCACTCCACTCCCACTCACCGCTCACCTCCTCACCCCACCCCCGCTCACCTCCCACCTCCCACCTCCTCACCCCACCCCCGCTCACCTCCCGCCACCATCATTCCACTCCCACTCACCACTCGCCTCCTCACCCTACCCCCGCTCACCTACTCACTCCACCCCTGGTCGCCTCCCGCCACCTCACCCCACCCCCGCTCACCTCCCACCTCCTCATCCCACCCCCGCTCGCCTCCCACCACCTCACTCCACTCCCACTCACCACTCGCCTCCTCACCCCACCCCCGCTCACCTCCCACCACCTCACTCCACTCCCACTCACCTCCCACCTCCTCACCCCACCCCCGCTCACCTCCCACCTCCTCACCCCACCCCCGCTCACCTCCCGCCACCTCACTCCACTCCCACTCACCACTCGCCCTCTCCTCACCCACCCCCGCTCGCCTCCCACCACCTCACTCCACTCCCACTCACCGCTCACCTCCGCCCCCACCCCTCTCACCTCCCACCTCCTCACCCCACCCCCGCTCGCCTCCCACCACCTCACTCCACTCCCACTCACCGCTCACCTCCTCACCCCACCCCCTCTCACCTCCCACCTCCTCACCCCACCCCCGCTCGCCTCCTACCTCCTCACCCCACCCCCGCTCGCCTCCCACCACCTCACTCCACTCCCACTCACCACTCGCCTCCTCACCCCACCCCGCTCGCCTCCCACCACCTCACTCCACTCCCACTCACCACTCGCCTCCTCACCCCACCCCCGCTCACCTCCCACCACCTCACTCCACTCCCACTCACCGCTCACCTCCTCACCCCACCCCCCTCTCACCTCCCACCTCCTCACCCCACCCCCTCTCACCTCCCACCTCCTCACCCCACCCCCGCTCGCCTCCCACCTCCTCACTCCACCCCCGCCCGCCACTAGCCTCCTCACCCTGCTTCCCCCCCGCCACTTCTCTCCACCCCCACTCACCTCCTCGCCCCACCCCCACTCACCTCCTGCATCCTCACTTTCCCGCTGGCAGCCAGACCCCCACCCACTCTCCTCACCCTGCTGCTGGCTGGCCACTCGCTTCCTTACTCCTCTAGCAGGACCCCCCCCGCACTGCCACTCGCCTCCTCACCCTGCTGCCGCCTTCTCACCCCCTCCGTGCTGCCTCACCTGCTTCTTAACCATTGTCTGTCCCACCTGTGTCTCCAGAGAGGCAGCGCACGCAGGCGCAACGGGGCAGAAGGCAAAGGGCTAATGCTGCACAGGAAACTGTTGTGGCCCCAGGGAAACCCCCTTGGTGCTGCGTGCGGCCACAGTGGCTGCACTGGAGAAACGGTGCACTAAAACATGACTCGTTTTATTTTTAGGTTGGCTTAGAGATTCCCTCACTTGTCCTCATCCCCCTGCCCCTTGCACTTTAAACGTGTGCCTTGTGAGGCTCTAAGATCTTGCTGCTCCCGTGGAACTCACTGCCACAAGGTCTCGCTAAAGCCAAGAACAAAGCAGGTTTGGGTGTTTCCACGGGCAACAGAAACATCCAGAGTTAGAATAGCAAATATTACAACACAGTGGAGTTTAGGGACAGATTTGCTGAGACAGGGCCTGGGCTGTTGGGGGCTAAAAGGAATCTTCCCCCAGGGCCAGGTTACTCCATTGCTGTCTACTGGGGGGCTCCTTCCACCTTCTGAAGCTGCTGGTGTCGGCCACTGTAGGAGTCTTGGCTAGATGGGCCCCCTGCTGCAATCCAGTCTGGCTATTCCTGTTTCATGTGGGGATTTCGAGGGGCTGATGTCCACGTTGATTAATGGAGCCCCCTCTGGCCCAGAGTCCCATGATGTAAGAGGAGGTAAGGAGCTTATCTGTGCTGACTTGAGTCATATCTTCATTGCTGCCTCATATCTGGGGGGAAGCACTGGCTATTTTGGGGAAGGTGTCATTCCTGCTCTAGACCACAGGGTGGCCCTGTAGCCTCTCCAGGCAGATCTCCTGGCTTTGCATGTGTAACAAGCTGAGGATGCTCAGGGCAGCTGATCTTCCAGCCGCTGTGGCTTCCGTGTCCCTCCTCCTAAGCCCCATTGTCCAGGGAGGCACCATGGAGCTGAGCTGTGCAGGGAGTGCCCATCCCCCCAGCCTGGCCTGCCCCTCTTCAGTTGCCACCCCAGATTCAGCTGCACTCAAGCCCCTTTGTGAGCAAGGAACATGGGCCAGGGTTACCCTAGTTGGGTGGGAGCTGGATTTTGATCTGTGGTTATGACACAGCAGGTGCTGTACTTGGTACAGATGCAGCCAGCTGGACAAGGGGGCTCCATGACTGGCAAGTTCTCCGGAGACCCGGTGCCTGGGCTTGGTCGACTTGCTGCTGCTAACCAAGATTTCCTCCCTGTGCCCTGGAGCTACAGACAAGCCACATAGGCTCCCCAGCTATCCACACGCCAGGCAGGGACATTTCTGGAGCAGCCAAAGGCCTCACGGGGATGGAGCAGAGATGGGCGTGGCGAGCATCTGCTTCACACGAGATGGCAGGGTCTCGAAGAGGGCGTTGTCCACGCTCAGCCCGGTCTCCTTAAGCAGGAGGCAGCAGCCTAGCTCAAGTGGGAGTGACTTCAAGGGGTTCCCTGTAAGCTCCAGCCTGGAGAGTAGCACCAACCTCCCAATCTCAGCTGGCACTGTGGTCAAAGCGTTGTCCGCCAGCTGCAAAGACATTAGCTCCAGGCAGGCAAAGAGCTGGCTGGGCAGTGCCCTGATCCTGTTGCCGGTGATGGAGAGTTGCTGGAGCATCCCCAGCTGGCCAATCTCTGCAGGGAGGAGGTGAAGGAGGTTGTGGCTGAGGTCCAGGTGCCTGAGTCTTTTCAGGGCAAACAAGGCGTGGGGCAGAGAATCCAGCTCGTTGTGGGATAGCACCAGCTCCTCCAGGCTGCCGGCTGCCCCAATGGAAGCGGGCAGGGTGGCGATGCGATTGTGCCACAGCTTCAGGCAGGTGAGCTGTGCCAGACGCTGGAAGTCAGCCCCCTTCTCAAGGCTGCGGATGCCATTGGAGCGCAGATCCAGCCTCCGCAGGCCAGTTAAGCACCAGACTGTTGGTGGGATCCTCTCCAGCTGGCAGCAGAGCAGCTCCAGCTGCTGGAGGTTGCTCATCTTCTTCAGGACCCTCAGTGCGTCCAGCTTGGTCCCGTCATTCTGGATACAGAGCTGGCGGAGGTGGGTGGACATAGAGCAAGGAAGCTTGGTCAGCTTAGTCTGAAGCAGCAAAATCTCCAGGCTCCGGAGCTCCCGGAGGGACTCAAGGGCCAGCACATTGGAGCAGAGGTGGCTGGAGAGGTGCAGCCGGTGCAGGTTCTTCAAGGAGTAAAGCCAGGAGGGGATTTTGGTGACATCAGTGAACTGGACGTGCAGCCCCCTGAGCCGTTCCTGCAGAAAGGCCAATGCCATGGGCTCCATTGTGGCTGGGCAGTGATGCAGCTGCAGCTCAGACAGTGCTTCCATCTGGGCGACCTTGGCGGAGAGCTTCACCTCCGCCATGCACTCCAGCCGCAGCACCTCCAGGTCCGCCATCTGATAGACAGCCTGGGGCAGGGCTGGAAGGGCACAGAGCCTCAGCTCCAGCCGGCCCCAGGCGTCCCTCCTCACCTGCCGTCGCAGCTCCTCGTAGTCCCCTCGGTGCTCCTGTCTGATCTCCAGCAGCTGGCTCTCGCTGGCGGTGGAGAGGAATATGGCAATCCTCTTGGAGCAGAGCGGGTCATACTGGTCAGCCATGTGCAGCAGGAAGGCCAAGTCATTGTGGACGTTGGGGATGGCTCTGAAGCTGCTCTCCTCGCTGGCCCGCCCGAAGGAGTACTTCCTGAGTGGCCTCCGGAGCAGCCAATAGAGTGTGTAGACCCCCACCAGCCCACTGAGCAGCACCAAGGCCAGGTAGCTCAGCAGCAGCTTCTGCAGGATGTAGGCCAGGCTGTGGGTGCAGGAGAAGGTGGCGTGGCCAGCAAGGTCCCCCAGGCCTGGCTGGCACACGTGCCTGAAAGCAATGGTGCCAGCAGAACTGGAGGCATAGCCCAGCACGGCCAAGAGCTTTGCCACTTTGAACAGTGTCTGCCCCACATAGACCCAGCAGAGGAGGCTGGCGGCTTCAGTGTGCGCCCGGAAGGTGCGGATCTTCTCGAAGAGCGCCTTGGCCTGCTCCCCGTCCTTCCGGTCCAGGATGGTGGCATTGGAGAAGGACACCTGCTCCACCTGGGAGTCAGCCCCAGGCTGAGAGATCTGGACAGAGCAGGGTTTCATTCGTCCAAGGTTGCCTTCCAAGGGCTGGCAGGCAGTCTCTGAGAGAGCCTTGGTTGTCCAGGGTGACTGGAAGCACTTCCGGAGGATGGAGAGGAACAGCTCAATCCTGGAGGAGGTCTTGGGGTATATGAACCAGAAGTTGTTACAGACCATCAAGAGCAGTGCGTGCAGGAGGGCCAGGTAGGGGGAGTACTTGGAGTGCCATGGCAGCGCCTGGTGGTAGCAGACCTGGCCAATGTACAGGTACTGCTGGTAGTCAAGTTTGGTTGGGTGTCTGCTGTTGGCAGCAGAAAGTTCCCTCCTGGTGCTGACCAGAGTAGTGTCGTGTTCTGGGCCATCCAGAGGCCCTAAGGCAGGTCTGGGAGCCAGGGACCCACTTGCAGCTATGCTGGTCCTGCCGACAGGCAGGCACACCACCTGATCCGTGGAGATCAGCAGGGTCCCTGCAATGATGGAGATGGCCAACATTGCCAGGACCAAGTAGTCTGTGAAGACGTCCCACCAGGGCTTCAGAGTACTGAACGGGGCCCGGCTGTCACTCAAGGAGGCCACTTCTGTCAGGGAAAACATGGCTGATGGGAGGGAAAGAATAAGGGTCAGTGGCTTAGAGGAGTTCTGAGCCTGGGTTGGTCCTTGGGAAGATCCTGGCTCTGCCACAGACTTCCTCTGGGACATTGGTCACATCACTTCATCTCCCTGTACCTCATTTTTTCTATCTGTAGAATGGGATAACAATCCCTCCTTTTGTCTATTTAGTCTGTGAGTTCTTTGGAGAGACTGTCTCTGACTGTGTTTGTGCAGCGCCTGGCACAACGGAGCCATGATCTCAGCTGGGACAGGGACTGTCACTGACTGTGTGTCTGTGCAGCACCTGGCACAATGGAGCCTCTAAATGCTCCCATAATACACCTAATAGAGAAACAGATGATGGCATAGAAAGCCTTGAATGTGGTGGTTCACAGTAGTGAAGAAACATGAGGGGTGGGTGCTGGGCTTTCCCCAGGGTCCCCTGTCCTTGTGCCACCCCCCAGATGGGAGGAACCCAGAGGCGGGACCACATGCTGCTTCCATGTTTGCTCAATGAGGTCCCACCCTTCTCCTCTTGCCTCTGTCTTCTAGGAGACACTTCAAGGCCTGCTGGTCAAAGAAGCTGAGAACCCAGAACTCAGCTGGGGCCCTGTGATGAAGGGGGAATTTTTTGCTGTGTGTGTCTCAGTTTCCCTCCATACTAGTGGGGAAAGGGGCCAGCACTCGAGCCCTACGACGTGTGTCTCCCCTTGCTGTCTGGGGTAGAGTGACAGGCTCATTGAAGGACTGGCTGGAAACCAACCCATATCAGTGGCAAATACAAAGAGACAGTGGGAACCCCAGCAGCCAGCATGTCCACAGCCAGCAACCAGGGGGGAGTTCCCCACGTCTTCACTTGTCAGTCCATGGCCCCAGCTCAAGAGCAAAGAGAAAGGGGGCAGGTTGCAGGGCAAGTGCTGTAGCCAGGACTCTCACCTGGGTCTGACAGAGAGCGAGCCTGAAATGGAGCCCACGGCCACTTGGCTGGGCGGGGTGCTGGCTTGGCAAGGTGGATATGTCTTAACCTTTGCTTCTCTGTGCTCACCTAAGGACTTCCCGTGCTGTGTAATAGACCTGACTGTTTGTAAAGGCTGCGTGGTGTCACTGCAAATCCTTCCCAGGATGCCCTGGACGCTGAGGAGTGGGCAAGTCTCTGGCCTGGCGTATGTCCCAGTTGGATTCTCCAGGCAAAGCTCATGGGGTGAAGCAGGAGGGCTGGAGCCAGGGGCTCAGTCTCAGAGACAGGGAGGTCATGTGGGCTAACCTAAAGGAAGAGTGGGACCCCTTGGGGGCTCTACCACACTGTAGGGGTCCTCCAAGGCCCTGTTTAAAAGCTGGGGCGTAACAGTGCCAGCCTGCAGTCCCGCGGGGCACCCACTCCTGGGCTTGGTAGATTCAGAACTCTGGACCAGGTGATCCCCTTAATAACCATCTTGCCGCTGTAGCCCTTTTCTCTGTCACCTGCCCACAGGATCCTGCTCAGCAGAGAGAGGGATAAACCTGGCGGAAGAGCTACCCTGCAGTTTGAATGCACAGGAGCAGGAATGTCTGAGAGGAGGAAATGACACACCACAGGAGGGGTTAAACGTTGCACTCTGCCTATGGAGCGGTGCCCTAGCTCTATGTCTCAGGGAGGGCGGAGCAGTCACGTCCCATGACTGCTCCCACCCAGGGGATAAAGGACTTACTGCTGCTGCTGGCTCTGGGAGTGGCTCCCTTAGCTCATGAGGCAGCCACCTGGCTTTGCGCTGCTGTCGGGTGGGAGGTTCAGTCCAGGCTCTGCGTGTGAATCGCTGCTCTGTTCAAAGGAGGTGGATGTGCGAAGTGCCCAGCTCCTCTTGGGAGAACCAGCCCCCTCTCGTGTGGGACACCCGAACCCAGGTCTCTTGGGAGCCGGAGCCAGCATCAGGCAGCCAATGGAGGAAGGTATTTCACCTCCCAGAGTCTGAGCTCCTGCGCACCCCATCCCTCCCTAGTGGGGCTGAGCAGCCCCAAAGGAGCCTTGACAGTCTCCATGTTAGGCCCCAGGCTGCCCTTGGACTTATGGATCTTCTCCTGCCTTCTCCGCCCTCAGCACGAAGGAGATCACTCACTTCGACCCCTGATTTCCCTCCATCCTACTCAGATCCACCTCGGTCTCATGCCGGGAGTGTGACCCACTGATATCCGAAAGGCTAGATCTTAGATGGAGTGGTGAAGCCTAGAGTCAGGACTCCTGGGTTCTATCCCCAGCTCTGGGACAGGAGTGGTGTCTAATGGTTAGAGCGGGGGGGCTGCGTGTCAGGACTGTTGCTGGGACGGTTATTGCTTCAAACCACATGAAGGGCAGTTGGGGGTGAGAGTATTAAATGCAATTCTAACAATTCTTGGCCCTCTCATTAGAAAGAGTTGATAGTGTCCCAGCCAGGGGACAAATCCCCGCGCCTGTCTCACCGTGGGCAGCACAGAGCCATGCTGTGATGTGCCCAGCCTCACACAGGGATGGGCTGGCAGAGCCAGGACTCCAGAACCACAGACAAATGCGCTAATCACACGGCTGCCCTTGGCCACCTGCTGACCCAGGGCCAGGCATGTAAACCAGCTTGGATCCCTGGCACATCCAGTGCTCTGAACAGGATCGTTTTCCCCAACCAGCCAGCAGCTCCTACCAGCTGGAATTATCACCAGCACCCAGGATGGTGCAGGCGCCTCCCCTCCCCGTGGCGGGGGAAACGGAACCAGATCCGTGTCTTTCTGGGGCCGGATCCCTGTCACCTTGGGACACCCTCTCCAACAGTGACTTTGGCTCTGGCCCCCTTTGGGGTTAGCCCAGGGATGCTGGTGGGGGTGGCGGGGTGGAGAATAGAGAAGGAGAGAGAAAGAAGGAGAGCAACAGCCCGTGACCCAGAAGTAAACAAAGTTTTCTCTCCCGGCAGCTAACTAGCTTGAGTTCTTTATGACCCCTCAGCCCTGCTAACCGCTTCCTGTCCCACGCCAGTCCTGGGGGGAGCCCCTGACTCATACCCAGCAGCCTCCCCACCCGCTCAGGCCTGATCTTGCCTGGCAGCAGGGGGTCTGGCCCCACTCTCCAGCCCTGGGAACCGCCCCAGAGTACCTCAACCCCTTTCCTTCCCCGCTCTTCCTCTCCTCCTCCAGGCCCCCTCCCCTCACCTGCTGCTCAGCCTGGGGCTGCCGCCTGCCCTAGATCCTTGCTCCACCAAGTCTCTTCTCTACCGGGAAGAGTCTCCTCCGGCCCCCCCAATCTTGGCCAGGGGCCCAGCTTGTCCCCAGGCAGAGCCCTTCACATCCGGCCCATTGGAGTGGCTCTCTCTCCTGTCTCCATGGCAGCTCCAGGGAGATGGGGAAGGATTGTGGAAGGAGGGAGCATGACTTCCTCATTTGTTTCATGGGCTGGCTGGGGAGAGCTGTGTTAACTAAACGATCCAGCCAACTCTAATCCAAAGCACTTCCCTCATTAGACCCGCCGCTGAGGTAATGACCACTCCTCCCCTTGGACAGATGGGGAAACTGAGGCACAGAAGGCTGAAGATCACAAAGCATGTCAGCGACAGAGCTGGCAACAGGATGCAGGCAGTCCTGAATCTCAGCTCCCCATTCTCCAGCCACTAGACCAGGGCCTGAGAGGCAGGATTTCCTGGGTTCTGTACCCAGCTGTAGGCCCTCAGTGGTCAGTGCAGGGAGAATCAGGACACCTGAGTTCTGTCCCTAATGCTGGAAGAGGAGTAGGTTCTAGTGGTTAGAGCAGAGGAGAGGGGGATGAAGGCTGGGAGTCAGGACTCCTGGGTTCTCTTCCTAACTCTGTTGTGGGGGTGGATCCAAGGGTCTCTTCTGGATTGTTTTTATTTCCCTCCCATTTATAATACAACAGACACAGCCTGTGGCATCCTGCCCTCAGCTCCCAGTAGATCCAAAGGGTAACGATTCTCAGCCGAGGCCGGCAGTGGGATTGAGGGACTGTAGAAAGTGCTTTGGGGTGGAGCTGCTGGGATCACGAGCTCAGTCCTTTGGCTAATGGAAAAAATGACTCCAATCCCTGAACGCACTCTAACACAAACCTGGGGGTGGGATCCAGAGCGGTGAAGAGCTCCCGCTGCTGAGTTGATCCACAAACGCCAGGGAACAGGAGACGGGGCTCTGGGTGCAGCTTGCGCAGCATTGGCCAGCAGATGGTGATGGATAGCCATCTCCAGGGCACCCCAGGGCATGGAAGAGCTAGTGGGGGGCAGGGTCTATTGGGGAGGGGGTGGGGGTGAGGTGTATGTGTTGAGATGGATGTGTGGGGTGTGTAAGGGTTGTTGGGGGGATAGGGAGCTTGTGTGTCTATAAGGCAGAGATAGGGGTGGGAATGGCTTGTGTTGGGGGTTTAGCACCTCAATTCCTAACCCCCCTCCACCCCCGGCCAGTGGCAAAGCGCCCCCTAGGCAGCCACCTTGGGCCTAGGTTGAGATGCACCCTCAACCCTGGCCCTAAAGCTCCAGTTCTCCATCCCTAGCTTCCCCCAGCGCCTTCCTGCTGGTGACTCAGAGCCAGGCCGTGAGAGATGGAGCAGGAGGCAGTGGGGCTGGGCCCTGTCCTGGAGTGTTTCCTGGCCGGTTGCCATACGAGTGGGGTGTGGCTGGTTCCTGTCAGATCTCTGGCCTGGCCTGGGGCCCACATGCAGTGTGGGGGAGCGAGCAGCTGAACCCCTTGCCCCATCAGATGCCCGCTGAAGGGAATTTGGGATGCAGACAGGGCTGGATGGTGGCAGGGGAAGGGGGGTGTAATGCCCCCTGTTGGGTATCCTATGGGTTTAGGAAGGAAGACTGGGGAAGAAGGGCTGGGATTGGGGTGAGCAACAGGATAACTGAAGGGAGGCTGGGGGTGGAGGGAGGCCACAGGGGCTGGGATGAGTTGGTGTTAAGAGGGAGCTGGACACACTGATAAGGGCAGTTGTGTGATGGGGTTGCTGGGGATGGTGGAGAGCAGGGCTCAGCACCCCTGGGTCTTATTGTTCCTAACAGCATGTGCCTCAGGGTTACAGCTGGCCACCAGCAGGGTTCAGGAAGGGATTCCTTCCCCACCGCCCCCATGTATTCTGGGAAGATTTTGTTTTAATCTCCCTCCTCTGATGCATCAGAGCTGGAGACAGGCAGTGGGCAGGGTGAGCCAGGGATTCTCCCTTTGTCAGGTGCTTGTCTGGTGGTTCTTGTGCACGTGCTTCAGGTCCAGTGATGGCCATATGTGGGGTGAGGGAGGAATTTTCCCTCAGGTCAGATTGGCAGGGACCTTGATGAGCTTCCACCTTCTTCTGCAGCATGTGGGTGCAGGTCACTTGCCAGGATTATCTGGGCATAACTCACTTAAACATCTCCCTGCCATCGCGGAGGCCTCGGGCCCTGGTGCACCCCAGTCCCTCCTCTCCTGTGCCTGGCCCTGTGGCACGCAATAGTCAGCAGCCTGCTCTCCTGTGGTACTCTGGTCTCATTACGCAGTTGGGTTTGGTGTGTGGGTTCTGGTAGCCTGTGATAGACAGGAAGTCAGACTAGATAGTCCCCTCTGGCCTGAAAATCTGTGCCTCTCTGAGGAAGGGCAGGGAGGTTGGTGACCCCCCCCCTTGAAACTATGGGATTAGATGGTGGGGGTTAGGGAGAAAGGCCAGGTGAGACCGATGGCACCACGGGCAGTCAGCACCTCTGCATGGCAAGCTCAATCTGATTGCGATTGAACTCAGAGGAAAGATCCCATTGCCGTCGCTGGCTCTACTGAGGGACTTTGGAGCTCTGCTGAGTCAATCTAGTTTCAGCCCCCGCTTTTCACATGCATGTCCTGCTGCAGGGGACAGACCCACTCCTGGTCAATTTCCCTTCCTGGCTCTGGCCAGTTTCAGCTTCTCCCAGCACTTGCCACCAGGCTGTTGGATTCAGGAGCCCTGCACTAGGGGGGGAGGGGGAATTGCCACCTATTTGAATTGATCTTTAACAGCCATTCCAAACCCCGTGGCACCAGTGCTAGTCCCAGCTTCCCGTCAGTCATCCCACACTCACCCCCAGCCCAGAATGCAGGCTCTACACCAGGTCTCTTCAGGCTCCTCACCACGGGGAAAAATTGCAGCCAAGCTCCCTCCTCCTCGCCTCCTTCTCCCCTCTCCTCACAGAGCACCACATCCCCCCCCCCCACCCCAGTGCTTCCCACTGCCTAACAGCTGTTTGGTGGCACTTAGCACTTTCCAGGAAGGAGGTGGGAGGAGTGGGGACATAGCACGCTCAGGAGAGAAGGTGGAGAAGAGGCAGGGCAGGGGCAGGGACTAGGGGAAAGGGGGTGAAATGGGGGTGAAGCGAGGGCCAATGCTTGGACGGGAAGAGGCAGGGGTGTGCGAGCACCCACCCGGAAGAGAGGAAGTCACTGTCATAGGAGTGAGTGGTGGGCAAAGAGGGGGAAGAGGCGAGTGTTGGGTGGGGAGCGATGGGAAAGCAGGGGGGGTGAGAAGGTGAGCGGTGGGTGTAGGGTGACCAGATGAGAGACGTGAAATTCGGGATGCATGGGTGATGGGGCTGGCGGAGCAACAAACAAAAACCAAGAGCCGATGGAGCATAGGAAAAATTGGTGGGGGCTAGGCACCCACCGGCAGCTCCATGCCCTGCCCCCCCGCACCAGCTCGCTTTCGCTCTGCCTCCACCTCCCCTGAGCCGGCTGCCGCGTCCTGCTTCTCCCCCCTCCCTCCAGCACTAGCGCCACCAAACAGCTGATTAGTGCAAGCCTGGGAGGGAGAGGTGAGGAGGAGGAATGTGGCATGCTTGGGGAAGAGGCGAGGCCAGGGCATGGATTTGGGAGGGATCCAATGGAGGAGGGAGGGGCGGAGTCAGGGCAGGGCTGGGGTGGCGTTGGGGTGGGGGGCCATGAGCCCCCTCCGCCTGTGCACCAGAGGGCAAAATATTGGGACAATTCGTGTCCTGACCGAACATCGGTGGGGACGTGGGACAAACAAGTAACTATCAGGACAGTCCTGATAAAATCGGGATGTCTGATCACCCTAGGTGGGTGGAGGACTGAGGAGGGATGCAGCAAGGCCGCAGGGGGCTGGGAGATGATGAAGGGCATGGGGTGGTGGGGAGCAGGGAGGGGGCGGGACCTGGGGCAGAGTGGGGCGGAGCCTGGGAGGAGTAGGGGTGGGCTGTGGGCAGGGCTGATGGCACCCCAATGTGTCCTGATATTTTAGTGTTGTGATCTGGTCACCCTACTTCCATCAGTGGGGTTCAGGGGTTTTATCTGCCAGATGCAGCCTTGCTTAGGGCTGGTCTACACTACGGGGGAAAATCGATCTTAGATACGCAACTTCAGCTACGTGAATAACGTAGCTGAAGTCGAAGTATCTAAGATAGAATTACTCACTGTCCTCACGGCGCGGGATCAATGTCCGCGGCTCCCCCTGTCGATTCCGCAACTCCGTTCGGGTTGGTGGAGTTACGGAATCGATATAAGCGCGTTCGGGGATCGATATATCGATCCCCGAGCAATTGATTGCTCCCCGCCGATACGGTGGGTAGTGAAGACGTACCCTTAGATACCAACCAGCCTCAGGGAGGGGAAGGTCTGATACACCAAGTATATCCAGAGCGATCACAGGGAAAGAGAACATAGGTTTTCGGACAGAGCCTTGCCTATGCCTCTCAGTGTGACCTAGCGAATAAGGCACTGGACTGGAATTCGGGAAGCCTGGCTTCAATTCCTGGCTGTGCTGCTGATCTGCTGTGTGACCTCAGGCAAGTTATTCCCTTCCCTCTGCCTCAGTTTCCTCTCTCACCCTTTTTCCGTATGACCATGCACTTGTTGGAGCAGGGACTCTTCCTCACTAGGTGTGTGTGCAGAGCTTGATGCAATGAAGCCTCTGATCCTGGACAGCACCCAACACGATGGGGGCCCCAATCATGGTTGGGGAAGGGGTCTGTGCAGTGGCTGGTCCACAGGGGGCCCCGATCGCATTGTGGGGGTGGTGTTTGTGCAGCAGCCAGCACAATGGAGGCTCTGCTCTGTTGGGGCCTTTACCCATTACTATGATAATACTGATATCGGGTCCGGCCCATATGTCCTCTGGCTCCAGGATAGAGCTGATGGAGGTTCTCCCATAACTGCAGAGTGCCGTGCCGCTGGCTACCGGGCAAGAAGGGTCCAATGTTGAAGTTCCTAGGAGTGCTCCCCCGGTTCAGGGAGCAGCTGCGAAGGAGGCTGGGACATTGCTCAGACTGGGGTTTCTTGGAGTGCTGCACCCAGCTCGGTGCAGAGATAAAGGCTATTTGCACAGGTCAGATTTCAAACCTCTCCCCTCCAGCTGCACAGAACCAGAGCCCTGATTCAGGCCCACTGCTATTAACAGGTGTTTCGATTGCCACTCCCCCCATACATCCTTTAATATAAAAAAAAAGGGCTCGATCCTGAAATCCTCCCATGACCTTTGCCTGAGTAAGGGCTCCAGACTCAGATACATGCAGCACAGGGGAAATCAGTGCCCTAATCAAGACCTATCTGGAATCCAGCCACAGAGAAGTTGGACTCAGGGGAGGAGCCCATGAGAGCCATGTCATTGGTGAAGAAAACCATGCGGCAAGGAGGAGGCATGTCACAGCAGGAGAAGCCACACCCAAAGGGGGAGGGGTCAATGGGAGCCACACTCACCCATCTCAATTTGTATGATAAGCACATACCACACCTAGTGGCAAAACCAGCTTCTCTTGGTACTGTAAATCCATTAGATGCTTCAACCCGGTAACACTCCTTCCCTGCTCCAGGGCAGATAACCCACAAAGCCAGCTGCAACCTTCCTTGGGAATGTGGTTACAGCATAGTGGGTGTGGGCTGGCGAAATTGAGATGTGACCAAACACTAATGAAATTCAATCCTAATGAGATCTTGGCCTCGGTAACATCTTGTGACAATGAGTTCCACTGGCTAATGATGCCAAAAAGGCATCCCTTTGTATCAGTGGATTAGGTGGAGCTGTGGAATGAGGAAAGACTCTCCCATGGTCAAAGCCACAGCAAAATTTCAGTTAAACACCCACATTTGCATCCTCTCTAGATTACCCATCAAATTGGCCTGGAAATTCGTAGGATAGACTGTGGGATGGGGTATAGTTTATGGGGCAGTGACCAAGGTGTGCCGGAGATCTAGCACGTTAAAACATGAACTATTTACACACACACACACACACAAATTACCCTTTTTTAAAAGCAATAAACGCTGCTTGTTAATAACACTAAAAAATAAGTATAAATAGAGTCATTTCTCCCCTGCAATCCAGGATACAACATGGCAGCCCTGACATAGAGGATCACTGACTGTACAACAATCCTGCCATACAGGATGACTGACTGTGCACATTTGCACTGGTATGAAAAGTTGAGCCACTCTATAGCTATGGCCAGGAGGGACGATTCTTTGGTAAGACTTGGTGTGAGATCTCCCAGGTGCCTTTGCAGCTCCAGCCTAGGAGCAACATGTGCACTGGAGAGGAACACACCAGGCACTTCCCAGCTCTAGTCATCCGGGAGAGTCTTTCTGCAGGTGACCAAAGAGCCTGCCCCTGCTGCTGACTGTCCCCTCTTCTCATTCACTCTCCAGCCTCTCACGGATGTCCGTGGGCAGCGTCTCATAGAGGGTGCTCTCCACCACCAAGCCACTGCGCTTGAGCGCCTGGCACCGCCCGATCTGAGGCGGCAAGGCCTCCAGACGGTTCCCCTTCAACTCCAGCTTGCTGAGCAAGGAGAGGTTACCCAGGCGGGGGGAGAGGGTGGAGAGCTTGTTGTGACCCACCATCAGAGTCTTCAGCTTCTTGCAGAAGAAGAGCTCATCGGGCAAGGTCTCCACTGAGTTGGAGGAGATGGCGAAGTATTGGAGATTCTGGAGCACACCTACCTCCGGGGGGATAACCTGGATGCTGTTGTTGGAGAGGTCAAGGCAGCGGAGCTTGATGCAGAGGAAGAGCTGGGAGGGCAGGGTCTCTATTTTGTTGCAGTTGAGGTATAGCTGCTCCAGGCCCTTGAGCTTCCGGATGTGCTCGGGGATATAAGCAATGTGGTTGTTCCAGAGCTTAAGGCAGACGAGCTTGCGGCAGTGCTGGAAGCTGAGGATCTCCTCAATGGAGCGTAGCTGGTTGTCTTTCAGGTCCAGCTCCTGCAGGTTGACCAGGCTGAATACGGCATGGGGGATGCGCTCCAGGTTGCAGTTGACCAGCTCCAGCTCCCGCACATTGACCAGCTTCTTGAGGTTGTTGAGCGTCACCAGCTTGGTGCCGTCGTTGAGGATGCACAGGCGCTGCAGGTGAGCTGAGACATCAGTCACGCTGGGCGGCACCTTGGAGATGTTGCTGTGCAACGAGAGCACCTTGAGATTCTTCAGCTCTCGCAGGCTCTCCAAGCCAGACGTCTTCCCCAGTTCCTGGCTGAAGAGGCCGGAGAGGTGAAGCTCCTCCAGCCCGCGCAGGCTGTAGACCCACAGCGGCACATCCTTGATCTCATCAAAGGTGGCCTGCATCACCTTGAGGTGGTCCCGCAGGAAGACCAGGGAGGCAAATGGCAGCTTGATGGGGCAGTTCAGCAGGGAGAGCTCCTGGAGGTGGACAAGCTGGGCCACCAGTGGTGGGAAAGTCACATCCTTGAGCATCTCCAGCTTCAGGGCCTCCACCTCGGTCAGCTCAAAGACTGTGTCAGGCAAGCCGGACAGCATGAAGAGGTGGAGTTCCAGGCGGCCCAGGGCATTCCGCTGCAGCTTCTGACGCAGCTTCTCCTCCGTCCATTCATGGTTGAGGTTGAGCTGCTTGAGCTTGCTTTCACTGACCTCGGAGAGGAAGACAGCGAAGCGCTTGGAGTAGAGGGAGTCATACTCATCGATCAGATAAAGCATGAAGGCAAAGTCATTCTTGACGTCGGGGATGTCGCTGATGCCCGTCTCCTCTCGCACATAGCGGAAGGAGTACTCTTTCAAGGGCCGATGGAAAAGCCAGTACAGCGTGTATAGGCAGGTGAGGCCATAGATGCCCAGAAGCAGATGTAGCAGATGGCCAGCTTGGAAAAGAGGGGAGCCTTGGTGTGGTTGCAGCAGAAGTGGTCATAGCCTGTCATGTCCTCCATCTCCACACTGCAGGGCACGATGAAGCGGATGTTCTGCACCAAGGCGGCATTGTAGGCCGTGATGATCAGGAACTTGAAGACCTTGAGAACCGTCTGGCGGATGTACATGGTATAGAGGATGTCTCCCTCCTCCACGTGCAGCCGGAACTCTTCACCTTCTCAAACAGAGCCTTGGCCTGCTCCCCTTCCTTCTTGTCCAACAGGCTGACTGCAGGAGTCCTCCGCTACCTTCTTCTCGGAGATGGACTGGACGGGCTGTAGAGCAGGGTGGGGCTTGGGCATTCGTCCTTGATTCCCTTCCTCTGCTGGTCTTCCTTCTTTGAGCTCATCCCTTCCTGGTTCCCCAGAGACCTCAGAGAGGGCCCGGGTAGTCCAGGGTGAGTCAAAGCACTTGCCGAGGATGGAGATAGAAGTGCTCGATCTAGAGCTGGTGCCGGGGAACTTGAACCAGAAGCTGGCACAGACCATGAAGATGAGGGTGTGGATGACCACCAGGTAGGGGAAGTACTTGGCGTACCAGTGCAGAGCTGTCTCGTAGCACATCTGGTTGATGAAGCTGTACTGCTGGATGTCCAGGTTGTTGCGCAGGCCGCTCATCTCCCGGGAGGACTGGGGTGTGTCTGGCTCAGAGGCATTGAGGCTCTTCCTGGCGAAATTCTGGCACGTTTCGTCAGAGAGGGGGGCACCAGCGGGGGCATGGTTGGGAAGGCAGATGATTTTGTCCTGTGTCACCTGGGGATATGGCCACAGAAGGGAACAGGTGAGGAGACCATGGGGGATGCTGATTCACACCAGCTGGGGATCTGACTCCACTGATTCCAATAGAGCTGATTTACATCTGCTGTGGACTCCCATGGAGCTATGGCCAATTGACACCCGCTGGGGGTCTGGCCCTGCATGTCATGCAATGGTCCATGCACAGTTCTGCCCCCTGAGCACCGACTGCAGGCTGCATTCACGCGTATGTCAGGGCAATAGTGATAACAGGGGCACCGAAGCCTTGCCCAACCCAGAAGCCCCGGATATAGCTTAGACACTCCAGCACCCAATGCAATGTCCATGAGACAGAAGCCAAGGGTGGCCACTAACTGCTGCCCAGAGCAGGCTGCAGCCCAGCCAGCACACCCTCAGTGCAGAGGTGCTGCACTGTGGGAATGCTATGGGTTCAGTGACACTTGGTGTGCTGGGAGTTGCAGTCTCAGGGGGCTGCGCCTCTGGAGCAGCAGTGGGTACGACCCATTCTGGCCCCACTCTGGCCACCCCTGGGACAGAGGAGACAGTGTCCAAGAAGCACAGTTGGTGGTGAGGAAGCATGTCTAGTAGTTAGAGCTCAGGTGCTTGGAGTTAGGTTCTATCCCTGGCTCTGGGAGGAGTGTGGGGTCTAGTAGTTAGAGGGGGGGGGGCTGTGAGCCAGGTCTTCTGGATTCTCTCCCCAGCTCTGGGAGGGCAGGGGGGTCTAGTGGCTCAGACTAGTGGGGTGAGGAGTCAGGACTCCTGGGTACTATCCCCAGCTCCACCACTGCCTCTCTCTAAGACCTTGGGCTGCTCTCTTTAATCTGTGCCTCCATTTCCACCTCCATAAAATGGCATTTACCAACTCCAGGGAGGCAGCAAGTTTCGAAAGCACCTGGGGAGGCTAAGACAAATGGGACTAGAGGAAGGCAATGAGATGCTAGTTCACGCTGGCATCTTACTTCACAGCTAGAGAGCAGAAAGAGCGTCCCATGAGCTCAGCCTGTGAATGCGTGCGCTGCACCTGGCACACACCAATCCCACGAGGAACTCCTGTGATTCAGGGCCCATGCTAAGCCAGGCCCTCGCTAATCACAACCCAGGAGTCCTGACTCTGAAGGGAACAGGCCCCGCAGTGATGTTGTTAGGTAGGAGAGCAGGGGAGGGCAAGTGGCAGGAAGCAGAGACAAGCTGATCAAGGTGCTGTAAAGAATTATTGCCCCTCATTCTGCAGAGCCCGAGCTGGCTCAGTGGAATGCAAAATAAAATCCTCCAGCCCCTGGTTACTGCAGCCCCAGGACCACGTGACTTCCTGTTACAGAAGTTGTCTTTCAGTCCCTGGTTCTGAGCAAGCCAAACCCACCTGTGCAGTGTAGGTGACATTCCCCATCTGTGGGTGACCAACCTCCTACTGTGACAGCTGATGGAGCTGCTCCTTCAGCTAAAGCAATAGAGTGCTGTGCTGATGGTCCCAGTGTCAGCAGGGTCTGAACATATGCATACAGGGGATTTGCTTGAGGTCACTCCAAAGTCAATGGCAGAGCTGGGAATGAAACCCAGGAGTCCTGCCTGCCACTACTGCTGCTCCTCTGCCTTCACCATGCCTAGATCCCATTCCTCTCACAGAGCTGGGGACAGAACCCAGGAGTCCTGACTCCTCACCCCACTGGTCTAAGCCAGTAGACCCCACTGACTCCCAGAGCGGGGGAGAGAATCCAGAAGACCTGGCTCACAGCCCCCTGGCTTTAGCCACCATCTCAAGGGGGTTTCTATGTACTTCCCTGACAGATCCCACCATCCCCTGGCATCTCACTGGTTGGCAGTGTGGCAGGTGCCTGAATGGTTAACTCAAGAGGGGGCCAGCAGGGAACTAATCTCACTCCCGTCCTCCTCCCAAATGGCCCTGGAGCTTTGCCTATGGGACTCATTGCCACGGATATTCTCCCTGTTGCCACAAGAGACAGATGATGTACAGGACTGCTGCCTTGTGCACCCCGCTGCTTGGCTTCTGTATGGACAGACTCCTCTCCATAATATCGGGGGGGTGACCAAGCACCTCCCCAACCCAATGATGATGACAGACCCAGCCTAAAACAGGGCTGGGGTGGAGGAGGGGTAGCTCATGCAGGGGAAAGAGATGGGGGGTCATTCTCCCATCTCCCCCTGTTCCACCCCAGAATGCAAAGCTTGCTGGCCCATCAGCTAACCACTAAAATTCAAGTCCAGCATTTTTGAGGTGGGGTCTAGCGGTTAGAGCTGGTAGGGTAGGAGTCAGGGTTTTGTTCCCAGCTCTTGGAAGGGAGTAAGAATAAGGGGAGGGGCTGGGAATCTGGACTCCTGGGTTCTATTCTCAGCTCTCTTTTTCCCCACCTGAATCAACCCACTGGGCCCATCTAGCTCAGCAGCCTGTCTCTGATCAGGCTCACACAAGACGGGCTCATCTCATCTCAGCCCCTTTCATTCCTGTTATTGAGCCACAGCCTTTGCGCCCCACCTTCCTCCCATTTCCCAGGGCAGCCCACGATCCAGACATGCTGGGGCAAGATTCCTGCCTGGGCGCGGATCCCCTGCAGTGAGCTGGCAGCACCTGCACTGATACAATATCTCCTGGGAGGACTGGCAGCTCCAGAGGAGGCACCACATCCAGATCGGGGGAAGGGTGCAAACTCCATCTTAGGATCTGTATTGATGGCCCTTATCCTCCCCCTGCTCCCCTTTCCCTCGAGCCTGGGCCCACCCTCTCCTCTCCCAGCAGGAAGGTGGCATTCACCCACCCAGCCATTCAGAGCCAAACCCCAGAGGTTCTGATCCAAAGTTCCCAGTTCCCCAGGGGTGCATCTTCCAGCTGCCTCACGTCACACGGCCGAGTGCCTGCTGGGATGTCCCTCCTACAATGCAGCAGGGCATCCACTGTGGACAAGGGACTCCATTTGTCCCAGCAGTGATTTGACAGGCAGAAGGGGCACAGGATAAGGGGTGTTCTTCCCAGCCAGCTGGCTTCTCCTCTGTTTCCACTCTTGCCCTTGGCCAGTTTGTGGGGTCTGCATCATGCTATTATGGGCACCAGACTGACCGGCATGAGCACATCACCTGGCTGCTGGGGATAGAACTTTCTACTGCTGCTGCTGGAGATTCTCCTTCAGCTCCAGAGAGAGGAGGATCTAGAGGTCCCAGGTCCTATCCCTGCTGTTGCATGGGTGAGGTCGCACAGAGGGTGGTCCCAGCCCACATCCCAGCCCAGTACCCACCTGCAGGGTGCAGCCAAAGACCCCGATCATGAGCATGGCCACCGTGATGTATTCAGCCAGCACATCCCACCAGGGCTTGAGCACCTTGAAGGCCGGCTGCTGGTCCGTAAACTGCTTGAACTCAGCTACAGGGATCATCCTGTCTGCAGAGAGAAGGTGGGGTTAGGCTGATGGAGGCCTCTCCTCCCTAGAGACGCCAGTTTAAATCCCAGCTCAGGTCCAGTGGAGCCACCTCTGGGGTGGGACACAGCCCCCCAACAGCCTGAGACAGGAGAGCCCTGTTCTGAAAGTGCAACTTCCAGGGCGGGATGTCAGGAGGCAGAAGGGGATTACTCATGTTGGAAATTGGGCAGGACACCAGGAGCCACACCCTGACTCCTGGGAAGAATGGCCATTCTGATAACCACAAAAGGTCAGTGCCTCGGTCTCATGCTGCAGTGCAGCTTTGGGGCCAGAGCTGACTGCGAGGGGAGAGCCCCACTGACTGAGCCCCCTGCTTCCTGCAGAACAGCTCCCCTGGTGCAGCTCTGAGACCTCGGGGTCAGCAGTGACTTCAAGGAGAGGCCCCTGCCCGCACACACTCCCTGCAGCACAGCGCTCCCTGCTGGTCACCCACACCACTTCCTCCCCACACCGGTCTCACTGAGCCACCTTTCCCCTCCTGCCTGGCTTTGTTCCCTTCAGACACTGGATGGGGGCTACCCACAGAGTCATTGGGAAGGTTGATCCAGGACATCAGTATGGGCAGGGAGTGGGATCTTGGAGAAGGCCAAGGGGAGACACTGGGGTCCCACTTCCCCCCCAGCATCCCTTTGAAAACTGATACAGCCAGCTGTAGATTTCTCCCCTCTGCTGGCTCAGGATGAGCCCAAATCACCTGGCACCAAGGACGCTCGGTGGGGCTTAACGACCCAGCAATGGGGGAGCCCCGGCCAGCCCAGGCCCTGGAACCTGCCACCTCAGAGCAGGGGTTCCAGGCAACATATCAATGCCCTGTGGCCTCCCCCAGGCAACAGAGATGGGGTGACAGTTGCTGAGGGTTACAGGAGTGAGATGTGTCGATGCTGATCGCAGTGCTGGGTTTTACCTACCCTGGCCCAGTAACCCAGACTTGGGGGTGGTAATCCAGACTCCAGCCTCAGTGTTGTGCAGCAGGGAAAAATTCTTAATTTATCCCAGGAATCCTGATTTCCAGCCTCTGCATCCCTCTAACAAACCCCTAGACCCCCCCACCTCCAAACTGGGGATAGAACCTAGGAGTCCTGACCCCCAGGTCAGCCTGCTCTCCATAGGCAGGAGGCAGAGCATGGTCATTTTATTGCACTGACTAACGGATGGGTGTTACATGGGGACTGACGACCAGTGGGGAAACTGATTCCTATGCCTAGACATTTCCCCTCCAACCCTGTCGGGTGCTACTCCGGCTCCCCAGAGGAAATGCCTTTCCCTTTGCTCAGGCTGGAGCGTCCCCCAAGCCAGCTCTTACACAGGGGATGCTGTCCCGGCAACTGCTTCCCTGTGGTTTGTATGTGTGCCTGCATGGTGGAGTAAATGTTTCCATGGACAGCGCTGGGCCTCAGGCCGGGGAGCAGCAGAGAAAGCTGAAGGCAGCTTGGGGCAATATGGAGAATTCAGACACTTAACGGGAATTTTCAGAGCAGGGTTGGAACTTTCCAGGGAAAACTAAAGTTCTAGTGGGAGAAACTCTCTGCTCCAACTGCTGGTCCACACTCCCCATGCAGAGCTGTAGATAGAAGCCAGGAGTCCTAATTTCCAGCCCCCTTGCTCTAAGCTCTAGACCCCACTCCCCTCCCAGAGCCAGGGCTGCCCGCGGGGGGGGGGGCAACTGGGGCAATTTGCCTCAGGCCCTGGGCCCCACAGGGGCCCCCACAAGAATATAGTATTTTATAGTATTGCGACTTTTTTTTAATGGAAGGGGCCCCCAAAATTGCTTTTCCCCAGGCCCCCTGAATCCTCTGGGCAGCCCTGCACAGAGCTGCGGATAGAACCCAGGAATCCTGACTCCCTATCCCATCCTCTAACCACTAGACCCCCCTGTTGTCCCAGAACTGGGGCTTGAACCTAGGAGTCCTGCCCCCCCACTCTAACCAGTAGACTCTACTCCCCTGCCAGGGCCAGTACTATCCTTCTCCCCAGCTAATTTTTATAATATAAAGTCCCTAGGAGTGGGGGGGGGCTGGCACAAGGTACTAGCACCCAAGCACACAACCGGGAACCCCGGGGTTCTACTCTCAACTCCACCACTGACCCAAAGTGTAGCCTTGGGCAACTCCCTTCCCCTGGGAAAAGGCAAAGAGCTGAGCATGGTACAAACCCACTGCCAACTAGGGCTTGGGGGGGCAGTCACTATGCTGCAGAGCAGAGACAGATCCTTCTGCTCTGCCAGAGGAGAATCACCATTAGCAATACAGTATTAGCCTTATGACACCCTGATTCCATTCAGCAAAGGGTGGCAGTGGGTGTACCTGTATAACCCCATATCCCACACACCCCAGTGTCATTATATCTGACATTCATGTTTGGCTAAGCCAGGTGTTACTAGTGAAATAACACCCAGAACATAACAGCCTGATTCCTCCAGCATCCCTGGAGCTTACAACCAGCTGGATCTCTCAGGGATCCTGACACTGGGAAGGTCCCTACAGGGGAAGGAAGAGGCATTGGTAGCTGGGACAGCCAAGGTGTCCTGGAACAATTTGTATAGTGGGGGAGCTGAGAGCCATTGAACCAGACTGTAAACCCTGCATATGATGGGAACCACTTCAGGCCAGGGGGTGTGGGGTGTGGCAGTACCTGTGGGGGCAGCCCCGGAAACCTTGTCCAGCATGGGCAGCTGTGAATATATGATCACCCTCTCCAGCCTCTAAGAGGCAGTTCAGGGGAACCAGTTAGCATCTGCTAGGCCCTGCAGGGATCAGGACTTATCCAGCACCCCTGTCTCACTGCAGTCCTTAGAGCATCCCTCAGACTATCCCAAAATGCATCAAAGGGCAGAACCCAATGAATTTTGGGGAGATCAGAAAACCTAAAGAGGGGACCCATGCAGCCCCTGCCATCTCTGCAGCACAGCCACAGCCTCCAGCACCTCTGTGATTGTCTGTCTCAGAGAACTGGCTGATGGCCCCATTAACAGCTTTCCCTCTAACACCCCAAGTCATCTCTGTGCATCCTCCTCCCAGGTACCCAGTTGGCATCCCAAATGCCTGATCTCCCAGATAGAAAGGGGGGGGGATAGGTGCACACAGCCCCTGGCATCAGTGCAAGGGGACAAGGGAGGATACACACAGAACCTCTGGCATGCGGGGGGCCGGTATGGGAGGAAGGGAGGCTGAGGGAACCTCATTCCAGAGCAGGAGGTCCCACGGCCCAAGCTGCTCCTGGCATGCAGGAGCCAAGAGGTTCATTCTGCGAGCAACCAGGGGCATTGCTGCCCAGGAGGAGCCACCCCTACCGTCACCTGTATCGGCACCATTGCAGCAGGGGTGATCAGCGAGTCCCAGGGGCTGTCTGTGCGCACACCCGCCCCCGGGCCAGGAAGTGAACACTTGGGGACTTCCAGAGGAGAGTTCTTCTTCCTTCCTTCCTTCCTTGCCCTCTGCCCAGCTCAGGTCCCTCATCCTCCCAGGTATCCCGGCAAGGCCCAGGCTCCAAGCAAGCCATTCCCATTCCCATTCCCCCTCCCACATGGTCCTGGACACCTCCAGCCATGCCCAGCCCCTAGGCACCCCCTACTCATCCTCAGTCCCCCCATTCCTGCCCCCCCATCAAGCCCAGTGCTCAGGCACACCTAGCACCTGTTATCCTTAGGCACCTCCTACCAATCCCCTTGATCCCCATTTCTGGACACCCCCAGCCATGCCCAGGGCCTCTACCCATTCCTGGGCACCCCTACCCAGGTCCTGCTTCCCCAGCCATACCCAACCTCCAGGCACCCCAGCCCCCACTTTTTCACCCCCCACTTTTTCACATATGTTCTAGGATGTGGCTTGGGGCCTGCTCCTCTCTTCAAGGGGGGGCTGGTAGGGATGAGGGGAAGTGAAGTAGGGTACCACCAAACAGGCCATGGGGGGCAGGATGCATTTCCTGGGGAAATGCCACGTTCTCCTCCTCCACCCCCAGAGAAAAATCTGCAGCCCCCAAAAAACTCTCCCTCCTGAGGCAAACAAGCACTTGCTTACCCTCCCCGCCCCCAACAGGTGCAAACCCTTCCAGCCCTTCTGCGCCCAAGTAAATCCAGATTTCCCTCCCCCCAAAAAATTGTCCCCTTTTTCCTAGGGACAAATTCCCCTCTCCCCCTTCCTTGGGGATCCAACCGACCCCCCACCCTTCCTGGGATCAGCCCCAACTGCCCCATCTCACCCATGGGCAAATCCAGGTCTCACTAAAGTTCCCTTCCTGCCCCTGAGTATTGGGGTGGCCGTGTTAGTCTGTGTCCACAAAAACAACGAGGAGTCTGGTGGCACCTTAAAGACTAACAGATTTATTGGGGCATAAGCTTTCATGGGTAAAAAGCCAACTTCTTCAAATGCATGGAGTGAAAATTATAGATGCAGGCAGAAATCTATTTTGGCACATGAAGAGAAGGGACTCCCTTCTCTTCATGTGCCAATATAGATTTCTGCCTGTGTCTGTAATTTTCACTCCTTGCATCTGAGAAGTGGGTTTTTTACCCATGAAAACTTATGCCCCAATAAATCTGTTAGTCTTTAAGGTGCCACAGGACTTCTTCTTGGCTTCCTGCCCCGACTGTTCCTCCTCCCTTCCTGGGGAGTAAATCCGGATTCTCTCACTCCTCCTGCTAGGTGTAAATTCAGATTCCCCCCCCCTTTTCCTCCTCCCATCCTGGGTGTGTGGAATCCGGATTCTCGTTACGCGGGGGCGGCGACCACTCCCCCCACCCGCTTTGCCCGTGTAACTTACCAGCTCTCCGTTCCCACTGTCCAGCCTGCAGCCTCCCCGGGGCTTAGCGGGGCGCGGTCCGGGGGATCCCGCTGCGCCCCCCGCCCCATGCGGCGGTGACGGGTTCCTCCAGGGCTGCCTGCTGCCTTGGCTCCCTGACACGCACCCCCGGTGCGGGAGTGACTCACCCTGCCTGAGAGCTCCGGCACTGGGTTGGGTTTGGGGAGGGAGGAGACCCGGGACTGAGCAAACATGCAGCTCCTCCAGCAGCACCAGCCACAAAGCGGCAGCGACCCACACAAAACAGAACAGCCCAGGCACAGCTGGGACCCGCGACTCTGGGTTCTGTCCCGAGCTCCGCGAGGGGAGTGAGGGCTAGTGGTGAGAGCAGGGGGTTGGGAGCCAGGACTCCCCCATCTTTGCCAGAGTCTCACCAGCCCCCCTGAGGGGCATCCATTCTACTCCGCCTCCGATTCCCCAGCGGTGCGTGTGGGCAGCGCCACTACCTTTTATAAAGGATTTTGGCTCGTCAGGTGACAGGAACGGTAACTGCACATTACAATTATTTGATTATTTAATCTCTCACCGGAATTGTGGTTTGAAGTCAGCCCATGGCTGTTGCTCATGGACCGGAGAAGATTTCAGCGTCTGCGATAACAATCTAACATTTCTGCAGCTTCTCTCATGCCAGGTACTTTGCAAACTACTTATAAGGATCACTTCGTTCCCCGAAAATGAAACATATGCAGCCACTTCTGAGGTGGGAAGCAGCAGGTGTTTAACAGCATGCAGTGACTCTATACAGGGATCATTCACGGAGCACTGAAATGCGGCCAGCTCTAGGGTGGAACAGGGCAGGCTTTTAACAGCGCACAGCAACACTGCACAAGAACAATTGTGCAACCAATCATTGCATTGAAAAATGTTCAGCAAGGTGGGTTAGAAGCCCTCTGGGAGCTGTACTAAATGCAGGGTTTTGTCATGGGAGGAAAGGGGCTTATTAAAAAGCTCTTGTTTATGTTCTCAAGGAAGTGGATCATTGCAGCAGGCAGAGACTGTAATGGTCTCAAAGCCTGTTATTGTCTGGGTGAAATTCTACCCCTCAGCTACTCCGCACAGCCCAACTCTGGAGACAATCCGATGGGGTGGGTGAGCTGGGGATGTTTGGATGAGAATCAATGGTGCGGGTGTTTGGGAAGGAAAATCTTCCCCTTTGCCGCTCAGATATCACAGCCTTGTGCTGGGACCTGAGATTCTGGGACTGAAAGTGCCAAGGGACAAAAAGCCCAACCTGCTACCCCTTGTTCCAGGGATCTGGGAACTACAGCAAGGAAATGAACTATGAACTATCATGTTCTATTGGTGCTCACGGGGCGGAGGGCATGTGGGGGGATGAGTGCCTGATACCCACAGCTATGGCTGCTGGGACCTGGCTCCCTGCTCGTCTCACTCCCCCAATGCACAGAGGACGTGGACGGGGCCGTGTGACAGGGCCAGGATCAGGCCGGAGGGTTGCGAAAGCTTCACCCTGTGCGTTCTGGCCCCCTGCCTTGCATTGCATCTATACCCCAGAGCCTGCAATCTGATCCTAGATCTGGAAGGGAAGTGGTGTCTAGTAGTTAGAGCAGGGTAGTTGGGAGTCAGGACTCCTTGTTTCTGTTCCTGGTAGGCCAATCAAGAGAAATTGGGGCTCCAATACATCATGTTCACTGGGGCCACACACCCTCCCATTTCACCCGTTACAGATGTTGGGGGGGCAGTACAGTTGTTCCCCCCTTTCCACTGCTGTTATCAGCCCTGGCTCTGGGAAGAGAGTGTTCAGACAAAATGGGCTGGGAGTCAAGACTCTTGGGTTCTATTCCCAGCTCTGGGCAGACAGTGGTGTGTCTAGGGCAGGGGTGGGGAAACTATGCCACGGGTGCCAGATCCACCCATGAGGTATTTTAAGCCCGATCACAAGCTCCCGCTGGGGAGCAGGGTCTGGGGCTTGCCTCGTTCCAGCCAGGGTGCAGGGTCAGGACAGCACCATGCAGCTCCTGGAAGCTGTGCATGGCCCCACTCCGGCTCCTATGCACTCCACTGGGAGCTTCAGGGATGGGGCAGCATGCAGAGCTGCCTGGCTGCGCCTCCACATAGGAGCCGGAGAAGGGACATGCTGCTGCTTCCAGGAGCCGCTTGAGGTAAGCACCGCCTGGAGCCTGCACCCCTGAGCCTCCCCCCATGGCCCAACCCTCTATCCCAGCCCTGATCCTCCTCCCCTTCTCCAAACCCCTCAATCTCAGCCTAGGGCACCCTCCTGCACCTGAAACCTCTCATCCCCAGCCCCACCCCAGAGGCTGCACCTCCAACCAGAGCCCTCACTCCCTCCGACACCCCAACCCCAATTTATTGAGCATTCATGGTCTGCCATACAATTTCTATTCCCCGATGTGGCTCTCAGACCAAAAAGTTTGCCCACCCCTGGTCCAGTGGTTACAGCCAGAGTGTGGGGAATCAAGACCCCCGGAGGGGATGTCTGCACAGCAGCTGAGAGTGTATATTCAGGCAGCAACCCCATACCGCAGCCTGTGCGGCAGCGTCCACACTGCTATGTCCAGTGCGCTGCCTCGAGAACAGCCAGCGCGTCTACCTGAGGTCACTTGGTGTCCTTCACTGAAGGTCTCACTTTGGTGGGAACCCAGGCCAACCTTCAGCAGGTGCCTAGTACCAGCCTCTCCAAGCAGGGCACGCTGGAAACACCACAGATAGGAGCTGAGTGCGCCAGCTGAGACGGGCCAATGGAATCTACTCAGGGCTGCAGAGGGATAATAGTACCTAATCATTGGACCCCACCCCTGCCCAGAGCTGGGAATGGAGCCCAGCCCCAGCCTCCCCCACTCTAACCACTGGACTCCACTCCCCCCCTTCAAGTTGGACGAGAACACCTGAGTCTCTGCCCCTCTCCTTTGCCTTCTCCATGCACTGTCCCCCCATCCTGTCTATATGCCTATAACTAACTCACCCGGCCACAGCAGGCAGGGCCCAGCACAGCCTATAATTATCTGGAAATAGTCATTTCCTGAGGTTCCCACAGGTCCTGCGCCGGGACTGGCAAGGATATTTAAAGAGCCAGTGCACCCATTCCAGTGGGGATAGTGGGGTGTGTGTGTGTGTCAGAGACCAAATCTGCATATGAAAGCCTGGGAGAGCCCAGGGGAAATGCAGGGAGTGGGGTGGGGCCTCAGTTTGGGGCATTCCCTGAGTTGTTGGTGCTGAACCTAGAGCCCCTGTGTGGCACCAGGGGTCGTTGTGCTGCAGGGAACACGGTAGGAGCTCTGTGGGGGATGAGCTCCTCTCAGGGTACGTCTACACTACAGGATAAATTCAAATTAGCTTAAACCGATTTTATAGAACAGATATTATAAAGTCGATTGTGCGCGTCCGCACTAGGCACATTAATTCGGTGGTGTGCGTCCGTGGTCCAAGGCTAGCGTCGATTTCTGGAGCGGTGCACTGTGGGTAGCTACTGTAAAAGAATGAGGCCAATAACGTCGATTTGCGTCCACACTAACCCTAAATCGATATAGTAACATCGATTTTAGCGTTACTCCTCTCGTTTTGTAGGAGTACAGAAATTGATTTAAAGAGCCCTTTAAATCGATATAAAGAGCAGTGTAGTGTGGACGGGTGCAGCATTAAATCGATTTAACGCTGTTAAAATCGGTTTAACAGCGTAGTGTGAACCAGGCCTTAGTGCCAGCTGCAATGCCCCGTGTGGCACTAGGGGGCGCTGTGCCACAAATGCTGTAGTTTGGATTGACTCTTCTTCAATGTTGGTGCCCCAGAGATGGCTGCATCTCAGCACCAGCCGAGGAATCCTACATTCCTCTGCACCCCACACTAGAGGTGGCTGCCTTTCAGCACCAGGTGAGGGTTCCCTGTATAAATTCCTCTGTGCCCCACCCCAGAGGTGGCTGCATCTCAGTGCCTGAGCATCCACAAGCTGTACAGACCTTGGGTCCCCTGATATGGAAGGAGCTAGTGAGAACCCAGTTTTTCTTAACACAGGTCATGAATTGGTGGAGGCAGCTGGACTGCGGGGTGTTGGCCTTCCAGGTGGGGGGTCCCAATGCTGAGTGTGGAGTCCTCACGGATGGTTCTGGTCCCCAGCTCCTGTGCTTCTGCCCCCTATTCACTCCCCCCTCCACTCCAGAACATCTTGCCCCAGAAATCCCCCAACAGTGTGATGGAAGGGGGACTGGAGTTTATGGGGTGGCTGGAAGGTGCATTATTGGGGTACCCATGGGAGGTGCTAGAACTTAGTTCATAAGCACAGTCCTGGTTCAGCCCCTCCTCCCTGGGCACCCCAGCTGGAGGCTGTGCTCTTCCCTTCAGCAGAGGTGCCCTGGGCCCTAGGGGCAGCAAGGAGGATGAGATTCCCCCCTTTCCACACATCTCTGGCTGACTAGTGGTGGCTAGAAGCAGAGTCATGAGCCCAAAGGCAGTGTGGGGCCACTTGAGCTTCAAACCAATCCAGCTACCCAAGCCCCCTCAGGAGCCCCCAGGGCCAGGATTCCTGGAGCTACCGGCTAGTCCTTTCCTGTAAGAAGCCTCTTGCCCCCCCTCCATCCACTCTACCAACTGAGAGGGCAGGGAGACCCCTCCCAGTTCACACACAAGTGGGAGAGGGCTGTGGCTGGCAGAGGTCACCCCGGGCACTGGCTGAGAGGGAAGACAATGCTGGGAAGGGAAGAAGGGGGATCAGAGTCCAGGGGAAGGAGCAATATATGGTAAGATAGAGGGGGTGGATGGGGATAGGTAGATAGCACAACGGGGGTGGATGGAGATAGACAGGGTGTTTTCGGTTGGCTGGGTGTCCAGGGTGCTCTCCATATGTTCCAGAGACTTTGAGATTCATGGCTCCCTGTCGCCCACGCGTCACCCTCATTCCAGCAGCACAGAGTCAGACCGGCCCTTGTTGAGGATCTGGCTGGTCACAGTGTAATCCAGGAGTTGGCAGCCTTTCAGAAGTGCTGTGCTGAATCTTCATTTATTCACTCAGATTTAAGGTTTCGCGTGCCAGTGATACATGTTAACATTTTGAGAAGGTCTCTTTCTATAAGTCTATAATGTATAACTAAACTATTGTTGTCTGTAAAGTAAATAAGGTTTTTAAAATGTTTAAGAAACCTCATTTAAAATTAAATTAAAATGCAGAGCTTTCCGGACCGGTAGCAGGACCCGAGCAGTGTGAGTGCCACTGAAAATCAGTTCGCATGCCACCTTCAGCGCACGTGCCATAGGTTGCCTACCCCCGTGTAATCCAACAGAGGACACTGTTGGGAACCCCCACTAGGGGGCGCAGCACACACATGGTCACAGGCCTTCTCCCAGCCGCAGGAGCTCAGGAAGGGGTCAAAGCACCCAGGGTCCTGGTTTGCGTGGGACAGGTCTAGTTGTTCACCCGATGTCCCAGCACCCCCCCACATCCCCCTGGGAACTCCACATCCTGGTCTGCCATTTCCTCAAGCAAACTAGAACGTCGCCGGCCCCAGTCATTCAAAGATCATGAGTAAGGCTAAGATTTTGTCACAGATATTTTTAGTAAAAGTCACGGACAATAAAGTAAAATTCATGGAAGCCCGTGACCTGTCCTTGACTTTTACTAACAATATCCATGACAAAATGGGAAGCTAGGCATCTGCAGGGGCCCGCTCAGAGCTTCAGGGGCCCCCATCACCAGCAGCAGCTTGGAGCTCCAGGGTCCCCCTGCCATGGCCCAGAGCTCTGGGGTCCCCCATCTGGCTACCATGGGCAACTGGGGGGACCCTGAAGCTCCTGGCCGCCACAGACTGAAGTCACGGAGGTCCCTGAAAGTCACAGATTCTGTGACTTCTGCAACCGCCATGAAAAAATCATAGCCTTAATCATGAATCACGAGATCAGCTTGAAAAATCATGGGATCGGCTTCAGAAATCACTAGATTTTTTAAAATTCAGTTTCAGTTCAACTTCGGGGTGGGGGTTGCTGTCAGGGGTGGGTAGGGTGGGGTCCCTGACTCTTTAAGGATTTTGTCAGACCACTGTAGGCCTGCTGAATTGAATTAAGGGCAGGAGCTACTTCCCATGAGGGCTAGAAGCTGGCTTTTTTTCAACGGAAGCTGAGAGTTTCTCCCTTAATCCTGGCACTCCAGGGCTTGATTCACATGTTGCGTGATTTGTGATAAAACCCCTATTGTTGGCAACACTGAAAATACTTGGCTTTTAAAAGGAAAAGCGATAAAATCGAGCCTAGTTTAAAAACGGTCAAACGTTTGCATTTAAAACCTGCACATTCCAAACCAAGCTTCGTTCTGTTGGTTCAGAATGAACAGTTTTCATTTTGTCGGAAGTGTTTGCAAAAATCCGTTTGTGCCGCCTCCCAGAGCTGTGGATAGAGCCAGGAGTCCTGACTACCAGCCCCCACTGCTCTAAATACTAGACCCCACTCCCTACACAGAGCTGGGACTAGAACCCAGAAGTCCTAAATTCCAGGTCCTCCTCCTTGCTCTAACAACTAGACACTGCTCCCTTCACAAAGGCAGGAATAGACTCCAGGAGTTCTGTCTCCCAGATCTCCCCTGTTCTAACTGCTAGGCCCCACTCCCTTCCCAAAACTAGGGTCCAGTTGCAGGCTCTGGTCTATAGATGCTGTGCAGGGCAGGGGGCTGTGCCAATTCTGGGTGTGGGTCAGCAGCCCCCCCTGTCTATCCTGCACTGTCTATGTGCTTCAATGCCACTCACAGCACTGCAGCGCCCCGGTGCCAGATTGATAGCGACACCTTCGTTCATTTCCTCACTGCAATTCCATGAGAGGGGAAGTCAGAAAATAGGGAAAAGGTCAAAATGTTAATGTTCGGGCTTGGTTGGGGGGAAAAGAAACAGTTTAACCCAAAAAAAGACAATTTTTATGAGCAGTTTCTATGGAAAAAAGGCCATTTTACTGTAGCAGCATTTCACTGATACCATTCCTGAGAACTCGGGTACAAACTGCTGGAGTCAAGCTGTCTTGCTCAGTGTTTGCAAGCACAGCCCAACAGTGTTCAGCCTGAGGGGCAGCATCTGGACTGGAGGCGATCTGGACAGGCATCAGCACTGGCAGCTTTATGATTATGATGATTTATTGGGTGTATTACAGTAGTGCCTTGGCCCAGTCATAGCCAAGGCCCCCAGAGTGCTAGGTGCTGTACAAACAGCCAGGCCCTGCCCAAAGAGCTGACAATCTGGGTATAAGATAAGAGACTCCAGGTGCAGACAGATGCAGGAGCACAAGGAGACAGTCACCAGAGCTGACCCTTTGCAGGATGAATCTGAACTCAGGGTTTCATGATCGGCTCATTCAGACACTAGGGGCTGGCTGAAATCTTCCCCCCTTGGAAATTTGTCCACCCTAAATCCCAGCTACTAAAGGGCATTTTAACCTAGCAGAAAAAGGTAAAACACGAGCCTATGACTGGAAGCTGAAGCCAGCCCATTCCTAACTGAAAATAAGGCACAAATGTATGATAGTGTGGGCGAGTGACCATTGGCTCTAATGCCCAAGGGACAGGTGGATTCGCCATCCGCAAATCCAGACTGGCTGCCTTTCTGGAAGGCGCGGTAGGTGAAGACAAGTTACCGGGCTCAGTACGAGGGAGCTGGCCTGGGTGATGTACTCTGGCCTGCAGGGGTGGCTCCAGACCCTAGCACGCCAAGCGCATGCTTGGGGCGGCATGCCGCAAGGGGCACTCTGCTGGTCGCTGGGAGGGTGGCAGGCGGCTCCGGTGGACCTCCCGCAGGCATGCCTGCGGAGGATCCGCTGGTTCCGTGCGACTTCATTTGAGCCACAGGGCCAGCAGACCCTCCGCAGGCACGCCTGCAGGAGGTCCACCGGAGCTGCAGGACCGGCGACCGGCATAGCACCCCCCGCGGCATGCCGCCCTGCTTGGGGCGGCGAAATGTCTAGAGCCGCCCCTGCTGGCCTGGGTTGTACAGGAGGGCAGATGATCCAATGGCTCACGCAGACCTTGAAATCTGTAAATATATAAGACCGACTTTGAGGCAGCAGCTGGGAGCAGTGACACTTGCACGCAGTGAGTGGAGGTGTGTCTGGGGGAAGGGGGTCTTGTCTTTTGTATTAATATTTCAGACCCCCTAAAAAAATATCAGCAGAGTCCCTCTTTTGGATGTTGAAAATCACATAGGGATATCTCACCCCTTCCACTGAAATGCAGCCAGTTCTGGGGTGATTAAAGCTGCATCATGCATGGATTCTCAGCCCCTACTGATCCCCCAACCCACTCCCTGCAGCACAGTGCCCCTTAGTATAGCACTGGGACAGTGGGGCCAGCAGTGATGGCAAGGAGAGAGCGCCCCCTACTGAGCACCCTTCCCCCAGGAGCACCCAGTCTCTCATCCAAGCACTAACCTGGTCCTGCCTAGCTTAGCTAGAGTACTCAGGGAAGCGCATGAGAGGCCAGCAGGAAGCCCTGAAAACTGGGGAGAAGCCAGCCCTGGACCCCAGAGCCCCCTGCAAACCCTGCCTGGACCCTCCTGAGAGCCAGAGCCCTGAGGGCATCATCTTTCCAAGGGCTCTCGGTAGCTGTAACCCAGTATTACTCACTGGTGGGGTCCATATCTAATAACACCCTGTCACGGAGTCACCGGGCGATGCTCTGGAACTGCTCCCCACCAAGCCAGGCAGGACTTTGGGGAGCCTCCTCTCCCTTGGAGCAGACTTGTTCAGGGCAAGAAGCTCACACGGCTTCACCTCCTGGGTCTCTCCTTGGAGCATTCAGCATCCTCTACCCCTCCGTGCGCTTCCCACAGCGAGTCCGCCCCAGTGGGGTCCTGGGGAAGCCACAGGGTCCTGCACCCCCACTTTGCAGTCAGATGTGACTCTCAGCCAGCCAGTAAAACAGAGGTTTATTCGATGACAGGAACAGGGTCTAAAACAGAGCTTGTAGATACAGCGAACCGGACCCCTCAACCAGGTCCATTCTGGGGGGCAGTGAGCCAGACCCCCCACGTCTGCACTTCACTCCTTGACCCCAGCCAGCTCCAGACTAACAACCCCCTCCAGCCCCTCTTCCTCTGCTCAGTTCCTTTCCCGGGCCAGGAGGTCACCTGATCTCTTTGTCTCCAACACTTTCAGTTGGCACCTTTGCAGAGGAGGGGCCCAGGCCATCAGCTGCTAGGAGACAAAGTTTCAGGCATTTAGGTGCACTGGCCCTTTGCTCTGCCAGATACTTAAGAACTGCCATGGGGACACTGAGGCACCAAGACAGTATTCAGAGAAAACATTAAGAACATTCCTAGTTCATCACACACCCTAGCCCTAATTTCTTTGGATTGCTGAACAATCAATCTGGACCATCATGGATCCGGGAGGGCCAAGAGACAGAAGTCAGGGAATGGGACGTGGGGCCTTGCCCTTATAGGGGCAGGGGCTGTCTGGCTTGGGGAATGGGACATGGGGCATTTCCCCTCTAGGGGGTGCTGGGTCTTAATCTAGTTCTCATCAGGGCAGGGGCATGTTCAGAGGCAGAGAACAGGGGTCAGGGAGAGAGCTTGCCCGGCTGCTATGTGGGCTATACTGCGGGGAGGGGAGCTCCAGGCTGGGAGGTTGTTAAAGGCATGAATCCTTCCAGCAAGGCCCCCTCTGGGCACTAAATCCCCTGGGGAGGGGAGTGCAGGCTGATCAGGGTAGGGGCCCCTACCCTCTAATCAATGGGACTAAATTGGCCTGACCAACTGAGCAAAGGACCAGGCCCCAGGGATCATGACCTTCCTGGCCAGGGCACCCGGGGATGGAGCCCCTGGGTCTGTGCCCCTCCCCCACCTGGCCAGGGGTGGCCCTATAGTATGGTGCCTGCTCTGTCTGCCCTTCCCCTCCTCCGGGCCTGAGCTACTCCTAAGGCTGGTTCCCTTACACTCTGCTCCCAGTGGGAGCAGCTAGGAGGCGGGGCCAAAGGGACAGGTGGGGAGGACATGTCATCCCCCAGCCCACCCAGGCACAGGGAGCTAGTGGGGTTGGCCACCAAAATTGTCCCATAGCCCTCTCCCATCCCATACTGGGGTGGTTTTCCCTCTCCTTCCTCCCCCTAGCCCCCCTGCCCCATACCAAGAGGGGCTGTACCTCCTTCTCTTCCTCCTTGCCCCATACTGTGAGGAGCTGTCCCTCCCCGTCCCAGGCTCCCAACAGCCCCACTGAGAAGGGCTCTCTCTTTATCTCTCTGCCCCACAGCCTCTTCTGCCCTATACTGTGAGGAGGGGGCTTCCTTTCTCTGGCCAAGGGATGGACTTTCCAAGAGGCAGCATTGGCTAGTGGGTTAGAGCTGGGGCTGAGGGCTGGGTTCTCTCCCCCCTCTGGGTGGGAAGTGGGGTCTAGACAGGTAGATCCAGGATTGGGGGAGTCAGGACTCCTGGGTTCTGCCCCTCCTGGGGGGCTGCTGTATCCCAGGCAGACTCTCCCTGCTGCTATTAATAGGTGTAGGGATCGGTCCTGGCTGGCAGGCCACCAGAAACCGCCTCTGCAAAACCCCCTTTTGCCTTTGCCACAGAATGCTGATTTGCTTCAGAATGCTGACTCTATATTATCACAAGATTTGGAAAGTACCGCACGCTCTGCCCACATGCACTGGGTGAGGGGACGAGGGGAGGAAAGAATCCTCCACCAATGCGAAACAAGTAAACAAGGCTGTAAGCTATGCATGATGCTGTAACTGAAAGAATAAAAAGGTTGCCACGCCTCACGGCGGCGCGCTCTCCTGATCACACAAGCTGTCTGCGTCTGGTTCCTTCCCGCATCTGGTGACCCCGACGTGATTCCAGCCCTCCGTACCCACCGGCCGGTCGAGCCGTGGTGCACCTCAGTGCGTCTTTGCGCACTCCCTCGTGAGTATGGGGGGGGACTTGTCCGTGCAACAGAAGGCTCATGCAAAAGAGCTGGTTAAGTTACTCAAGGTAACTGGTCGCATAACAGCAGCACAGCAACATGTGGAGGCTTTACTCCATGTTATAGAGGTTAAGTGCCCTTGGTACCCCGAGAGCGGGTCTCTCGAGGTTTCTGACTGGCAAAAGATAGGCGAACGGCTTCGAAAAGAGCCGCGAGCGCCCATCCAACACATCTTGCTGTGGCAACGCTGCTCAGAGGCAATCGGGCACTTGTGGAAGGAGGCGCCCCCGCTTGCCTCTCCCACCCCTGCCCCAACTTCATCCCAGGTCACGGAACCTACATCCCCTTGTCCTCCCCTTAAGGCGACGGCTCCCAGTCCTACCCTCTCTGATCCCCCATTGCCGCCGCCTCCTTCTCCTTCCCCTTCGCCCTCGCCGGCTCAGAGCGCGGTGCAAGCCGCTCTCCAGCAGGCGATGGCGACAGGAGATTCCCCCTTGTTGGGGGAATGGGAGGGAGAACTCCCAGCCCTTTATCCAGTTAATTATAGCTTAAACGAGGCCAGGGAAACCGTTGCTACACATAGCCCATTGCCATTCAAAGTTATTTACGAACTGAATAACGGGATTCGCCAATCCGGCATTAAGTCCACTTATGCGGAGGGTCTCGTTGAGGCAATAGGCACAATTTATACCATGATACCGACAGACTGGAAACACCTGTTCCGAATGATTTTATCTCCCGCCCAGTATTGTGTGTGGGACAGTGAGTTCCGGGCTGCAGCAGTGGCCTGCTCCTCTGCGGCAAACATTCCTGACCAAATTTATGGGTCGGGACAGTTTGCAGAGGTGGAGGCACAAATAGTACTCCCAAAAGAATCCTTCCAACGCACCGCACTCTGCGTCATGCGAGCGTTTCGTCGCGTCCCCGCGACTGGCAAGCCCTTGTCGTCATTTACCAGCATTAGGCAAGGGTCTTCTGAGCCATTCCACCAGTTTGTAGATAGATTAAAAGAAGCCATTGCCCGACAAATTGATAACCCAGAAGCCCAAGAAGAGCTCATTCGTCGGCTGTCGGCAGAGCAGGCTAATGCCGATTGTCGCCGCATTCTCCAAGCAGTCATTCACCGCGCGCAGTACTCTTTGGCGGACATGATCCAGGCTTGTGCCGAGGTGGGAACACAAACCCACGCCATGGCATTGCTTGCCGGAGCCTTGCGCACCGGCAACAAACCTCTGGGCAATTGTTTTAATTGCAACAAGCCAGGCCATTTTCGCCGAGAGTGCCGGGCGCCGGGGGGAGGAGCTAGCCGCGAGCGGGGACAACCACCAGGAGGAGGGGGTGGAACCCGCCCGAACAAAAAATGCCCCAAGTGTAACAAAGGCTTCCATTGGGCTAATCAGTGCCGCTCTACCCCCTCGGGAAACTCCCAGTCGGGCTCCCCTCGGGCCCCGGTCTAACCGAGGGAGCAAGCGGTTTCCCTCCCCCTGCCACCTCTGGCAGTGCGGGCATCGATCTGGAAAACGCACAAGACATGAGTTCTCAGCTCCCCGGGGAGGTACTCCTAATGCCCACTCAACTTCGGGGCCCCCTCCCTCCTGGAACGGTGGGGCTTGTGCTCCCCCGTTCTTCCGCTCACTATAAAGGCATTATGACCGTCCCAGGGGTCATTGATGCTGATTATACTGGTACCATCTATGCCCAATATTGGGGACAGCTTCCGCTGTCCCTCAAGAAAGGGGAGTCCTGGTCCCAATTGTTATTGCTTCCTTACCATTGTCCTGCAGTTTCCCTACAGGAACGCACAGGGGGATTTGGCTCCACACGCGCTGACCCCCTGCAACCCACCACCGGCGAAAAGGTAACACCTGACTTAACTTACCACCCTCAGGTCGCCGCCGTGCTCCAACACATACACAATCGTAAGCCTACCTGTTCTTATCAGATCCACGGTAAGGTTTTGACGGGGCTCTTAGACACTGGGGCTGACGTCTCAGTAATAGCAGATAAGGAGTGGGACCCTTCCTGGCCCTCCGAGGTGGCCCCTTCGGTGTGGGGTGTTGGAGGTAGCCAAGCCTCCAAGCGAAGCAGCAACTGGCTACCCGTGGTGGACCCTGCCACACAACTAACAGTGGCTCAAATTAAACCCTGTATTCTTCCCATTGGGTTTAACTTGTGGGGCCGAGATCTCCTTTCTCAGTTAGGAGCTACGCTTGTACTTCCTTAAACTCATGCACCCATATCACAATCATTATTACAACGAAAGCTGGCCTGAGACCGAGGTTTATACGGCTTTTGTTAGCCCCCTCCTTAATAATGGCATACACTGCGGTGACTCCGATCCAACTGCACAAAATGCCTATAGAGTAATATGTGACCCCTCTTACCGCAACCGGTTGTTTGTCCGACGCTCTTACTCACAAACCTCCTGCTCTGCGGCCCTACGCCCATTTCTGTATATTCGACAAATAGGGGGCCACTTTGAAGTATACTTTATAACCACCAATCCGGCCGCCCAGCCGCCTGCGGCGTTTTATGAGGAGGAGTACGGCGAGGACCGTGACTGGTGCCAAGCCTTAAGTACCCTACCTCCCGACTGGGATCAGTTGGACCAACATTATCGTGAATTCTCTCTTTATCCACCCATTTAATTAAGGTAATTTTCTCTGCCCTCATATGGCAGCTGCTTCCACCGCCTTAGCCCTCTCATGGAAACCTCATTCCCCTGTTTGGGTGGAACAGTGGCCCCTCCCCGCCGAAAAACTGGCCGCACTCAATGCCTTAGTTCAGGAACAATGCACAGCCCGACACCTTGAACCCACCACCAGTCCCTATAATACCCCTGTTTTCGTGATAAGAAAGAAGTCAGGGAAATGGCGGCTACTGCATGATTTGCGAGCCATCAATAAAATCCTAGAGCCCATGGGCCCCCTGCAATGCGGCTCCCCAAATCCGAATCTTATCCCCCAAGGTTTCCAGCTGGCAGTAATTGATTTGAAGGATTGTTTTTTCTCCATCCCACTCCAAAACCAAGATAAAAAGTATTTTGCTTTTACAGTTCCTGTTCTTAATAATTCTTGCCCAACTCAACGTTATCAGTGGACTGTACTCCCTCAAGGCATGCTTAATAGCCCCACCTTGTGTCAACATTATGTAAACACTGCCCTAACCCCCTTTCGGCAAAAGTTCCCCTCTCTCCTTGTTTATCATTATATGGATGACATCTTGGTTGCCGCCCCTGTCCTCCCGAAGGAGTGGCTTAGTCAATTAACCTCTTCTTTGAAGAGCTACGGGCTCCAAATTGCCCCTGAAAAGGTTCAGATCCATGAACCCTTTCAATATTTGGGCCATAAGCTTCACGCCACCTACTCCGTACCAATCCTTCCTTCTCTCCACATCCCCAACCCTGTCACTTATGTGGTTTTGCAACAGCTTTTGGGAGCTATTAATTGGCTCCGCCCCTACTATCAGATTACCACTCAGACACTGCGTCCCCTCTTTATGGCCCTCACTCAGGGTAAACATCCCTCAGATCTTATTACCCTCTCTACCGAACAATTGGCTGTTTTAACTGCATTAAATCAACTTTTAGCCCAACGCTGGGTGGATCGTGCCTGCGAAAATGTGCCACCAAAGTTAATCTGTCTTTGTGACACCCTGCAACCCTGCGCCATTGTGGCTCAGGAGCCTGCTGCTGCCCCGCTACATATTCTTGAATGGCTCTACCTCCCACATTCTCCTCCTAATACCTTGTCCCCCTTGGAGCTCATGATTGCCCAGCTCATTACCAAAGGCCGACACCGTTGCCGCGCCCTTTTTGCATTAGATCCTGTGGAAATTGTCCTTCCTCTCCCATTGCGCAGCACCGAATCAGCCCTTGCTTTTTCTGATGCCCTACAACTGGCTTTGGCGGGTTTTGTGGGTTCTCTTTCCTATCACACTAGCAAGGACCCCCGCTTACATGCCATTCGTCACATTCCCACTAAGTTTTGTAACCTTTGCCAACATACCCCCATAGCTAATGCACTTACAGTTTTTACTGATGGCAGCCCCACCCGCGGTGTGGTTTCCTGGCGTTCTGACACACAATGGCATTCAAAATTTACTACTCCCCAAACCAGCCCTCAGCGAGCGGAACTTGCTGCTCTCTGCCTAGCTTTTTCTTACTTCCCCAATATCCCACTTAATGTTATTACAGACAGTCTTTATGTTGCAAATGTTGGTACTGCTATAGCTGGAAGTTATGTTACTCCACTCATGGAGCGGTCACTCCTTGCCCTATTCCTTACCCTCCAGCAATTGTTGCGTGCCCGGACCCATCCATTCTTCATTGCACACATCCGTAGCCACCTCCCCCTCCCCGGGATGTTGTCTGAAGGCAACGCTTATGCTGATGCACAAGTGCGCATTTCCTGGGTTTACTCCCCTACCTCCAGCCACGCCTTTCATCATCAAAATGCTAAAGCGCTTGCACACCAATTCTCCATCCCATTGGACGAAGCTAAGGCTGTTGTCCAACAATGCCCACAGTGCTCCTCCCTCCATTCCTACCCTCCCACTGGCGTTAACCCCCGCGGCCTCGGTGCCAATCAGCTTTGGCAAATGGATGTCACACGTTTTCCCCCTTTTTCCCCTTGGAATTTTCTTCATGTTACTGTCGACACTTACTCAGGCTACCTGTGGGCCACACCCCATAAAGGAGAACGTGTTCGACACGTTATCAATCACTTTGTTCGTTGCTTTTCTGTTATGGGCATCCCAGCCAAGCTCAAAACAGATAACGGGCCTGCATACTGTTCTCAGCAATTTGCTGCATTTTGCTCCCGCTGGGGCGTTGTGCACACCTTTGGCATCCCCTACAATTCACAGGGGCAGGCCATTGTGGAACGTGCCAACCGCACCTTAAAAACAGCTCTCCTCCAACAAAAAACAAAAGAGGGAATTCCGCCCACCTTGCCAGACAAGGAGGAGTGGTTGGCACACGTCTTATATACAATCAATCATTTAAATCTTGTTTTTGATGGTACCCATTATGTTTCCCGCTTACAAAAACATTTTAGGTGCAAGGAGGAACTCCCCGCCCCAAAAGTGACGTATCGGCAGCTTCCCGGCACTACGTGGAGTGCCCCAGTTCCTTTGATAACCTGGGGGCGGGGATACGCGGCCGTCAGCACACCACAAGGACCGGTGTGGGTCCCAGCTCGTTACATACGTCCGTGGAAGGAGGACCCCACTTGCAACCCACAGCATGGCATGGCACCAGGGCCTTAACAATCCTATTCCCAACTTTAACTCGTTAGTGACCACAACAGTGACTCTGTCTCACGAGCGACGCCGTGGTCCACCCAATGCTCCAGTGACGTGGGGGCAAATAAAGTCCCTCTCCCGGCAAGCTGAACACCTGCTAGAACAACAAGATAAGGAGAAGTCCCCAGAAAACTTGTTGCTTGCCCTTATTACTTGTTTGCATGCTAATTCTTGTATTTTATTGAGCATAATGATATTTGCTGTTTGTCTGCCCTTGGGATCCGGGGCAACACATTCCCCCTATTCCCCAGCTACCAATGTATGGGAGGTTCTGGCTCTTTCTATTAATCGTACTGATTTTTGCCTTTCCCAGCAAACAGCAGTAGGACAATTACTTGGTACATGTCTTATTCCAGTTTGCCATAATGCCAATGAGATAGAAAATAGCACCTGGTTTTACTCCAGCTTGGAAAGCAACACCACAATTAAGAATTTGGGCTTTTCAGCCTATCATAATTGGGGACCCCAGTCCCAACGTCTTCCAGATGGGGCTGTTCAGTTGCTTACCCCTTATGTTGCTGATTTAAATGCTAGCTGTGCACGTATGACCAATTGCACAGCACACACCTGTGTCACTCTCCCTGCCACCCCCCTTAATTGTTCCAGGCCATATAATATTTCCTACCTTTACAAGCACATAAAATTGCCCCCTGGATGGTTCTGGACATGCACTGACCGAACCTTTAACTATATCCCAGCTAATCTTACTGATGGCACCTATTGCTGCATTAGCCGTCTATCCCTCATTCTTATCCCCCGGTCTGAGCATACACCACGAGCAAAGCGTTCACACACTCAGCTATCAGCTGACTGCAACTCCAAAGTCGATCTCCTGTCCAAAACTGAATATGTGGCTCTGGCTGCTTCTTTGGTTGGTATACCTGGCTTAACAATTATGAATAGCAAAAATCTTAATTGGTTAGCCTGTTTAGCAGCTAAAGCTCTTAATGCCACGTCTATTGCCGTGGCATTGCTTAATGAGGAATAAATGCAGTTACGCCATGGTATTTTGCAAAATAGAGCTGCTATTGATTATCTTTTGCTTTTGCATTATTATGGTTGTGAAAAAGTTAATGATATGTGCTGTTTTAATATTTCTGATCATTCTCATGCTATTGAAAACCAATTAGCCATTATTAAGAATCTTACTGCTCAAATTCAAATTGACAATGACCCATTTTCCTCCTGGTGGGACTGGCTGGCTAGCTGGCTGCCAGGATGGGGTTGGCTACATCAGCTAATAACCTACGGAGGACTCTGCCTCTTATTCCTCGTGCTCACCTGCTGTGGCATTCAGTGCATTCCCTCCTTAATTTCATTGTGCACCCAAGGGTGCCCATGGTCCAAACAAAAGCCTGCCTTTTCCTTTTAAAAAACAAAAGGTGGAGATGTAGGGATCGGTCCTGGCTGGCAGGCCACCAGAAACCGCCTCTGCAAAACCCCCTTTTGCCTTTGCCACAGAATGCTGATTTGCTTCAGAATGCTGACTCTATATTATCACAAGATTTGGAAAGTACCGCACGCTCTGCCCACATGCACTGGGTGAGGGGACGAGGGGAGGAAAGAATCCTCCACCAATGCGAAACAAGTAAACAAGGCTGTAAGCTATGCATGATGCTGTAACTGAAAGAATAAAAAGGTTGCCACGCCTCACGGCGGCGCGCTCTCCTGATCACACAAGCTGTCTGCGTCTGGTTCCTTCCCGCAATAGGCGCTGTGTTTGTCAGGGCTGTTAATGCAGGTGGGATCGGGTGTCGGGCTAGGGATGTAATTGGAGCCGGTAATGGGATCTCAGCGCACCCCATTTATCCATTTGTAGGAAACCCCTAAACACAAATACTGCAGGGGCTTCTTTTATCATGGGGGTGGGAGTTGGAACACTAGGAGCATGCAGGGGACTGCCCCCCAAACTCTGCTGGTGCCCTTCAATCCTGAACTGCAGCTGCCTGCTGTCCAAGCCCTGTGCCCCCCAAGCCAGCTCTGCTCGTGCCCCTCACTCCTGACCCACAACCCCTGCTATTCCAGCCCTGGGCCCCCCAAGCCAGCTCTGCTTGTGCCCCTCACTCCTGACCCACAACTCCTGCTATTCCAGCCCTGTGCCCCCCAAGCCAGCTCTGCTCGTGCCCCTCACTCCTGACCCACAACCCCTGCTGTTCCAGCCCTGGGCCCCCCAAGCCAGCTCTGCTCGTGCCCCTCAATCCTGACCCACAACCCCTGCTATTCCAGCCCTGGGCCCCCCAAGCCAGCTCTGCTCGTGCCCCTCACTCCTGACCCGCAGCCCCCTGCTAACCCTCATGGGGGGGGGGCACTGCTTACGCACCCCGTGGCAGAGGTGTGGAGGGGGGGAGCGGGGAGCACACAGGACTCTTTGTCCAGCCAGGGCTAGAGGAAGCTGCCTGAAGCTTCCACAAACATCCCTGGAATCCCTGCTGGGCCAGGCCACTCCAGCTGCTGGGGGTGGGGGTGGGTGTCGCTTCCCTTCTCCTGGGCAGGATCCAGGGGGAGCCATCACAGGACTAAACCCGGAAGGTTTAGGACCCTTGGCTTCCCTCCAATCTGCATCCAAATGGCAGGAGGGCGGGGCCCAGGGTCCAGATTCCAGGTTCACAGCTGTCTCCATCTGCAGGGGAGAAGGGAGAGCAGCCCCACCCCCCCTGCCCTTTGTGGCTGAGCCACCCCCCTCATTTTTGGGGGCTCAGTCAGCCAGAGCCAGAGCTTCTCTCTAAGGTTAGCTACACTGAGAGAGGCTGGGACTTGAACCCCGGAATTCTGACTCCCAGCCCCTACCCCATCATCCTAACCACTAGGCCCTACTCCCTCTCCTAAACTGGGAACAGAACCCAGGAGTCAGGGACTCCTCATCCCCCTGCTCTAACCTGCTAGACCTCCGAAGAGCTTGGGAATGCTGGGGACTTACAAAGCCCCCGAATAGCTGTGGGGCTATTTTCATCTCCCCCCATCACCCCCAACCCCCGGCGCTGTGGCTTGGAGCCCCTCTCCACAGTGGGTGCATTTATGGGCTGGCTCCCTCCCTCTTCAGCCAGATGGGGTCCCTGGTGCCAGTGTCTCTGCACCAGCCCCCAGCAGGGTCCCCCACTCCACAAGGGCTGCCCACCGCTCAGCTCCCCCACAGGGTGTGTGGGGAGGGGGTTAGCTCAGATGGTTTCAGGGCAGTCAAGTTCCTGGAGGCCGGGGCAGGGGGCAGGCAGGGTGCACACTGGGGCAGGGGGGATGGTTCAGCAGCCTGAGCTGCAGGTTTAACATGCCCAGACTAGCTGGAACCAGCAGCGCCCCCCCATCACATGCCACCAGCTGTGCCCAGCTCATCCTGTGGCACTGTCATGCCGGATTCCCTGGCCAGCTCTGACTCGACCCACCAGGACAGGTTCCAGGGAAGCTGGCGGGTAATTCCAGGACAGCCCTGCCCTTAGCTCAGGGGGGAGAGGAGGGATTAAGCTCCAGTGGTTCCCATCAGTCTGGGTTCGCACAGAAGGAGGCTTCGCAGGGCCCCCAGAGGGTCCTACCCAAGTTCCCAGGGAGTCCCATGGGACTGGACTGCTCTCTGGTATCAGCATGGACCCATGGACCCAGGCAGCTCTGTATCTGCCCCTCCTTGCCCCCACCTAGATTGGACCCATGTGCTCATCTAGCTCGGTCCCGCTCCCCGCCCCCCGCCTTGCCTCATCAGCTCCTGTGGGTCATTCACCCCATGGGTGAGATACAACCTCCTCCCCACCCTTCGCTGAGATACAGGCACAGTTGGAGAGGGGCCCAACCTCCAAGTTGCCTCTGGATGCTCCCAGGGCAGGAGTGCGGCTGCATGGGCCCATGGGTCTGATCAAGGTGCAGGGGGGAATAATGGATTCCTCCCTCCAGGAGTCACCCATGGGAGTGGCGCCCAGATGCAGGTTCCTTTCCATTGGCTGCCATCCAGCCTGGAGGCATTTGGCTCCATCCAAGTTCCCAGGAAACCCTGATCACCCAGCCCCCATTCAAATGTGGAAATTAACATCACAGCCCCCCCCTCACAATTCCGTCCCCACCCACAGACACGGCCTTCTGCTGGCACTCCTCACCTAGCTGCACCCCTTCCCCTTCCCCCACTCCATTCTGTCTCCTCTCCTTTGGCAGACCTCCCCCACACCATGTCATATGTGCTGGGGGCCACTGGGAGACATCTTCCCCCCAACCCCAACTCCTGGAGCTGTGGGTGCAGAGTTGTGCAGAGGGTTGGGGGAGAGAAGGGGTGGGGGTGCCCAGAGGGGGTGGAGGAGATGAGCAGGGGTGGGGATGCCCAGAGGGGTTGGGGGAGCCCCAGATGGTGCTGGGGCCTGGAAAGATACCAAGGATATTTCTCATTCCCAGTGCGCAATATTCCCTTGTCAGGCCCTCCCCCCGCACTTCCCTCCATTTGGGGTTGTGACTTTTTTCACTCTGGTCCTGCTTTTCCCTCCTGGAGGTGTGGGGAGCCGTGTCCAGGGACTGGATTTGTGGGGGCGAGGGAGAGGGCTCAGTCACAGTGCACAGGGGGTGCCTGTTGGGGGTCTTCAGCTCCAGGGAGCAGAGTATGGGGCAGAGCCTGGCTCCCCAGCTGCTTAGATCTCCCAAGAGCGGGGAGCTCAGTCCCCTGGTGCTCTCCTCCCCCACATCTGATTCGCCCAGAAGCCCAGCGTTTTTAGATTTTCAGGGGGTGGGGATTGGAAGTCAGGACTCCTGGGTTCTATCCCTGGTTGTGGCAATGCTGCCCCTCTGGAGCCCCTGTGGAGGGCTGAGCGGGGCAAGGGGGAGTTAATTCTGTCCTGTCCAGGGCACTGCTCTGTTCTCCCCTCTGGCAGTGCTCCTCCCCCACCTCCCCACCCTAGGATGGGAAGGCTCAGGATTCAGGGCCTGAGTGGGGGATGCCCTTGAGTTCAGTGGGTTCCCCCGAGGGACAGATCTGACAGGTGGGGGGAGAGGCAAAGGATAGCATCACCCCCATGTCCCAGGCAAAATCAATCCCAGTGCTGCTTCACCCCCTGCCCTCTGGGTGAGCACATCATCTGGTAATGGAAGGAGTGAGACAATGAGTCCAGCCCAGACCCACTCCCAATGGGGGACGGTCATTGCCTCGGGGGGAGCGGTGGGGGGAAGGGTGCTGGTCCCAGGCCAGAAGCACAGGGTCAAGATTCCTTTCACCACTTCCCCCCATCTCCTTCCCTCCACCCTGCAGCCATCCACCTCCCTTCCCCTGTCTGACTCATTCCCTCATCTCCATCTCACTTCCGCTCCCCCCACTCGTTCCCTTCCCCTGGCCTCAGTCCATGGGCCTGAGTCCACCAGATCCCTGCCGAGGGTGTAGGGCACAGAGGGGTGTGGCTGGTGGGTGTGGGGTCAGATGGTTTGTGGGTGAGGGGAGAGTCAGACTCCTGGGTTCTATTCCCAGCTCTGGGGAGGAGAGTGGGGTCTAATGGGTCAGGGAAGGGGCTGGAAGCCAGCACTCGGGGAGGGGGGAGCAGAATTCTGTCCATATGTCTGTCCTATCCAGGGCACTGCTTTGACCCCCTCCCCCTCTGGCCATGCAGCCAGCCCCCCTCCCGCAGCCCAGGGAGGGAAGGGCTCAGGGATTCAGGGCCTGGGTATGGGGATGCCATTGAGTTCAGTGGGATCCCCCTAGGGACAGATCTGACTGGGGAGAGGATTGAGAATTGGGGGGGCGGAGAGAGGGGCTCCAGCTCGGAGGCGAGTGGGCTCCAATGGTTACAGCAGAGGGCAGTTGATTCCCATTATCCTCACAGGAACAAAGAAATGGAACTGTGGAAAAATTGGAGCTGGGAGTTCATCCCACTATAAACCTCCTCTCTGTGCCTTCCACATCCCCTACTCCTCTGCCTCTCAACACCCCCAGGAACAATGTCTGAGCCCAGCACTCTCCCCAGTGCAGTGACTTCACCCATGGACCCAGGCCCTGCTCCCAGCACTCCTGGGCACAGCAGGGTTGGGTGGGGCAGACTGTGGGTGTGTTTCCACCACTTGGGGGCAGAGAGATGGCACAGACCCTTTGGGTGGGGGCATGTCTGGGGAATAGGGTGTGGCATGCCCCGGGGTCGATCCTGGGGCCAGTTTTGTTCAACATCTTTATTAATGATCTGGATGATGGGATGGATTTCACCCTCAGCAAGTTCACAGATGACACTAAGCTGGGGGGAGAGGTAGATCCACTGGAGGGTAGGGATAGGGTCGAGAGTGACCTAGACAAATTGGATGTTTGGGCCACAAGAAATCTGAGGAGATTCAAAAAGGACAAATGCAGAGTCCTGCTCTTAGGAAAGAAGAATCCCATGCACTGCTACAGGCTGGAGACCAACTGGCTAAGCAGCAGTTCTGCAGAAAAGGACCAGGGGATTACAGCGGACAAGAAGTGGATATGTCAGCAGTGTGCCCTTGTTGCCAAGAAGGCCAACAGTATTTTGGGCTGTATTAGTAGGAACATTGCCAGCAGATCGAAGGAAGTGATCATTACCCTCTATTGGGCACTGATGAGGCCACACCTGGAGTATTGCATCCAGTTTTGGTCCCCCTGTACAGAAAGGATGTGGACAAATTGGAGAGAGTCCAGTGCAGGGCAACGAAAATGATTAGGGGGCTGGGGCACAGGACTTAGGCTGCAGGAACTGGGGCTATTTAGTCTGCAGAAGAGAAGAGTGAGGGATTTGATAGCAGCCTTCAGCTATCTCAAGGGGGGTTCCAGAGAGGATGGAGCTCAGCTGTTCTCAGTGGTGGCAGATGACAGAACAAGGAGTAACGGTCTCAAGTTGCAGTGGGGGAGGTTTAGGTTGGATATTAGGAAAAACTTTTTCACTAGGAGGGTGATGAAGCACTGGAATGGGTTACCTAGGGAGGTGGTGGAATCGCCATCCTTAGAGGTTTCTAGAGCCCAGCTTGACAAAGCCCTGGCTGGGGTGATTTAGTTGGGGTCGGTCCTGCTCTGAGCACGGGGTTGGACTATGTGACCTCCTGAGGTCCCTTCCAACCCTATGTGCTGTGACTATTTCCAGCTGCTGCAAAGGCCGCAGAGGCAGCCGAGGGGACTAGGCCCAGAACAGGGGAGGCACAAAGCATAGAGCACCCACTGCCACAGCTCAGGTGCATGGATGAATCCAGGCTAAAAAGTCCAGGCCAGGATTTGCTAGTTACTTGCCCACATGAGACCTACATTGTGGGGCATGGCTGGAGGAGCCATTGATCAGCGGAGTCTGTGGGTCCCAAACTGCACCAACCTGTGAACCCCTTTCAGTAAAATGTCAAGTCTCGTGAACCCCCTCCTAAAAATGAATATTTCCAAGGATTTTCTCCTTTACCTGAGCATAAGTTTTAAAAGCAGTGATCTTGGAAATATTACATTGGTTTTTATGACATGCTTATTACACACTATTTATTATTATTTATTTATCATCACAGTATTTTTATTACATTGTGAAAACAACACCACTCTTCCAAGATCTCACTTTCGCAGCTTGTATCCTTTGAATAAGCCTGTTATAAGACCAGGCTCCTATGTTTTGTCAAGGAGTGTCAGATGTGAAACAGCAAGAAGGGATTTAAGAAGCCAACTCAAAGAGTTCCTCCTACACAAGCATTCAGGGCTTGAGCAGTCCGGGCAAACAACGCACGTTACAACAAAGCTTAAACTTGTTCTTCTTAATAATTTTAAAAACAATACTAGCTGCCTATTTAATTTTAAAAACAGCAACAAATATCCACCTCCCTTTCTCTTACTTATAAGGAGTCTTGAAGTTTAACTCTCCTCAGTGTGATAGAGAAGCTGGCTTTGATCTGCTTAGCTCTTGGAAGTCCAGGGGCTCTGGGCTGCTGGCCCATGCTGCCCGGGGTCCCTAGGAACAGCTCTGTCCACCATTAGGGAATTTTTTCCCGAAAACCCCCTATAACATTTTGTGAACCCCAGTTTGGGAACAACTGGGTTAGAATAAGGAGGAAACATGGACTGGAATTCTGCCCCCCTGGAACGGAGTCTTGGAGCAGCATCCCCCAGGAGGAGGGGAACCTGGGCTGGTTTTCTGTGCCTCTGGAATGGACTTTGGTGTGAGCCGTTCCTTTCCAGATGAGGCCCAGGCTCCTGACTCTGAGGTTCCAAGTAAGGGTCAGATTCTGGTGGGGCTGTTGGTTGGATCAGGGCACGGCTTGGGGATAACCAGAATCTCTGGGTTGATCCAGGAAAAAAAATAGGGGTGTTCTCCAAATGCAGAAGAAGGGGCAGTGGAGTGGCCTGCAGTGATGCCCTCTGACCCATGTGTGTCCTGCCAGGCCTGAGGGCAGGGCCCCCCATGAGCAGAAGAGCCGTATAACACCTGAGACAGAGAGAAAAGGGGGCATGCCTAGAGGAACTTAGGAAGAGGTCAGGATAGAGGGATAGATTTGTAGGTTTTATGGCGAGAAGCCATTTGATCACCTAGTCTGACCCACCCATGGTGGAGAATTCACCCAGTTCCTCTGTACTGAGCCCAGTAACTTGGCTTTGCCTAAAAGTTTCTTCCAGAAAGGCCTCCAGCCTGGACGTGAAGACGTCAAGAGATGGTGAATCCACCACTTCTTTTGTGAGTTTGTTCCAATAGTCGGGCAGGGCAACATCTGGGCCTCGTTTCCAGTTGGAATTTGTCTGGTGCCAGCTTCCAGCCATTGGGACTTGTTCTGCTTTTTCGCTGCTAGACTGAAGAGCCATTCGGTACCTGGGATTTTCTCCCTGTTAAGATACAGATACACTGCGATTAATTCGATAGAGGACTTTGTATAGAGGGACAGACAAATGGCAATAGAAGGATGGACAGATTGGTAGCAAAGGAGTTCAGAGGGAGGGATAAATAAATAGAAGTGTGGATGGATGGATGGCTAGAGGGGTGTGGATGAGTGGATGGATGGCTAGACGGGTGTGGATCTAGGAATAGAGGGGAAGAGGCAGATGATTGATGGATAGGCAGTTAGAGGTATGGTAGAGGGCTTTAGATGTGGGATCTGCATGGCTGAGTAACTAGGTAGAGGGACTGGGACAGAGGGGTGGGGTGGGTAGAAAGGTAGGTAGAGGAGTATGGATGGATAGAGGGGTAGGTAGAGGGGTGAGGGATGGACAGAGGGGTAAGGGTGGATAGAGGGTTAGGTAGGGGGGTGTGGATGGATAGAGGGGCAGGTAGAGGGGTGATGGAAGGACAGAGGGGTGTGGGTGGATAGAGGGGTAGGTAGAGGGGTGTGGAGGGATGGATAGAGGGGTGCATTCTCAGTGGTACCAGAAAACAGAAAAAGGAGTAATGGTCTTAAGTTGCAGTGGGGGAGGTTTAGGTTGGATATTAGGGAACACTATTTCACTAGGTGGGTGGTGAAGCACTGGAATGGGTTACCTAGGGAGGTGGTGGAATCTCCTTCCTTAGAGGTTTTTAAGGCTAGGTTTGACAAAGCCCTGGCTGGGATGATTTAGTTGAGAATTGGTCCTGCTTTGAGCAGGGGGTTGGACTAGATGACCTCCTGAGGTCCCTTCCAACCCTGATATTCTATGATTCTATGGTAGAGGGGTGTGGAGGGATAGATGGATAGAGGGGTAGGGTGGCTAGAGAGGTAGGTAGAGGGGTGGAGAGAGATGCACAGAGGGGTAGGTGGAGCAGTGTGGCAGGATGCACAGAGGAGTATGGCTGGATAGAGGGGTAGGTAGAAGGGTGTGAAGTGATGCACAGAGGGGTGGGGTGGGTAGAGGAGTAGGTGGAGCAGTGTAGAAGGATGCACAGAAGGGTGTGGAGGGATGGGTGGATAGAGGGGTAGGTAGAGGGGTGTGGGTGGATGCACAGAGGGGTGTGGGTGCATAGAGGGGTAGGTAGAGCGGTGTGGAGGGAGGGAGGGATGGACAGAGGGGCGTGGGTGCATAGAGGGGTGGTGGATGGATGTGGTCGGATGCACAGAAGGGTAGGGTGGGTGGAGGGGTGTGGCTGGATGCACAGAGGGGTGTGGAGAGATGCACAGAGGGGTGGGTAGAGGGGTGTGGCTGGATACACAGAGGGGTGTGGGTGGATAGAGAGGTAGGTGGAGCAGTGTGGAGGGATGGATGGATGGATAGAGGAGTGTAGCTGGATAGAGGGGTAGGTGGAGGGATGCACAGAGGGGTGGGGTGGGTAGACGGATAGGTGGAGCGGTGGGTGGATAGAGTGGTGTCGGTGGATGGATAGAGGAGTGTAGCTGGATAGAGGGGTAGGTGGAGGGATGCACAGAGGGGTGGGGTGGGTAGACGGATAGGTGGAGCGGTGGGTGGATAGAGGGGTGTCGGTGGATGGATAGAGGTGTGTGGGTGCATAGAGGGGTAGGTGGAGGGGTGTGGAGGGATGGATGCACAGAGCGGTGTGGGTGGATGGAGAGGTAGGTGGAGGGGTAGGTGGGTGCATAGAGGCCTAGGCAGAGAGAGGGGTTGCACTAGACACAGTGTGCATGGGGCACAGCCATTCAGGAGATCAGGACTGGGGAGTCATTTCCATCACCCAGGCTGGGTCACCCCAATGCAGGAGCACATCTGGAGCAGCCTGGTTCCCGCCAGCACATTCACTCATGGTGAGCAGGTCCTTCCTGGGCCCACCCGGCTGCAGGGTGAGTAATGCCAAGGGCCTCTTGCAAGCTGCCGGAAGGGCTGAGTCATAGACCCGGCAGCTTTGCTCATAGGTGCGGGAGGATACAGACCTGTGTGTGCACTCCCACCTCACCCCACCGCTCTGAGCCATCTGGGACAGAATAATTGTGTTGTGACCTCAACTGTCTCCTGAGCCAAGGGAGAGGATGCAGCTATACAGTCCGGGGAGGGGGACAGAAGCTCCCTGAGCTGCCCCCCTGACTGTACTTAGCCCCCTTGTCTCGCCCTGGCTAATGTGCAGGCCATGCAGAGGGTGGCCCAGGTGAGTTGTGTCTCCAACGTGTGTTACACCCAGGGAGGAGGAATGGGTCAGTGAAGGACATGCCAGCCAGCAGAGCGCTCAGGGCACAAGGGCCAGCACAGGGTCCTTTCTACTTGAGCCTTTCGGGCTAGGAACGCGCAGTGGGCTGGAGCGGGACTCCAGTGCTTAGTGGGGATATCATAGAATATTACGGTTGGAAGAGGCCTCAGAAGGTCACATAATCCAATCCCCTGCTCAAAGCAGGACCAACCCCAACTAAATCATCCCAGTCAGGGCTTTGTCAAGCCGGGTGCAAGAAATCTCTAAGGATGGAGATTTCACTACCTCCCTAGAGAACCCATTCCAGTGCTTCACCACCCTCCTAGTGAAATAGTGTTTCCTAATATCCAGCCTAGACCTCCCCCATTGCAACTTGAGACCATTGCTTCTTGTTCTGTCATCTGCTACCACTGACAACAGCTGAGCTCCATCCCCCTTGGAACCCCACTTGAGGTAGTTGAAGGCTGCTATCAAATCCCCCCTCACTCTTCTCTTCTGCAGACTAAATAACCCCAGTTCCTGCAGCCTCGCCTCATAAATCATGTGCCCCATCCCCCTAATTATTTTCACTGCCCTCCACTGGGCTCTCTCCAGTTTGTCCACATCCCTGTAATGCGGGACTAAAACTGGACACAATAGTCCAGGTGTGGTCTCACCAGTGCTGAATAGAGGGGAATAATCACTTCCCTTGATCTGCTGGCAATGCTCCTACTAATACAGCCCAATATGCTGTTGGCCTTCTTGGCAACAAGAGCACACAGCTGACTCATATCCAGCTTTTTATCTACTGTAATCCACATGCCCTTTTCTGCAAAACTGCTGCTTAGCCAGTTGGTCTCCAGCCTGTAGCAGCGCATGGGATTCTTCCTTCCTAAGTGCAGGACTCTGCACTTGTCCTTGTTGAACCTCATCAGATTTATTTTGGCCCAATCCTCCAATTTGTCTAGGTCACTCTCCACCCTATACCTACCCTCCAGCGTATCTACCTCTCCCCACAGCTTAGTGTGATCTGCGAACTTGCTGAGGGTGCAATTCATCCCATCATCCAGATCATTAATAAAGATGTTAAACAAAACCAGACCCAGCACCAACCCCTGGGACACTCTGCCCTAAACAGCTGCCAGCTAGACACCAAGCTGTTGATCACTACCTGTTGAACCCAAAAATCTAGCCAGCTTTCTATCCACCATATAGTCCATTCATCCAATCCATACTTCTTTAACTTGCAGGCAAGAATACTGTGGGAGACTGTAGCAAAAGCTTTGCTAAAGTCAAGATATATCACAGCCACCGCTTTCCCCATATCCATAGAGCCAAGTATCTCATCATCAAAGACAATCAGGTTGGTCAGGCATGACTTGCCCTTGGTGAATCCATGTTGATTGTTCCTTATTGGGAATGTCTGTCTGAGTGATAACACCTGGGTTCATTCCCCAGCTCTGAGAGGGGAGTAGGGTCTAGTGGGTAAAACCAGGCAGCTGGGAGCCAGGACTCCTGCATTCTATGCCCAGCTCTGAGAGGGGAGTAGGGTTTAATGGGTAGAGCCAGGACTCTTGGGTTCTCTCCCTGGCTCAGGGAGGGGAGTGAGATCTCGGATTTTTGGGTCCAGGCTCCAGGGTCTGTCATTAAGAGCTGGGGACTTTGAGTTGCATTTGTACCAGCACACTTGTCCAATGGTGCCCAGGCCCAGAACTGCAGTTGGCAGCATGGTCTTCTGGGTAAAGCACTGCATTGTGGGATAGATTTGGGCAAGCCAGCTAGAACCAAATCAGCTGCTGCCACACTTACTGGGAGCAACTCTTGTCACCTGCAGTGATACAGGCCAGGAACCTGTGGGCTATCGCCATTGTGGCTGGACCCAAAGGGCCACTCTGGCAGTGTAAAGAGGGTGCAATCCTCTCTCCTGCAGAGGGTCCTGCCTGGCTGGCACAAGGATTCTGCACTCACCCTGCTCCCAGCACAGGCATGAGGTGGATCAGAAGCATAGCCAGAGCACACTGAGCTGTGGCTGTTCTCTGAGCCCCAGGAGCCATAAGAGGAAGAGCATGAGTTAGAGCAGCCACAAGGCAGCTCTAACTTACCCATAGCTGCCAAGTTTTGTGCAGCTCTGCATGTGACATTTTATGCAAATGATCTCCTGAGTTAATTTGCATGTCTTCAGTGACTTTGCAGGTGCTAATACTTCCTAAGGGTGTGTGCATGGAGCCAAACCTCATTGGGCAGCTATACAAGGCTGGAGGAGGGCAGGGGAGTCCTGGCTCCACAGTGACAGAAGGAACAGCAGTTGAGCATTGTGTGAGAGATTCAGGCAGAGCAGTGGGCAGGTGTGATGGGGGCATATGTGCCAGATGGGGAGCACTGAGAGGCAGGGCCCCAGATATGGGGGGTTTAAAGCTGCCTTAATCCCAGTGAGGGCCCCAGTATACAGGGCTTGCAAACTCCTATCTGCAGCTTGAGGGTCTGGATTCCAGTGGGAGCCCAGAGACCCCGAATGTCCAGGTCCCTTCGCAGCTAGCACAGGGTCTGCCAGCTAGCTAGCACCTGGTCCCAGTCCGAGCCCAGGACTCCACTGACGCCTGCCCCTGGGGCTGCTGGGATATTAGCAATGTCTCCTCTTCCTCCCACTCAGTCAGGGTGAAAAACAGATCAAGGTGAAAACCCCGGCCAGACCCTGCTAACCAAAGAAGCCACTGCAGGAAATAACAGGCAGGAATGTCGAGCTATAAATCATTCCACTGGTGGATCACAGCTCTGAAGCTGGCACAGGGGGAAATCCCTGCTGTGGGTTATTTCCCTCTCTGGATGCTCCCTTTATACACTAGGGACTTATCTAGCTGAGAGGAACAGAGAGTTATTTAGCTACCTTTGGAATAAGCCAGGCAGCAGCTGATTAATTCTCCTAGCCTAGGAGTGGAGTAGGACTGGCCAACTCCCCCCAAAAAATTACTGGGCCAGATCCTCAGCTGGTGCAAATTAGTGTCATTCCACTGAATGGGGATCTGGCCCCATTACTCCAATGGAGCAAGTGCCATTTACCCCATGTGGGGATCTGGCCCTTTGTGTCTGGGCCCCTGAGTACAGAGCTAATCCCCACTAGATGATCCTTGGTGTACCTGCACAAGGGATGAGTGTCCTCTCACTCACACCTGGTGCAAATCAGGAGTCAGTCTGCTGGGGTTTGTCAAGTGTTAATATGAAGTGAGATGAGAATGGGGCCCCTTGATTTCACTGGAGCTGCTCCTGATTTGCAACCCAGTGAGGAAGTGGGAAGGCTTCTTCTCTCAGTTAGGCTGGTGTAAATCCTGAGTAACTCCCCTGATACTGATGGAGTTACTCCAGATCCACACCAGCAAAGCTGAGAGCCCTCTAACCCAGTAGGAGGAGAAACAGTTGCTTTTGAGTGGAGACTCACCTTTCCTTGCTCACCCTTGTGTGAGTCCAGAGTAACCCCGCTGGAGCGGATTCTCCTCTTGCACCAGTGTGTATCTGGAGTAACTCCCTAGATCCTGATTTCCCTTTCACTCACTCCAGTGTAAATCCAGAGTAACTCCAGGGGGCCTGATTCTCCTTAATATGGAGATACACCTATCTCATAGAACTGGAAGGGACCCCAAAAGGTCACTGAGTCCAGCCACCTGTCTTCACTAGCAGGACCAAGTACTGATTTTGCCCCAGCTCCCTGAGTGACCCCCCTCAAGGGCCAAACTCACAACTCTGGGTTTAGCAGGCCAATGCTCAAACCACTGAGCTATCCCTCCCTCTCTGCCCTGGTGTAAATTGGGAATAAACCTATTGTTCCCAGTTCTGTCTGGTGGCTCCCAAACAACTCTTCTGGCTTCCAGATTTACACCCAGGGAGCTGAGCAGGGGTGCAGTTTCTGATTTCAGTGGGTGGGGGACAACTTTGAGTGGTGCTGCAAGAGCAATGCCCCCATTCTCCAGAGTCCGGGGGGGGGGGGAAGCCCCCAAGGGAGGCATTGCATGACGGGGGCAGCTGGGCCAGATTTGAGTGGCATTGGACCTCCTGCACCAGGTCACAATGCCACTCAAACTTAGGGGGGGCCGGTAGGCAACTCGGCCCCGATCCTTAGCAGAAAATCCTGCTTGCACCTCTGGCTCAAACACTGGGGTTGGGGCCTGCTTTCCAGGGTGCTGGTCAGTCAATGGGCTGGTAGTCCCTCGGGGCCTTAACTTCGATGAACAATGGCCGGCAGCAGAGCCTACGGGCCCGTATAACCCAGTGCTTCCGAGCAGCGGGGGAGGCGTAGACAAATGCCCCCCCACCCTACCTTAGTGACACCCCGAGACCTGCTCCTACCCCCCCTTTTGATGCGCCCCCCGGAGAGCTTAGCCGCGCTGGCTCGCGCTACCACCGGCGCGCTGTTTGTTTTCCTTTCTCCGTTTTCTGTCGCGCCTGCTGCAGCCCGCTCGCCTGGAGTTTGTTTTCGCGCATTGCAGGGATGGTTGCGGCCGGCGCTGCTCCTCGCCCTGGTATGTGTGTGGCACGGGGAGCAAAGGCAGCTAGGCAGCGCTGCGCATTCAGCCGGCTCCGCGGCAGCGCCTGGCTCCGAGCGGAATGCGCCGCTTTCCACGCGCGGCCCTGGAATGCAGCAGCACCTCTCGTTTTATGAATGACTCTATTCATGCGGCCCCTCCCACAGCCGCAGGCCCCGCCCCTTCCCCCTGGAATGTCTGGAAGGGCGCCACCCTTGCTATTGGCCGGCCAAGGCAGGTGGGCGGGGCGCTGGCGGTGGCGGTGACGGTGGCTATATAACTGGGGAGCCGAAAGGGGCTGGTGCAGATGCTATTGGTGTGGTTGTATGGTGCATGTGCTACTTGTGTAGGTGGGGGTTGCTGCGCGGTGGTGGCGCTGAGATTGGCTGGCTGCTTGGATCAGCTGTGACTCAGTTCCCCTGAGCCCCTCTGGGCAGTTCTTTCCTCTGGCCCGTTTAAATCCGCGATGGAACAAGCGGCTCTGCTCAGCTTTGTTTTCCTGCTGCGCGTTGCTCTGGTGAGTGGGGAATCTTCCGGCTTCGGGATCCCAGCTCCCCTTGGGGATGGACGGGTAGATCCTCAGCTGGTGTAAATCAATCGCGGCAGTGAGGCTGATTTACACTGGCCGAGGGGGCTCGCTTTGCGGGTCTAAAGTCTGCGTCCCTGTCTCAGAAGTACGTTCCCATATGGGGTAACTTCTGAGGGATCCCAGCTAAAGAACTGGATCATGTTGAGAACTGACCGGGCCTTTCAGAGCCTGCTCGCGTTGACTTCATGCGGCGCTGAGTGGTCTGCAAACCTGGCTACTGACTTTTTTCGTTTAGGTGCCTAACTTTAGGCTCTTGAATTTGAGGATTTTTCTTCTAGATGCTCTGCTCCATCAGTGGGCGTGACAGTGGTTTAGGCTAGCTGAAGATCCAGCCTTCTGAGCTCACTTGCTCTGGTATAAACCTGGAGTAGGGTGACCTGATTTGTCACACCTGCTGTCTGGACAGGTGGTGGGGGGTAATAGGTGCCTGTATAAGACAAAGCCCCAAATATTGGGACTGTCCCTATAAAATCAGGACATCTGGTCACCCTAACTTGGAGTCACTTCCTGTGCTGCTGCTCTGGATTTAAACTAGTGTAAACAAGAACAGGAGTAACTCAGTAGGTCGTGCCGTAGCCTGAGAGCAGAATTTGATTCTGAGGTGTTTGTTTTTTCTTCTATTACTTCCCTGAATCCTTATCTCTTCTCTTCCCTGCCTGTCTCCATGGTGGTGACTTTGATCCTGGCTGGATTTTTATTGTTGTGGTTTAATGTGTGGGTGGGGGAATGCAGATCCTTTGAGAAATGCAGCTGCACCTAGGAAACTATTTTAGTGCCACCTCCTATAAAAAGAGGACCGGCTCATCCATCCCAAAATAGTCCCTTAGTTGAAGTGCTTGCCCAGTATGTCTGCTCATGGGGGGTGGAGGGGGATGTTTGGGCTCGGCAGGGCTTGCCTATTTAAAACTTGCAAAACATTTTTGTTGGACCTACAGAAATGTTATTCTTTACCTATTCCTCCCACCAACATGGTGTCTATTCAAAACCAGCTGTGACTCATTTTTTTTCTAGGTCCTGCCAAAACATTATCCCTCATCCGTGGGGTTTCTTTGCCTGTAGGTGGTGTGTCGTTGCCCTCTGCAGTGTGTTTGCCCCCCTAGCCTGCCCCATTGTGCTCCCGGGGTCAGCACGGTGCCTGATGGCTGCGGGTGCTGCAAAGTCTGTGCCAGGCAGCTGAACGACAACTGCAGCAAGCACTGGCCGTGTGACCCCCACAGGGGGCTGGAATGCAACTTTGGGGCAGACCCCTTGGCCAGCAAGGGCATCTGTCGGGGTAAGCAGGTTGCTGGGACTGGCATGGGGGGGGGCATGTCCTTGTTTACCTTCTGTCTGCATCTCTGGGGGGGTACCCTTGCTCCAGATCATCAGAGAAGACTGGGGGGGGGGCAAATACCCACACCTCAATATAAACCCTGCTTGTGACAATCCTTCCACCGCAAAAGAGTGAGATGAGCCCCCACATACAGACCCTCCTGGCAACACCCTCACCCCGGTTCTTGAGCCAAATGAGAGGATTTTTTGGGGCAAAGAATGTAGGGGACCATGAACTCCTCCCTCCCCCTAAGTCCAACAGATCTAGCTCCTGCCCTAGTCTAGGGAGGGCATTAGTGAGGTACCAAACTGGGGGGAGGGGGAGGTGTCCACCTGACTGAACTGGTGGAATTCCCATCCCTGGGGCAATGACAGGGCCTGGAGTGTCTCCTGGAAGCTGATTGTCAAAGAGTGACGTGGTGTTAGTGTAGGTTCTTCAATAACCATGTCCAGCTGATGCACCGCATGGGCAGGTGGCATCTATATACAGAGAGCTAGTGGAAGGAATGTGTTGCCTCCTGCACCCCATTAAGGGAGCTCTGGGGACAGCCAGCTTGGGGCATTCCAGGGCTACACAGGGAAACTGTTCCAGTGGCGATCTAATGCTCACTCCCTCTGGGGGGAGGGAGGTGCTCTAGGTGCAGGGGTGTGGGGGCTGGTCAGGGTGAGAGGCACAGGGGCATGGCAGGGCTGGATGAGGTGTGTGTCAGTAGGAGGAGGGAGAGGAGCGGAGCCCAGGACGGTGGAGGGGATGTGTGTCACTGATGCTCCACCAACCCCAGTGATTGACTGACACTTCCTCTCCCTGCTTGGAATAGAACCTGGAAGTCATGTTAGTGCTGGCAGGGTAGGGGGAGCATGTTAGAGCCAGCCCTGTGGGGCAGTGGGATGGGTTAGTGCCAGCCCCAGAGGAGTTCACAATGGGTGTAAAGGGGAGGGAGGATCCCCCTTCAAGATCTGACTGGCTGAGAAGGCAGTCGGACTCAGTGTGTTTTGAAAACCCGTCTCCAAAATGCTGATGCCTTCCAGGGGCCATCCCAACACACCCCTGCCAGGCCAGAGCTGACAGCCCTGGGGAGAAGGTGGCAGATTGAACTGTCTCCTTCGACCGCATGTGTGTCATTAATACTGGGGGGAATGGCTGGCTGGCCTAGGAGTGGGGACAGGTCATATGGGAAACTGGCAATACACATGTGCTTCTCTGGGATTCAACCATGTAAACTTTCGGGACGTGTGTGGTGGGGGATGGCAGCACAGCACAGAGCCCAGAAAGAGGAGTGCATCCAGCAGCTCACTAAAGCACAGGGAGACCACAGAGCAAGTAGGGGGGTGTTGGGTCCCCCCTGCTGGCTCGGGGTGGGAGAGCATGGCTAACCTGTATCCCCTGCCCCCAGTGTGGATTGGCTCGTGCCCAGGTCTGGGGAGGGGGAAGCTGGGGCCTCTGAGCTCAGGGCTCACAAATGTGTCCAGGAAGTGAAAAGTTGGGCCAGGGATCCTGAGCCAGCCACACTCCTGCAGGGATTATACATTTGCCCCTCCATCCTTGGAAATCTGCCCCCACCCACTCACCCTTTCGGGAGTGGGGGGGAGAGGTATTGTCCCCCTAGTCCCGGCAGGCGGGGGAGCCTGGATCCAGCATGAGGGTGGGTTTGTTTTGGTTTTTTTAGCTGCTGTTGCAAAATGATCCATTCCTGGCCCTTGTGATCCTGGCCCACATCCTGTTTTCTGAAACTATTTAAAGCTGGGGCTCCTCTTTCTAAAATTTCCCACTCCTGGGCCCTTAGGGGGAGCAGCAGCCTCAGTCCCTGCTCCAATACTTGGGTCTGGCCCAATTGTGCCATCTAAGGATGAATGACCTGGATCCCACCTCCCCCCACACCCCCTGAGAGCCATCCAGGTCCTTCATCCCCCGAGGTCATGCTGCATCAGCAGCTCCCATTGGCCTCGCCAGGGCCTGGAATGCTCTGGCAATGGGCTGTGAATTACCTCAGAGGTGAGGTTCCTTCCTTATTTGTAGGTGGTGACTAGGGTGCCCCCCAAATGACTCATGCCCAGGAGGGGGCTCCAGCCATGGACTTCTGATGGGAATGGTCCAATCCTGAGCTGTGCTGTGTTCCCCCTTTAAAGGGCTTGAACCCCAAGTTGTCTCTATTCCCCAGTGCAGGATGCCCCTCCCCCCCAAGTCTCCTCTGATCACAGCTGATGCCTGCACAACAATCCCCAGCTGGGCATAGGTCTGTGCCAGGTGGGGTGCCCAAGCACCGTGCCAGAGTGCTGCTGACCCCCGTTCCACATGGTGCAGCTGATGCTGCAAGTTGTCTGGCCACTGCTATAGTTCTGCCCCTCTCCCATAATGCAGTGCTTCTGAGCAGCGATGTACCCAGAGACACTTGCTGCTCTGGGGCCATAATGCCAAGCCAGCATGTGGCTGGGAAAGGGGAGAGGGGTTAGGAGTCAGGCAGCCCAGCAGTAGGTTCCTAGGACAATTGATATCTTGATGTGAGGGGGTGGGGGGGAATCTGCTAGGGAGCGGGGGTCCCTCTTGGGCAGCTGACTAACAAGACCCTCGGGGGCCCTGCTATGTCCCCAGCCAAACGGGAAGGCCGGACGTGCGAATACAACGGGCGGATCTACCAGAATGGTGAGAACTTCCAGCCCAGCTGCAAGCACCAGTGCAGCTGCATTGATGGTGCTGTGGGCTGCCTGCCCCTCTGCCCCCTGGAGCTGCCCCTGGCCTCTCTCAGCTGCCCTGACCCACAGCTGTTCAAGGTGCCTGGCCAGTGCTGCAAGAAGTTCGTGTGCGGCAAGGGAGTGAAGAGGTTTGGGGAGGCCTCTGAGGGCGGGGAGACCAAAAGCAATGAGCTCATCTATGTGGGCAAGGACCAGCACTGGAAAAATCTGCCAGGTGAGTGCCCCTGATGAAGGGCTAGGGAGGGGATGCTCACCTACCTAAGAGCCCAGGATGAGATGCCAGGGCTGGGCAAGAAGTGGGTGTGGTGGGATAACCCCTGATTTGTAGGGTGCTGTCACCAGCTAGCACCAAGCTCAAGTCTGATGTACTTGCCCTGGTGGGGTGGCTAGAAATGGTGCTTTCCCCCCACCTCCCCAGGCTAATGCTCAAACTCCTCCTGTCGTTTAGCCTGATTGTCAGTTCTGGGAGAATCTCCCTGCCCTCCCACCCTATTCTCCCACCTTCAGGGAACTTCCTCAACTGGCAAAAGGGCTCTGCTCTCACGGTAGGGAATGACTCAGGACACAGCCAGAGCATGTTGTGCTGTGACTATACTCTGCTCCCCAAGGACCACAAAGTGTAAATTAGAGCAGCCTCTAGGCTGCTCTAATTGCACATCTGTGGCTGGGCTGGAAGCTCTTTGCCTCCAGTCCTCCCTGTATTGCATGGGTTAGGCACATATGTCTGTGGTCATTTAAGTTAGACTGGGACTCTGCTGGCTGCAGTGGGAACATAAGGCTGGAGGCTAGTCCCTGCCCCAAAGAGTTGACAATCACATTAGGTGTTTGAGTGCCCAGGAATGGCAGATGCTGAGATCATTGGCCCCCAAAAGGCTCAGTTCACAGCTACCTGGAAGCAGTGGCAAAGTTAGTAGGAGGGCAAGGGGAGCAGGGCATGGCAGCCTTTAGGGATGTGTGGCACCTTTTCAAGTGGATTATGTTCAGAAGGGGGATGTTCGCCCCCAATTTTCACATGGGGCTGGAGAGTGCCCTTGCCTGGCAGCAACAGTGCATGTCCCCGGGGCTGGGCTTTGCTCCAGCTCCCTGCTCCTGGTATTGTAATGTGGGGCACAGGGTCAGGTGGTGCCCCCATCATCCCTGAGGGCCGGTGGGGCCAAACCTGCATGGCGCTGCAACACAAGAAGCTGGGCCTGGCCCCATGGGTAGGAGCTCCTGCAGCTGGATGGGAGTGGGCTGGACTCACTCTCCAGCACCCCCCCATGAGTGACCTACTTCACCCCCCAGTTACAAATCCTGGCTTGGCCACTGCTCAAGAGGTGGCCCCAATGGCCACCAGCTAAATCCCACCCCCTCATGCTCAACAGGGTAGCAGAGGAAGCTGAGTAACTGGACCCAGAATCCAGGCTGCTGAGTCCCTGGGGCAGTGCAGGACTTTGTGTTCGCTGTGAAGGGGTGGTGAGCAGACAGCACTTCCATTCTTACCTTCTAGGACCAGCTCCGGCAGGAATGGGGTTGGACAGATGGCAGCGTTTAGTCTGCCATCGCCATACGAGGGTCTCATGCTACCTGGGGTTGTTGGGAGACTGGTGGGCCAGGGGAACAACCCCTGGTTGCCAACTGGTGAGCATGGGTCCACCCTGACAATGGCATCAGCTAATATAGCTTGATTCCCTAGTGGGCGAGAGGGCGGTGTCCTACCCAGGCCTACCAGATGGTGCTAATGGCCTGAACAGTCACCTGCCCCAGCTCTGATCTGAGCTGGGGAACAAGAGGAGCATGGATCTGGGGCAGAACTCAGCCACCTGCCTGGCTGTAGAATAATGGGCTGGGATTGAAACCAGAACATTTCCCAGCATGCCTTGCAGCTCATGCCTGGCTTTGGTGGGGGAGTGACTGAAGGGTTACCTGAAATTCCCAGGTCCTGGCTTGATGGCAAGCACCCCCTGCTGGTGAGCCTGTATTAACTGAGCTCTCTCTCCTTTTCCAGCCTGGCCACCTCTGTTCAAGGCCCATTCTGTGCTGAGGAAATGCCTAAGCCAGAACACGGACTGGTCTCCCTGCTCCAAGACCTGTGGCCTAGGTGCCTCCACCCGGGTCACCAACAACAACCCCCAGTGCAAGCTGGCCAAGGAGACACAGCTGTGTCAGATACGACCCTGTGGCCAGCCTGACTTCACCAAGCTGAAGGTGGGGCCGTGATCTCTGCCTGTGGGGCAGTGAAGGGATATGGTGGGAGGTCCTTGACCTTGCCAAGGGAGGTAGGGACAGCCCCTGGAAGTTGTTGGAACAAGGAGCCTGCTACCCTAGCAAAGGACTTTAGGGGGGGGGAAGGGGGTGGCTAGAGCAGGAGGGGCTGGGAATCAGGACTTTTGGGGGTCTATTTCCAGCTCTGGGGGGAGTGGTGTCTAGTGATTAGAGAAGGGGGGGAGGACTCAAGTTCTCCCTGGTGCTGCCACTGACTTGCTGTGACCTTGGGATAGTCCCTTCCCTTTGTGCCTCCATTTCTCCATCTATCATGGAGATCAAGAGGCTTGCTGAGGCCCCATCTCCACATGAAGGCTGCATCCAGGGCCCAATACACCAGTTAAGGGGTGGGGGCTGGTGACGAACTAAGGGGCTGATGCAGAGTCACACTGGGCTGGCTCCTGCCATGCTGGAGCTTGGCAGCTGGCTGGGGGGTGGGGGCCATGAGGGTCTAGACCCTCTGCTGCTTTAAATGGCTCCATGGAAATCCAGGCTTCCCTGCTAGGGGTCTGGAGCCTTAGTCCAGCCTTTGAGTGGTGGGTTGGATCTCCACCAGTGCTGGGAGTGTCTCTCCTGCCCAGCCAAACTGAACTGAGCCCCAACACACACCCATTCCCAGGATTCCCTCATGTCCCATCTCCCAGATGCAGCTGAGGCCTGGCACACTCACTCCATTCTGGATGCATCCAACTGGGTCCCCCATCCCCCTCTCTGGCTGAGACATGGCAAACTCATGCCATGCTGCAGCTATAGATATCAGGCTGACACACAGGCAGCTCCAGCCCCCACCACATTCCCTCCCTCCCTCCCCCTCCAGCTGCATCTAACTGGGGTGTTTCTCCCCTTCCCCCCCACAGAAGGGCAGGAAGTGTCTCCGGACCCACAAGGTGCAGGAGCCAGTGCATTATACCTACGCCGGGTGCAAGAGCCTCCACAAGTACCAGCCCAGCTACTGCGGCTCATGCCTGGACGGGCGCTGCTGCGTGCCCCTGCACACCCGCACCCTGGCCGTGCCCTTCCGCTGCTCTGATGGGGACTCTTTCACACGCAGCGTCATGGTGATCCACTCGTGTCAGTGCGGGCTGGCCCACTGCCAGCCCCTCAACAAGGCTGCCATGCACCCCCAGCAGCGGCTAGATGGAGACACGCACAAGTTCCTGGAGTGAGCGGTGCCAGCACCCCCAGAGTGGGTGGGGGTCCTGGTGATGGTGTAGGGGGAGGGATGCTCCCCACTCAAATGACACTTTAAGGACTTGGATCTCCACCCATAGATTGTGGGCTTCTAAGATGACAGGTGGGGGGCAGGAGTGGGGAAGCTATTGACCCACGTGGCAGCCCCTTTCTAGCCTGTATTTCTGCCCGTGTCCACTCCTGCCCTCCACTTCCTGTCCCATGGTACATCTTTCCACCTGTGCCCCTCTGTGTCCCCCACTTCCACTTCCTACCCCATGGAACCCTGCTGTGCATCCCCACTTCCTCCTGGGGGTGGGGGAATCTCACCCACATCTACCCCACCCCCAACCTTGCTACCTGGAGTCCCCTCCAGACCGGCGTGCTGTCTGCCTCTGCCGTGTGCACACTCACTGCCCCCTGGTGGTGAGCCGTCCCATGGACACCCTCTCTGTCCCTGGTGGAAGACAGTAGGTGTCATTTGAACCACATGGCGGCTATAGACAGCTGCCTCCACCCTCTAATAATCCAAAAGGCTCTTCTCTCTTCTCCCCCCAGCCTCATTAAAGCACTTTTAATTATACCTTGGATGCCAAGAGGCAAGGGGCTGGTAGTCCCATGGGAAGGATGCATTGGATTCATGCCTGCTCTGTCACCCCTTGCTGGGTAGCTTTATACCCACAGGCACAATAGTGTTGCACAAGGGGGAGAATTGTTTGTTTCTTTGACACACAGATTCAAACTCAGCTTGGAGCGATGGCTGTTGGCTTTGTAACAAAGCCCATCTCATCTATCCCCCACCTTGTTTAAAAAAATAAATAAATTCAGGCATAGTTAATTCTCTCCCCTTCTCTCCTCCCCCATACTGTTTATAGTGACTGTTGCCATGATTGCAAGTCCCTTCTCTCTTGCTGGTGGATATAATTGCTTTGTGAGGGGAGGGGAATTCCCAGACACCCTGCAAACTTGTATCTCGATCATACTGTGTCCTGCTCCAGCCCCCCTCAAATAAAAAAAAAAATTGGAAGGGAGTTTAGAAGCTGGTCTTCTGCTCCAGTCCCTGGCTAGATAGCCAGCTGCAAATGTCAGATCAGGATCCACCAAACTCTCTAAAGTTTACTGGTCTTCTGAACTACACCACCAGACCAGCTGTCTCTTCCCTGCTTCAGGAAGGCCAGTTCTCTGCTTAGTTTCTCTTAGAACAGGAATGGCATATGAGGGAAGGGTAGCTCTGTTTCTCAAACTCCTCTGGATTGGGATGGGGGGGGGGGGGTATTTATCCAGGATCTCCCCTTCAGTGCATCTAACTAAGTCTGGCAGCATTTGATTTTAATTTCAATAGATAATGGTGGTTTGGGGTGGTTTTTTCAGTTTTAAATTTTCCCAGTTGTGGAACACTAGGGGGGGTCAGATGCTAATTAATTACAAGTATCAGAGGGGTAGCCATGTTAGTCTGGATCTGTAAAAGCAGCAGAGAGTCCTGTGGCACCTTATAGACTAACAGATGGATTGGAGCATGAGCTTTTGTGGGTGAATCCAAAGTGGGTATTCACCCACAAAAGCTCCTGCTCCAATATGTCTGTTAGTCTAAGGTGCCACAGGACTCTTTGCTGCTTTTAATTAATTACAGTAGCTGTTGAGATTCCAAAAAGTTAAAGCTTGTTCACAATTAAAACACAAATGGCCAACTCCCCCTGTTAAACTATACACAGGAAACCGCCTGAAATCAAAGTCGGAGAGTGAAGCAGCATTTTTCAGCCACGGCCAATCATCACTGATAACTGAAATGTACCGAAGCAATGTTTTTGTGGCTGGTGCAATTCATGTTTACTGAGACTTATTGATGGAAATTGAATTCTTCCAAGCCTACATGTAACCCACCCTGAGCAGCCTTGTCGCCCTTTCATGCCTGAACCATGTATAGAGGCTCATAAATGCTACAGAGCAGTCAGTAGATTCTCCTGCTTCTAGATTCTCTGGTGCCACCCCCGCTGGGGACATCTCAGTAGAGGCAGCCTCCCCCTTGTCTTGAGAGGTTAAACAGCTACTAGAGAGTTAATTGAGCTTGGTAGCCGGGGGGGGGGGGGCATAGAAAGTCTGTTCTGTGTCCAGGTCAGTTGCTACCTCTCAGCACAGCTGTTTCTGTGTCTAAAGTGTACAGTGCCCTGTTCATAAATATGTATTTATCACAGTGTATTCTATATGTTTTTATCACAATAAAAGCAGCTTATTTTTTTTTATTTTTGGATATAAATAACAGAGCTGAAGGTTTTTGGAAGGTGGGTGGATTTTTGTTTTTTCTTTTACACAATAAAACAGAAGTTTATTTTATAGAAAACTCAGCTGGGGCTAGTTTTGGGGTTTGCTGCTCTTTTCTTCCCCCCCCTCCCCATGAGTGTGCACCCAGGGCAGAAAGAGGAGCAGTTGCTTCTGGCCCACAGCTTGGCCGAAGAATCAGGACTGTTAGGCTTGGTCTAAGCACAAAGCTGGACTGATTGATCACATTCATGCTTGCAGCACTTTACCCCTACACTGTACCAGTGCTATACCTCCAGAGCACCGCTAGTGTGCATATGGCTGGCAGTGGGGTCTACTGGGTGGACCACTGGACTGGGCCACAAGATGGCTGGGTGCTGGTCCCAAATCAGCTATCGGGGTGGTAGGTGACCTTGGGCAAGTCCCTTCCTGCTCTGTGCCTCAGTTTCCCCATCTATACAATGAGGCTAATGATACCAAACTACTTTGTAAAATGTTTCAAGAGCTACTGCTGGACGGTGCAGGGTAAGTTGGGGCTTACTATACTGGCAAAGGGCTCCCAGCATGGCTGCAGCAGCACCATGCGCTGTGCTGCTACAGTAAAGCCACCCCCCTTGACCAGAGCAAGCTATCCTGGTCACAGGGCAGCTCTGCAGGCAAAGTGGGTCTGTACTATGAGCTCATGCCAGCAAGGCTCTGCCCTTGCCATGCTCCTGAGTGATGCCAGCAGAAGGCTGTAGCGTAGACCTGGTTTAACTCTTTGTATTGTAGTTATGCCTAGGAGCCCCACTGTGGACCAGCCCCCCAGGGTGCTAGGTGCTGTACAGTATCAGGTGTATTACAGCAGTGCCTAGGAGCCCCACTGTGGACCAGCCCCCCAGGGTGCTAGGTGCTGTACAGTATCATCTGTATTACAGCAGTGCCTAGGAGCCCCACTGTGCACCAGCCCACCCCTCCCCCCCGGGCCTAGGCATTGTACAAACATACCAGAATGACGCTCTTTGCCCCACAGAGGTCACAATCTCCATAGAGTGTCTTCTATCCCCAGGGCAGGCGCTCCCTGGGCAATGCAGATTTCACACTGAAATAGGAGCATGCACACGTGAGGATTAAATCCAACTGGTGTGACTCTGCCTGGATACTCTTTTTATGTAGGTTTAAATCTAGCACAGGCCTGATCTGACCAGAGTGCTTTGTATAGCAGGGAGAGGGTGTTATACTGAGTCAGCTCATTCAGTTATAATCATTCCTAGCCCTTTCCAGGCATAGAGCTCAAAGTGCTTTACAAAGGAGCTCAGTGCTATCTCTGTTGTATGGATGGGGAAACTGAGGCACAGAGTGGGGCAGGGGAGTGACTTTTCTGAGGTCACTCAACAGGCTGGGCAGTGCCAGGTCAGCACTGTACCCACTAGGCCACTCTGCTTCCTCTGAATAAGGATGCAGTTTGAGCAGGATAAAGGTGCATTCAGAGATTCCAAGGCCAGATGGGACTACAGCGGTCATATGGTCTGACCTGGATGGTCCTAAATTAATGCCCACGGAAGTGCTATAGCTGTGGTTAGGCTGCAGCATGTCTCTCCTAAAACAGATTTCATCTTGATTTAAAGGTTTCCAGTGAGGGAAAATCTGTTCCAGCCCTGGGTGAGCTGTTCCACTGGTGAATGACCCTCGCTGATAACAAACGGTGCCTTATTTTTGGTGTGAACTTTGTCTAGCTTTAACGTCCAGCCATTGGGTCTTGTTAGATGTTAGCAAATTTCTCTTTCCCCTGTAGGTACTAAGAAATGGCAATCAAGTCACCCCATGAACCGTCTCCTTGGGAAATTAAAGCAAGGGAGCTTCTGGAGTCTATCACTAGAAGGCAAGTTTTCTAATCCTCTAGTGCAGAGGTGTGGGATGCACGCCCCCCCCCCCCAGGGTGCGTGGAGGAATGTTTGGGGGGTGGGGCAGGCCCTGGTCAGCTCCCACAGGGGTGGGGAGGGAGCACCACCCAGCCCTGCCCCACTCCCATCTTCCATCCCCACGGTGTGGCTCTGCACCGGCCAAAGGCCTAGCTGCTGGCCCCCACTATGGCCTGGCTGTGACTCTGCTCCTGCCCCCAGCCCCTGGCCAGGGCTCCCTTTCCTGCCTAGGGCCAAGAGTGGAGCTGCACCTGGCTGCTGCTGCTGCTCCTTTCCTATCCCCAGCCCCCTACCCCCAGCCACGGCCCTGCTCCCGACCCAAGCCTGGGGTAGGGGGCATGGACAGGGGTAAGGAGGGGTGCGACCCTCAAAAGTTTGGAGCCCACTGCTTTAGTCATTCTCCTGGGTCGTCTTGAACTTTCCCCCCTTAATCCACAACCAGCCGTCTCAAATTGGGGCCACCAGAACTGGCCATGTTATTCCAGCAGCGGTCACGCCAGTGCCAAACAGAGGAACTGAATGTCCTTGCTATGGATCAATACTTCCTGTTTACACAGCCAAGGGATTGCACTAGCCCAAATAATGCGCTAAGATATACTGGTGCATTGGGTTGCCAACTTTGGCTGGACAAATTCCTGGGGGTTCCATCACATGACATAAGCTTTAATTAAAGATTAATCTTTAATTCCTGGAGACTCCCGGACAATCCTGGAGACTTGGCAACGCGTGTGGTACAGCACAGCAGGGCCCATACTGAGGGAAGTTGTATCCCAGTGCTATGAAGATAGCTAGCTCACTGGCAAAGTGCTTGTACCCCATCAGTGAGCAAAACGGGCTGTACAGGCAATGGCACAGCTACACTAGCGTAGCTGTGTCTACACTAGGGCATTTACTGGTCTAGAAACACCCTTCCCCCCCAAACCCCGCTCCAACCGATGATGCTATATGGGCATATGTTCCTATGATAGACCTAGCTTAAGGCAGGGCCCCCGTGCTCTTTGCTAAGCAGCTCCTGGAGTAGGAATGCTCCACCACAGAGGGGACCGCATAGGCATTGAGAGATGAGGAACTTGTCATTCCTCCCCGCCACACACCCACTCAGATGTAGAATGGAGCAGGCAGGGCAGATGCTCGATGCACAGCTGGGGGCACCCCAATGCCATGGTGATGGGCCTGGTCTAAGGACCTGTCGAGACTAGAGTCCTTCTCGGGTTGGGCCTGAGCTAGGGTAGTTGGGGGTGGGATTAAACCTCCCCCCACCCCAGGGGAATAGCTCCCACTAGCACCATTTTAGTCCTGTAACACCCCGTCCCACAGTGGTCCTCTGGCCCTCTCGAGTGGTGGTGGGTCTGCTGTGCCTGATGCAGCCCTGGCCAGCAAACCTGGCTCTTAGCCCAGGCCCCAAAGGCTCATGTGTTAAGAACCAGAGATCCTAGGTTCAGCTGAGGGAGGCCATGGCCCAGCTTAGTTCCATGGCCCAGCTGTGCCCCATGGCTTGGCCTAGGTCATTCTAAGGGGTGGTATTCTGTTAGAAGGGAGGGATCTCACAGCCCAGCCTTTTCTTGTGAAGGTGATAGGAACTTCTTGTACTACAACTCCACCCCTTTGCTCCTGCAACAATGACAACTCCTCCCCCCAAGTGAACCCACTAGCCTCGGCGCCAAAGCCCAGGCCCCGACCAAGGAGCCGAAGGAGCAGCTCCACTAGCTGGCAGTAGAAGTAGGCTCTTACCCACTTGTGCAGTCCAGCCACTGAGGCAGTAGTCACAACCCTCACGGACCTGCTGGTGGGTTGACAGCTCTGGGGCAGCCGCAGCTGCTGCCTGCTAGAGGAGAAGCCAGTCATTTCATCAGAACATCTGGATGGGTGCTGGGTGGGGATGAGCTGATGTTTGCTCGAGTTGTGCCCGTTTTTAGAGATGCTCATTGTGTAGGGCTGAGACTCCAGGGCATTTCCCCTACCCCTTGCATGGAGAACAACTGTACCAGGACCTGGAGGTGTAGGGGGTGGGTGCATGGGGGGTGTGTGGGTGTGTGGGTGTGTACACGCATCAAACTGAAAAACAATCTGGGAGCAGCTGAGTAGGGAACCAGCCCCCCCCCAACTCCAATGTCAGCAGCACTGTCAGCACCACGGAACTCCAGCTAGAGCCGTGACGTGTACTTGGGGGGCCACAGTCACATTACACCCTGACCTGCCAGCACCCACAACAGGCCTGCTGCTGCAGTGTGTGGATTTGCACATGCATGTGCTGCATGTCCATGTGTGTGCATGTGTGACTCGCTGAGCTGGCCTGCAGTGTGTTGTGTGCACACGTGTGTGTTGCAGGATCTGACAGCAGATGGCGCTGTCTCTTTACAAATCTAACCATGTGCAGGGGCCAATGATTCTGAATTCCAACCCCCCCCCCCTCAACACCCCCACACTCTCCCACTGAACCCCAGGGAGGCAAATCTGGACTCATAGACTCATAGACTTTAGGGTCAGAAGGGACCATTATGATCATCTAGTCTGACCTCCTGCACGATGCAGGCCACAGAATCTCACCCATCCACTTCTATAACAAACCCCTAACCTATGTCTGAGTTATTGAAGTCCTCAAATTGTGGTTCGAAGACCTCAAGCTGCAGAGAATCCTCCAGCAAGTGACCTATGCCCCACGCTGCAGAGGACTGTTCTGCCTTAAGACATCTGTGAGGAGAGAGAGGGTATGGCATGGAGGGCTGCCTATGTTACCAGCCCTGCTGAGCTGTGTGTCTCCAAGTCCACATTCGGCTCTGCTGGTGCCCCTCAGTCCCAGCCTCCAACCCCCTGCTGGCCCAGCCCTGGGCTCCTCTGGCACACAGCTCTGCCCATCCCTCAGCTCCTTGTGGGATACCCCTGTCAGATCTGGAGAAGCAGAGGCAGCTGTTTGAAGGAGCAGCCTCCAGAACAGGGTGTGCCTCAGAGAAGGTGCCCCCTGGGGTACATCCCATAATACCTCTGCCTGCAGTCTCCCATGTCTGGGGTGAGGCTTGAACCTGTGACCAATAATCAGTATTTGGTCCTGCCATGAGGGCAGGGGACTGCACTCGATGACCTCTCAAGGTCCCTTCCAGCCCTAAAATCTATGAATCAGCCCCTTACTGCTCAGAACGGTGGGGCCTCTCCTGCCTCCTGCTGTAGTTGCGCAGAGCAACCCCTGGGGGGGCACAACCTCGTGAGCAGGCCAGCGAGTCCATTTGGACACAGCTGGGGCTATTCAGAAATAAGGGTGTAGGTGGGGACTGCTTGGACAAGAGGGGACAAAGCCAACCCTAACAGCCCTGGCCCTGCCCTAGGGAAGTGGGGGCAAGTCATAGCATAGGCACCTGCCCCCAGAAGCATCCCCCCATCAGCCTGATCAGCACCACAGGCACTTCAGAGCCCAGGGTTCACCCACTCTATTTTCCCTGATTTCATAGAAGATTAGGGTTGGAAGAGACCTAGGGGGTCATCTAGTCTAACCCCCTGCTCCAAGCAGGACCAACACCAACTGGATCATCCCAGCCAGGGCTTTGTCAAGCTGGACCTTAAAACCCTCTAAGGATGGAGATTCCACCACCTCCCTAGGGAACCCATTCACCACCCTCATCCCTATGCAGATCCACCCACTCCCGTTTCACCTTGTTTGCAGCCCCCAGGCAGATTGCGCTCCCACCCTGCTGGCCCCCACTGCAGGGCCCAGCTGGCAGGATGCTATGACAGCAAAGTGCTGGTTCCCCCTCCAGAGCTCTAGCCCTGCATAATCTGCAGTGGGGGGTGGGGCTGTCTCCAAACTCTCCTGGAGGCTGGGGAGCAAGGAGAGACCAGCTCACAAGGTGCAGGTTTGCAGCACTGTCGTAAACATACTGGGCGATATGGGGCAATATTGAATGTTACAGGATTTACCAGGCAATGCTGGTTTTACCACTTCCTCTGACACCAAAGGGTTCAGCATATTAGTATAAAAGGTGGTTAAACGGAGAGATACAGGGAGAGAGAGAGAATGCATCACAGACAGATGGATGGGTGAGTGTGGGGATAGATACAGAGAGATTTGCTGTGGTGTTGTAGCTGAGCTGATCCCAGGAGAGGAAAAACAAGGTGGGGGAGGGAAGATCTTTTATTGGACCAACTTCTGCTGATGAAACCGACAAGCTGCACGGAGCTCTTCTTGGGTATGGGAAAGGTCCTCTGAACACCACAGCGAAATACAAGGTGGAACAGATTGTTTAGCATAGATAGGTAGCACATCCTCGAAACTGGGGGTAGTTAACAGGCAGACTGCCAGCCATATCCAGACCGCCAGATGCTTTTGAACAGACCCTCAAATCTTTTTATTTATTATCATTATTGCGGTGTGGAAAATGTTTCTCTGGAGTCTGGACCCTGACCAAGAAATTTGGACTTGACAAAAAATAATTGACTACCCCTCTGTAAGGGACCCTTCAAGGTAGCTGGCCCATTAACCCCTCTGCAGTCATAAGACAAAGAGGGGGTGTTCCTGGGTTACAGTTTGTTGTAATAAGCCATAAAGGCAGAGTCTGTTCAGGCCCTGATTTTTGGTGTCTTGCAGAGTTATGGATCACTCCGGGGCCCCTCTTTGGAAGGTAGCACCGCTTTCTCCCCAGGCAGAGGACTGAGAGGCCAGACGCAGAGCGATCACTCTGTCTTTTGTTAGACCAGCTTCTGTTGGTGAGAGCGCCCAGCTTTCCAGCCAGGCAGAGCTCTTCTGCAAACAGAGCCAGCCAGGATACAGGGTCAGACAGAGCCAGGTGTGGGGGGATAGCGAGGTGGACAGGACAAGTAGACAAAGTGGAGGGGGGGGGGGCAGCCACAGAGGTTCGTGAGTGTGGCTAGACAGACTGTAGCGGGGGGACAGGATAGGGAGCCCTGGCAGTGAAAGGGTTACACACCCCCTCTCCCGGCCCATCGATCCCGTAACCAGCTGCCCGGCGCAGGGGCACAAAGCGGTAGCCCTGACCGGCTGGTGAAGACAATTGACCAGCCCCTGAGGGTGCAGAGCGGGTGACATCATCGCTTTAAACCCCAGCCTGCCCTGCCATTGGCTAACGAGCTAATTGGGCGGGGGGGGGGAGCGTGTGCTCCCCGCCCGGTCCCCTCCTCACCCAGTTGGGCTGGGGCGCTGCTCGGCACCGCACGCCGCCCGGGAGCAGCCGCCACCCACCAGCGCCAGACAAAGCCGGGTTCGGCGGGGGGCTGCAGCAGGTGGTGAGAGGCGGTTCCCCGCGGATCGTAGCAGGTAACAGCCGGGCGGCCCCTTCCCTGCGGCCCCGCTGTGTTTAGCTGCCCCCGCACCATTCCCCACCCCCGGGTTCTCTTTGCCCCCCCCCCGCATTCCCCAGGCTCTCTCTGCACCCCCCACCCCCAGGTTCCCGGCAGGAGCGGAGCTGGGGGAAGGGTTGTTTAGATGCAGCCGGGTGTGAATGTTAATAGCCCAGCAGGTGCAAATCTCCTAGCTGGGCTTGGGGGGAGCCAACGCCTTTGTTAGCCGGGCGATCTGACCCACCTCGCTTCCCCTGCCCCGCTGTGGCTGGCTGGAGCTGGCCGGGGGTGGGGTATGCCCCAAGGTGGGGTGATGGGGCTGTAAGGGTCACCCCTTTGGCAATGGGGTCCTGTGTGTTTTACCCTCCCGGTGCACCACGCATGGCTCAGGGAGTCGTACCCTGTGGGTTCCCGACAGCTGACTGATATCTGGGCTGGGCGGGGGTTCCTAGATCTCCTTGGGGCTGCTACTCTGCCCATCAGAGAGGCCCGGGGGTGGAAATGGGAGTTGCAAGGGAGGCCCAATCTGTTTGGGTCACTAATGCGATGGGGGAAGGCACGCTGCGCCTGCAGCTGTGTACGCATGCGAAGACTGAGGGGATGGGCCTGGCAGGTCTGAGCCGGGGTAAATCCGCACCCAAAAGGGGCTCTGATTTAGCTCCTCCTGGAGCTCTTTCCAGGAGAAAATTGCACCAGCTTTAATTCAAGGGATGAATTTTAAGCTCCTCGCTGCCAGCCCTAGTGGATGGGGTGTGGAACCTTGGCTAGGAGAGATGCTTGGGAGAGCCATCCAGGGCTGACCCTCCTAGTGCGAACACGGATCCCACCAGCAAAAGTGTCCCAAGGAGAGACCAAAGCCACAGGCTTAAGCTAAATCTAAAAAAGATGCTCTACCTGGGTTGGCAGTGTTGTAGGGCATGTCTACACTACAGTTGCACAGCTAGAGTGCTGCAGCTGGTCGGTAGTATTGTAGATGCTTCCTTTGTCAAGGGATGGGATTTTTCCATCAATGTAATTAACGCCCCACTCTCCAAGACATGGTACCCATGTCTCCAGGGTGGGCTAGGTTGACCTAACTACATTGCACAGGGTGCAAAACTTTCCCAAGCGATGTACCCAGGTCCATCTCATTTTTAAGTGTAGACCAAGCCTTAAAATTGTTGGTCACCCTCTGCCCCGCCCTGGCAGCATGGTTGCAGTTATACCGGTATAAAGGTGCCTTATGCCACATCTACACCCCTTAGCTTTACCAGTAGCACTTTTGCCAGCGTGACATTGATCCTGGAACATGTGTGTGCTTGGCTGGGGCTGTGCAACCTTGCTGTGAAAGGCTGTGTCTGCAGAAGACAGACCTGCCACATGGGGTAGGTATCCCAATGCATTTTGTAGGGCTCTTTAGCTGTGCATTGTGGGATATCCACTCTTCTTGTAGAATTGTGGGAGCTTGGGGGAGGAGATGTCATGTTCTCACAATTCTTAGTTCCATCCCATAATCTGTTTTCTAAATAGTTCCCAGGGTGCCTCTGTTGTGTCCCGTAACCTGCTCTTCCTCCCATTGGGTTCCAAACTCTGCACCCTCTTGCTGGTTGCTGAACAGATCAGCTGAGTTCTCGTGTCTGTTTTAGAAATGGTAGCCCAAACCCTCAAGGCCTTTTGACGATTAACTCCCCACAGGATCTGTGCCAGGGAACCTAATGTCCCATATCTGTGGTACTTCCACCATCGGCCAAGTTATTTCCATAGGGGAGAGGGAATAAGCCAGGCAAGCATCAGTGAATTTATAACTGCAGCTACACTAGGCGTTATGCTGATATGAGATTACTTAAAAAAGTCTCACACACCCAACTGCCTGGTTACACGGTCCCAAGTGACTGTGAAACAAATCGCCTGGCAAAGGTCCATGGGAACAGGCTTTAACTGAACTAGCTTAAATTAAAGATGGTGCATCTCAGGTGTTATCCTGCCTCATGTAACAGAGCCCTTGATTAAAATTGTGCATTCACTGGGCTGAATACGGGGTAACTGGGTCACGTTCTCTGGTCTGGTTTGACAGGAGGGCTGCGTAGATGCTCCAATAGTCCCTTCTGGTCTTAAAATCTCTGTGTGGGCTTGTAGGTAGTTGGATTAAATTAGAGAGGCAGCAAAGAGATTCACCCCCTGCTGTGGTCTGTAATGTTTGGTCATTGCATTTGGGACAAATGCTCCTCTTTTGGGGGAGGGGAATTGCTAACTCATCTTGCTCTGTGAATTCACAAGGGCTTTGGTATCTCTCTGCTGGGGTGAGTAAGAGATGCTCCACCCTGGATTCTGTCAGTGGATTAAATCCAGTTGATAAACTAATTGGCTGATCCATGAATAATTAGCTTATTGATTGGTTTAAGGGAGTAGCTGCCAGGTTGGAATGGGATTGTTTAACGTCAACCCCACTGCTGAGAGAGAGGGACTGAGGAAGGTCCTGTTCTCTCTCTCTCTCTCTCACACACACACACACTCACCCCCCCCCCCGATGCCAGGGAAGCTATTGTCTTGTAGGACTCCTGATGTGAAGGCCTCTTGGGCAAGGCCTGTGTCTCTGAGCAGAGGCACCTGGGGAGCAAGAGGAGCTGGTGTCTCCAGCCCCTGCACGGCTGGTATATCCTGATCTGTTGGGCACATTCTACCCCTGAAGGGGAGGGGGCGTTGAGAGGCCACAGTAAATGCAGGAATGTCTGGCCCTGGGCCACTGCCCTCCGGACAGTCTGACATTCTGGAACCTGCTGGACAGGCTGGGGATTAGGTGGGATCTAGCTGGTGGCAGCAGGGTGTGTGTGTGTGTGTGACAGCACCTCCCCCCCACACGCCAGGTTAGGAGTCACTCCAGATCAAGATTCAGCTCCCATGGGGGTGTGCATGGAAGCTTATCCCACCACTGATCAACTTCTATCCAACCTGTGGTTACATAGGGGTCTCCAAGGCTAGCATCTCTTCTCCTCCCCCACCTTCCATGCAATCATTGGGTGGGGGAGCTGCCTAGCATACCATAGGATGACACATTATGGTGCCCCCCATCCTTGTGGGGAGAGGGGACTTACCAGTTGCAAAGGGCCAGAAACTAAGTATTTCCCAGCATGGTCTAGGTCTTGAGATGTAGCCACCTCTGGGGGTGGTGTGGCAGAATGCCTGGGTTCTGTTGCCAGCACATGTGGGGAAAGGCAATGGCAGGTGGGGGGCAGAACCCCTTGCTCTGCCTCCATGGCATCCCTTGGCATCTTAAGGTACTTGATGCTCTTCAGTGTTGCGTTTTACAGCTATTTGCCTGGTCTAGAACTAGGATTGTTGGTGGGGTGGGAATCATCCCCTCCCCGCTACCCTAATGGGAACAGCTTCATCCTGTGATGACTCTTATCTGGGGTGGGCCACACTTTGGGGTGCATCCAGGCTCCCCTTCCAAGCTATCCTGGAAGAGGTGGGGCCTGACCCCTTTATTGCAGTGGAGTGGGCCTTTCCCCACCTGAAAGGGTAGCTGTGAGCTAGAGGAGAAATTGCTGAGCTGCTTCCAGGTAGTGGTGGGGCTCCTCTCTGCTGCACCTCCCTAGGGTGTGTCTGCTGCACCTGCCCTAGATCCAAGTCCCTGCTGGGTCTGAGGTTTTCCCCAGCATGGTGCGATGGCTGTACCCGATGCTGCCCATGCCTGACCACTCTCTGGAGTGGCCAAGATGCCAGGCCTCAGTGCATGGGGGAGAGGCTGCCTGGTCCCCTAAACTCCACAGCAACCCTACAGTGCTGTGAGTCAGAGCAGGCCCCCTTCTCCTGGCAGGGTGTGCTGGATTTGGGGCTCTCCTGGTTCCCCGTGATGTCAGAATCGGCATGCCCAATGCTGCTCGGAACGGCCACATGTGGGAGCAGAGCTGGGAGGCACTCTTGGCCGGCTCTAGAACCTGCCTGGCTGGCTTTTGCATCTCTGTCCCAGCCACCCAGGTGTGGTCACCAATCCTCTCCCTCTGCACCACTTGGCTAGTCAGCTGCTTAGTGTACATGGCAGCCACTCCTATGCATGCTCAGGCCAGGATTTAGGGAGACCCCCAGTGGTGATACTAGGTAGTGCAGGCTGGGTTGCTAGCAAGCCTTTGAGAACCACTGGGTCAGTCAGCCTCATTAGAGACTCATGTGGCCTAAAACTGCTCCCCCCTCAGCTGAAAACCAGTGTCTCAGGAGAAGGCAGCTGCTGCAGTCTGGGTTCTATTCCTGGCTTTTCCACTGGCTTGCCCTGGGCAAATCGCTCCCCCTTTGCCTCAGTTTCCCCATCTGTAAAAAGGGAGTGAATAACACTGACCTGCTTTGGGAGGTTCTCTGAGATCCCCTGATGATGGGGGAAGGTGGGAGAAGCACCAGGAGTTTGAGCATGTTTACAGGGGGCTCACCCCAGACAGAACAGAATCTCCTGCCATGTGGTTAGCTGAGAAGCTCCCTCCTCAGCCTTCAGAGTCCGAACTGCACTTTCAAAGCACAGTCTACACCAGGTGTGGCCAAACGCTGACCCTCCGAGCCATGTACAATAATCTTCAGAAGCCTTGCGGCTCTCGAACAGGCAGGATGGTGCCTGCTGAGGCATTGGGCTAAAGCCCTTAGACCCCGTCCTGCCATAGAGCAGAAGCCCCTAGTCCCACCAACCTGCCACAGGACAGAAGCCCGAGCCCCACCGTACAGTCTGGTAGGCTGAGAATTGGGGGGGCGGGGGGGGGGCTGGCTCTGCAAGCTGCACTTGAACTGTAAAAGAGCCACGTGCAGCTCACAAGCCATGGTTTGGCCACGCCTGGTCCGCACCGCTGGGCGGAGTCTGAAACAGGCTGGCAGGCTCCAGAATGTGATGGAGACGTACCCATAAAGGCCCCAGGGACCCTGAGGATCTTCTCGTCTGGCCTCTGTAACCAAGGCCACTGGCCTTCCCTGGAGCAGATCTTCTAGAAAAGCATCCAATCTCGATGTAAAAAGTTGCACTGAGGGGTTGATTCCCCTCCCTGCTAACTGCAGCCAAGATGGGCAGGCCAGGTGCCTGGGCAAGGGACTGCTCCCAGGGAGTTCAGGTGCATGTCAAGCACACAAACCAAACTGGAGAGAGACAGCTCCACTTCATTGCTGTGGTTATTTGAATAAACAAAACAACCTGGCAGGACATTTGCCTAGTCAAAGCTCCCAGGAGGATGTGAGAGATGCTGCTGAGGATCAGCAGCGACATACTGCCCCATGCCAGCGTTTCTGGGGTTCTCCCAGAGCTTGGAGTAGCAGGCTGGGGGGGATCTAGTGGGTTTAAGCTGGGAGCAGCAGGATTCCTGGGTCCTCTGGGAGATGAGTGATGCCTAGTGGCTTGAAGCTGGGAGGTGGGGGCAGCAGGATTCTTGGTGTCTCTAGGAAGGGAGCAGGGTCTAGTGGATTAGATCAGGGTCAGGCTGGAGAGCCAGGGTTCCTGGGTTCTATTACTGGAGGGGGGAAATGTCTTGTGTCACAACTGCTAAGCTTTGGTGTCAATGTGCCAGGCAGAGACTTAAATGGGAGTGTCTGGGGGGTGGGGTGGAGTGAAGGAATCTGGGGGCTTTCTCACTGGCTGACATTGGTGTTTGAGAGGGCTGGGGAAAGCTCACTATGCTGAGGAGGATTGGGGCAGAGCGCTACTGCTGTTCTCCCAGGACAGAGCACAAGCCATGAATCCGTGGAGCAACTCCCAGACCTTCCCCTGTGCTGTGCTTTTGACTCAATGGCATCCATGGGAGGATAGAACTATGATCCTCCCATTCTTAAACAGCAGGCATTTTGCTAATGGGAAATCATCACCAGTTGTTAGCAGTATAGGCCATATTACACCTGGCTGTGCAGTTCAGATTGCAGCCAGCAGAGGTCCCTGCTGCAAGGAACACTAGTTAGCTGGTAGCAATAGCCTGGGAGGGAGGTGTCCCTTTTGGGTGGCAGCAGCCTGAGCAGATGTTGATGAGATGCAACCTTTGGGAGGGATATGAATATGTGGGGCTGGCTCTAGGACTGGGCTTTGTGTCATGGTGTGGGGGATGGATTGGCGCATGGGGAGCAGCTCCTGTCTGGCAGCAGCTGTCAGGCTCAGCTCTGATCCAGGGATGTTTTCTTTGGTTGGTTCCCCTTCTCAATGGGTTCCCCCCCATCCTCTGAGCTGGGGCCATTCTTATGCAAACAAGACCTGGGATAGAGAGAGCTCTTAAAGGGGCCAGGCCCCCTTTATTCCAAGTGGGGAAGCAGGCACTAAGCCTGAACTCTGCCTCTGAAATGCACAGGCCTAGAAGGCCTTCAGAAAGGGAAGGAGGACACAGATCTTGTTTAATCTTCTCTAACTCTGGCTTTGGGGGGGGCTCCCACTTCCCCAGCCTCTCCCAGCAGGGGGGTGCTGTGGGGAGCGGGGCAGAAGCTCTGTGCAAAGGTCTCACAGCTGCTGTACATGGGGCAAAGGGTGTATGGAGCCCTGGCACCCCAGTGAGCCTTGGAGTGGGCAGTGCTCAGGCAGCCTGTGCCTGGGGTGTGAGCTGTTTGACGCGGCTCGCTCCAGATGGTCTGTATTTGCACGAGGCCAGTCCAATAGCAGGTCTGTGTGCCCAAAGCATGGTGTTTCCATGGGAACGCAGACAGCTATACAGAGTGGTAGTTGTACAGAGAGGTGACTGGCCTGAGCTGAGTTCCTTTTTCCCCAGTCCCTCTCTGGGCTCACATTGGATTCAAACACCTGGGCAGAAGGGCTGGTGTCTGCTGATGCTTCAGCTGAGAGGGGACAGCCCCTTAGCTCTGCCCTGAGAGACTGAGGCATGTTGGCTGCAGATGTCTCTTCTTGGGGGCTGGGACAAGGGATGGGGAATGGTGTCTACTTTCTGCAGGGCTTGAGTGAGGTCTGGGGTCACTGGTTGCAGGGGAGAGACCCAGGATCTGGATGAGGTGGTTACAATTGTGTGTAGTTTTTTTTTTTTTGGCGGGGGGGTATATTGTGAATGAAGAGTCCTATGCTCAACTTCATAAACTTTAGCTGGTGGGGTGTAGTGGGTAGAGCAGGGGGGCTGGGCAGCAGGATTCCTGTGTGGTGAGGTAGCTTGCAAGCTACCACTAAGGTGCATGGAGGTGCTATGGGGATCAGGGCTGCATTGTGCTCAGTGCTGTCCACAGAATGATGATCGTCTCTGCCCCCAAAAGCTTATAAGCGGAGACAGAAAATGGATTGGGCAGGGGGAGGAGGGTTGTTAGCGGAAGCTGCAGCAAGTTTCTGAAAGTACCAGTTCCCTCCCCCGTGTGTAGGAGCTAGACTGGCAGCGTGTTAGTAACAGCAGGATTGTGACTTGCTTGGAAAGTCTCTGCCAGAAAAATACTGACTCATTCAGCAGAGATCCTGACCCATTTAAAGATCCTGCGATGTTCTGGCCATATTCCAATTTGAGCCATTTTCGTTCTGCCTCCCTAGTCTTTCCCTTCCTCTCCTTTCTCCACCAGCAAACGCAGTCGTCTTCGCTTCCTCTCTGAAACGTAGTGTTAAAAGCAGCCGTAGCTGCGCAATGCCCCAGAGCTGGCTGCATCTCCAAAAGTATTTTAGGCTGGAAGGTACATCAGAAATGGAGCTGCATGCTAGAGCCAAGCTGTGTCATGGGTCCCTTTGTGAAAGCACCGCTTAGGGTTTCATGAAGAGAACCCAGAACCGCCTGCTCTGAAATGCCTGGCTGCTGAGCTGGAGACAGATCACCCTTCAGTGGTCTGCAGCACAGGGCTTAGGACACATCATTCTGAGTCTATCCACTAATGGGCAGTAGTGCACACAGATTTTTGTAATTCATAGAAATGGAGGGTTGGAAGGAACTTCTATGCCATCTAGTCCAGCCCCCTATGCTTAGGCAGGACCAAGTAAACCTAGACCATCCCTGACAGGTGTTTGTCCAACCTGTTCTTAAAACCCTCCAGTGATGGGGGTTCCACAACCTCCCTTGGTCCCCTGTCCCAATACTTCACTTCCTAGCTGTGAGGGTAACATTTCCTAATAGCTAAGCTACATCTCTCCCTTGCTGCTGATTAAGCCAGTTTCTTCTTGCCCTTCCCTCAGTAGATGTGGAGAATAATTGATCACTGTCCTCTTTATAACAGCCCTTAACATGTTTGAATACTGTTATGAGTTCTCCTCTCTCTCAGCCTTCTCTTCTCTAGACTAAACATGCCCAGTTCTTTCGACCTTTCCTCATGCAGCTTAGGTTTGCTAAAGCTTTTTTTTTTCCCACTGCTCTCCTCTGGACTGTCTCCAGTTCGTCCACATCTATCTTAAAGTGAGACACCCAAAGTTGGACTGGCCTGGCAGAGCGCTGTGTGTGTCTGAGCTTTAAAGATGCTGATTGCTGCACCTAATGAGGAGTTAATCGCTAGCAACCTTCGGCATCTTTAAACCCCAGGAAGAGGGAAATAAACAAAGAAGGCAGCTGCCATCTTGAGCTGTGGGGTGGGGGGGAGCTCACGGAGCAGAATAGCTGGGGCGCAGAGCTGTAAGGTAGGGCCTGGACATGCTAAGGAAGCGAGACTGATGGGCAGGGAAGCTGCCATCTCCACTTGCGGGAACTGTTCTCCGTGCACTCTGGCTGCCAGTGCATTTCCATGCAGCTGCCTGGCTTGAGCTTGGGGCAGGGGCAGGAGGCATGAGCACGACCTGCGGGATGCTTGTTTCCCTGTTTTAAAGGGGCCTGGGTGGAGGCTGCTTTACAAAGCAAATCTCCAGCCTCCCAAAACTGACAAAACAAACAGTGCTCCCTGGCTGAACGTAGCTTTTGCTTCTGGCCCTTGGCTAGGGGTGAGTCCTTCTGCCAGGGTGGCTCGGAAAGATGCAGCTGTGGCAGGCTTAGCACTCAGCACAGAGCCCTGGGGAGCTGGCCCTGACCTCAGTGTGGGCTGGTGGCTGATATCAGCCCCCTCTAACCAAACCTTGCCAGGATCTCAGCGTGGCTTATTGCTACTTAGCCTCCTGTCAGTGGGTCTTCTGCCCTCTGGGTCCAGCTGGGGAGGGAGTGACTGGCAGCCCAGGATCTGGGAGGTTGTGGGAGGGGGGGACTGTCCAGCTGGTGTAGCCCCCTCCCCACAGGCCTCTGGGTCTGATTAACTTCCTCTAAACTTAGACAGTTGTTAAAGCCACCGAGCTGGTTAAGGGGCCCCATTGTTAGCCATATGGTGCCTCCCAGCACTGAGCTGGGGGGAGGAGCAGGCTGGGCTAGCAGGGTCGGGGGTCTATTGACTTGCTCCCAGCCAGGCCGCAGTAGAGCCAGATCTGTTTTCAGAGTGGGACCCGGGCCAGTATAGGCCAGTGGGGAGAGGAAGAGGCCTGGAAGCTGGGACTCCTTGGTTCTACACCCAGCTCAGGGAAGGGGGCAGTGGGGTCTATTGGCTAGAGCATGGGGGAAGGGAGCAAGGCTGGGAGTCAGGACTCTGGGGTTCTGAATGTGGTCTGGCCACTGCTCCTGCTGTAGGGCTTTGGGCCAGGTGGCTTCATCTTTCTGTGCCTCCATTTCCCTAGCTGTGGTTAAACAGGGCTTTGTGACCTAGGGATGAATAGACCCTATAGATTTGTCCTCTCGGCTCAGCTTCCAGGAACCTGCTACTGCTACCAGTCAGAGGAGAGCTGCTCTGAGTGCTGGCTGGTGAGTCTTGCCCGCATGCTCAGGGTTTAGCTGATCACCATATTTGGGGTCGGGAGGGAATTTTCCTCCAGGGCGGATTGGCAGAGGCCCTGGAGGTTTTTTGCTTTCCCCTGCAGCGTGGGGCATGGGTCACTTGCTGGTGGATTCTCTGCAGCTTGAGGTCTTCAAAAACCACAATTTGAAGACTTGAATAACTCAGGCATAAGTTAAGGGTTTGTTATAGAAGTGGATGGGTAGGGTTCTGTGGCCTGCTTTGTGCAGGAGGTCGGACTAGATGATCACATTGGTCCCTTCTGACCCTAGAATCTATGAATCTAGTATCTGGAGCCTGTGGGCTGGTTCTCCTCCTGGCTTTGCAGGGGTGGCTGGGGCAGGCACTAGGCCTCTGTATTTGTCTATAATGTACCATTGGGTTGCACCCATGACCCCAAGTGCAAGGATCTGCAGCTCTGTGGGTGGGAGAGTGCCTCATGCCGGCCCGGAGGGGACAGCAGAATTGATGTCTCTGGGGGTATTGGTCACCAGAGCAGGAGCAGCTACTGGCCAAAGGAGGAGAGGGTGGGGGCAAATGCCTTCTCCCTTCTCCCTGGAGGCAGCTCCCCAGGCACTATGGGGCACTGCACCACATTTGGAGTTGGTGGAGGTGGGAGGGGAGTCTTGGATTCCCTCCACTAAGTACTTGCAACTCCCCCAGTAGGGACTCAACTCTGATTTCCATTCCTGCCTCACAAGCACCACTGCTGGTTGTCTCAAGCATGGGGAATCTCCCTTAGCAGTACAGGGCCTATGATACACAGCAGAATAACTTTGTTTTCAGGTAGCACAGGGCAGTGGTGGGCAAATGGGATCATCAGACCCATGTAGGTTCCTCAGTGGCTCATATGACCAGCAGAGGATGCTGTGACCCATGTAGTGCACTCTCTGGGGCAGACTCCCAGGCCAGCTGTGCAGATGCTGCTGCCACCCGAACCTGTTGTCTCATCCTTCTCAGCATGCTCTGGGAAGGGATTTTGCTGTTAAATCCCTCTGTATCCTTAAGCCCCCAGAAGTGCTGTTGGAGCCTTTAATTGGATTCGGGGGGAGGGATTGGCAGGGTGGACTAGGTCTCTGCTTGGGGAGTGGGGGGTGCATTGGGGCGATAGCACATATCATCTGTTCTCCCCTCTGCATGAGCAGAGATCTCGGTGTGCGGGGAGGGCAGGGCTGCTAGATCTGTGTATGGGTCTGGCTGTAGCAACATTCAGGCCGAGACAAGAGCTGCTCCTGAGGAATCTCCTTTCCCTCTTTCCACCCAGCCCCTGCGGCTCTTCCTGTGGTGCTGTGAATGTGCCTCTTTCTCACAGCCTGTCTGTGTGTATAGACAGATTGTGGTTCGTGAGCTCTCCCACCCCACTGCATCATGGCTGCTTGCAGCTTCAGTTGCATCAGCAGGGTGAGAACTCTTCCCCCTCCTGCTCCTAAAGCCCAGCCCACTTGGGTTGCAGGAGATCTCCATCAGCAGTGCGGGACCTGTGGCACACAATTGACCAGTCCTCAGCGTAGCCAGTGGAGGCCAATGTTGCATATAGCCCTGTGTTGGTCTTTGCATGAGCCATGGATACAACCCCCCGTTCCACAGCGTGATGGGGTCTCCTCTAGGGCTGGGTAAGGCTGGCAGGGGGAGGGTGGTAAACAGGAGGACCTTGCTCTCACTAGGAACAGCCTCTCAGAGTGGCTCTTGGCATCGGGCTGCTGAGCCAGTGCAGAGGGCATGTGAGGCTGCTCTGTGGCTTGGGGGTGGGGTTTATGTAGTGTTTAATTAGTGACTAATTGTGCCTGTGACCAGCACTGGCCTGCAGCCCTTCCCAGACTCTGCTCCTTCCTCTGACACAAAGGCAGAGGCCCCTCTCCTGGGTGGGGGGGGTACAGACCCCCACATGCTCCATTGGGCTGACTCGGAGGTCCCTGTGCTGGCAGAATGGGCTCTGATCTGTCACCGTGTGACAGCTACATAGACTGGGGCCACTGAGAGCAGAGAGCCCTACAGCAGAGAGGAAGTGTAGTGCAGTGGTTAGAGCGCTAGCCTGGGACTTGCAAAAAGCAACAGAGTCCTGTGGCACCTTAAAGACTAACAGACATATTGGAGCATGAGCTTTTGTGGGTGAATGCCCACTTCGTCAGACGCATGCCTGGGACTTGAAAGACCTGGCCTGAGATGCCAGATCTGCTACAGCCTTCGTGTGTGACCTTGGGGTAGCTCTTCAGTGCCTCAGTTTCCCCACTAGTACAATGGGGATAATAACCCTTTACTGTAGGGGTAAATACCTTTCAGACTGAGAGATGCTCAGCTAATGTAGTAAAATACATCCCCGAGCTATCTAGAGATTAAGAATTGCACTGCTTTGACTACACATCTTGTGCTTAGACAAAGCCCTAGGGTGGATGCAGTTATCTGTTTAGAGGTGCTTACACTGGTCATTATACCTGTACAGGAAGGCGAGTAAACCATGTTAGAATAATAATCCCTAGCGCTGTTCATCAGTAGATCTCCTTTGCAAAGTGCTTTGGAGTCAGTGTCACTGGACCTGTTTTTCAGGTGGGGAGACTGAGGAAGGCAGAAGTGACTTGGCTGAGGTCGCCAAGTGGGGAATAGAACCCAGGATTCAGGTCCCTGTGCAGTGCTGGAGACGCTAGGCAGCACTGATGTCTTTATACCAGTATAGCTGTAAGCACTAGGGGTTGTACTGATATAAATGTTAAAAATCACCCAGCCTTAACCCACATAGTTATACCAGGACAAAAATGGGATAGAGCAGGCTGACCTCTTTTCAATGGGCAGCAGATTAGGGCAAGAGCCAGTAGCATGTATCTGCAATAATTAAAAAAGCCACCTGATGTTGGCCTACTGAGGCACCTGGAGGGGAGGGGGGAAGAAGAGAGCTCCTTCCCGGAGGTTAGAAAATATCACATTCTTTGCAGTTGATAAAGGAACCTAAGAACTCTTCTGCCCCTGCAGACTATTCCTATTCCCTCCCACCCCCTCATGCTGACTCAGCGACCGCTCAAGGGGGTTACATTTGCCTGCAAAAATCCTAATTCCAAGACCCAAAGGGATTGCTATGATTGGCTAGTCTGACTTCCTATATGCCACAGGCCGGAGAACTGCCCCCCAAACCATGCCTAGAGCCAGAGCCGTCCCTTGGGTACAGTGAATCAGGGTGGCCACCCTGTGCAATGGGTGGGGAGGTGAGGCAGGTGGGCAAGCGAGCAGGATGAGGAGGCAAACAGGTTGGCGAGCAGCTGGGGGTCGGGGGAGTGTGAGAGGAGGAATCCCCCTACCAGAACCTGCCTCCTTCCTTCCGGTAGGTCCTGCCAATCCGCTCCTCCTCCCCCTACTGCTGTGGATCAGATGTCTTGCAGCATCAGGAGGTGCTTGGCGACAGGGGGAGAAAAGAGGGGAAGAAGAGTGCAGCGCACTAGGGGGATGGGGGCAAACTGGGTGGAACAGGGGTGGGGCCTTGGGGGAAGAGGTGGAGTGGGAGTGGGGCCAGGGGGAGCACCCCTGGCAGATTAGAAGCTTGGTGCCTATGTCCCAGGCCCTGCACCCCTTAGGGCTGGCCCTGCCTAGAGCAGAGCGTTCAGAAAAACATCCAAACTTGACTTAAAAATGATCAGTGCTGGAGAATCCACCATGAGCCTGGTAAATTGTTCCAGGGGCTAATTACCCTCCCTGTTCAGAATCTTGTGCTTTATTTCCAGCCTGAATTGGATCAGGTTAGACCTTGTGCTGCTAAATCGAGCAGCCCGTTATCACTTGTCACCCATATGGGCACTTAGACTGTCATTGTCACCTCCCCCCTTCTCTTAATGAAGCAGATACAGTGATTGAGTTCCTTGAGCCTAAGCCATGTTTTCTGATCCCTGAATCATTCTTCTAGCTCATGTTGACCTCTCTCTGATTTGTCAATCCCCTTCATCCGCTGGGCACACCAGCACTGGATGCAGCATGCCACAATTCAGTGCAACTGCACCTGTATTCTCACCTCTAGGGCCCAGGAAGGGCACCCACTTGGTTTCAGGCTCCTGACCTGTCCTGGGTGGACATGCTCATCCCATCCCTTCTGACTGGCCTATTGCTGATCTGCCTAGCACCCTGACTACACTGTAACCTCCTCTGCAAAAGACAGGCGGCCTAAACAGCCTTTTCTGTCTTTCCCTTCCCAGGCAGTTAACTGCGTAATTGACACAGTTAAGCCACCACTCAGCTATTTCTAAGCAAGCACATTGTATTCTGAAGGTAAAAGCATCAGAAATGCTAGACAGGAAGGGACTCAAAGCTAAGCCCAGTGCTCTGTGCTGAGGCAGGGCCCAGTAAACCCAGACCATCCCTGAGAGGGGTTGGAGAAAATGAGTTTAAGGCAATACAGGAACCTACACGAATGCTGATAAGCTCACCAGAGAGCACTCACTCACTCCCACAGGGGCTCTGGGTGGGGATTACTCCTTCAGAGCCCACATGTGCTTACAAGCTCACCGCAGCTTTAGCTCCAAGCAAGTGCGCAGAGTCTTATGGGGCCTCCATAGACTGAAAATCCTTCCAGCACCTCCCTAATGATGGGGCAGGGTGGGGGTGTTCTCCATGGACCAGAGATCCTGCCTATTTACTGGAAGTGAGCCTGGATTCAGGCTGTTCTGTCTTCTGGTCCCTGGAGAATCCAGTTTGAACTGGTATATGTGAGCCTCTCACCCACGGGGGGTAGCTCTGGGGAGGTGTTACAAGCTGCGCCCCCACCTCGCTGTTCTTAGCTCCTGGAGAGCTGCGTGTGTTCTGCCTCCCCCAGGGAAGTATGGACAAACTCTTTCTGGTACTTAAACATTTGTAAGACAATGATCTCCTGAGTGACTTAATTCAGTAAGGGTTGTCCCCCAGGGTATTACTGCATCTGTGTTACAGGGTCCCAGCAGTGGTCACACCAGAGTCAAATACAGGTAAAATAACCTCTTTGCTTGTACTTGAGATTTCCCTGTTTATGCATCCCAGATCTCATTAGGCTGGGAGCTCGCATTCAGCTGATGAGCCATCCCTATCCTCAAGTCATTTTCAGTCTCTGCTTCCCAGGATAAAGTCTCCCACCCTGCAAGGCTGGCCCTAGATGTCTTTTTACCTTTAGCCAGATTAAAAGGCAGATTGTTTGCTTGTACCCAGTTTACCAAGCAATCCAGATCGGTCTGTATCCATAGCCTGTCCTTCTCACTGACCACACCTCCAGTCTGAGTCATCAGTGATACCTTCCCCCTCCCCCCCCAGCTCATTGATAAATATGTTTAAGGCCAAGACCCCATTCCTGCAGCCCCCACTAGAAGTGAACCTATTTGATGCTCATTTCCCATTCCCAGCTACCTTTTGAGACAATCGGTTAGCCAGCTTTTTAAGAATGAGAATATTATGAAACTGATGTGGCACGCATTATCAGAATGCCATATGGTACCAAGTCAAATGCATTCCATATTCCAGCACCACTACTGCCTTCATCAACCAATCTGCTAATGTCATCAACAAAAGAGATCAACTTCATTTGACAGGATCCATTTCCCATAAATTCGTGTCGCCTGGCACTAATTACATCACCTTCCTTGAGTTCTTTATTAATCAAGTCCCATATCAGCCACTCCATTATCTTGCCTGGGATCGATGTCAGACTGACAGGCCTGTAATTACTCAGGTGATCCATTTACCCTTTTTAAATATTGTCACAGCATCAGCTTTGTTGCCAGAGCTCTGAGGTTTATTGAAAATCAACGTTCACAGTCCAGTGAGCTCCTCAGCCAGCTCTTTTCAAACTTCTTGGATGTAAATTATTCAGGCCTGCTGATTATTAGAATGTCTGACTTCAGTAACTGCTGTCTAACATCCTCCTGAGAGATACTAGTGGACTGGAAAAACTGTTCTCATGTGTGATGACCACATTTCTACTTGGGGAAATAGAACAGAAATATCTATTGGACACTTTAGCCTTTTCTGCATTATTTATACCATTTGGATCTAGCAATGGACCAATACCCTTGTTTAGGATTCTTTTTGTTTCTAATACTTTATTTAAAAAAAAAAACAACCCTCTTTATTGTCCTTAACTCTAACATAGATTTATCCTTGCATCCCTTTGCTTCCCTTACCAGTTTTCTACAATTCCTGACTTATTTATAGTTATCATCAACATCCCTCTTTTTTTTCCATTTTATATTTTTATAGCTGCCTTCTAAACCAAGTTTGTTTGTTTCCCTAATCAATATGGCCACCTTCTCTACTGTGGCTTTTTGGGGAATCTAGTAGTGTTTTAAATTCCCAATTATGATTCATTTAGAAGGGGATTTGAGCAGATGATGGAACACAGACATGATGAGGCGCAGGGGACAAGCTCAGACGAGCAGATAGAAGCAAGACCAAAGGACTCTGAGGAGGGGCTGCTGGGTGAGGAAAGTGGACGGTGGCAGCATGTGACTAGGAGAACCAGGCAGAGGAAAAGACGGGCCAGTGATGGAGACATAGAACTCAGGAACAGGTTTGCTGAGTTGGGAAATGAAGATGGAGCACAGCAGGCTGCTGAAGGACAAAGGGCGAGGAAGAAGAGGCGAGCAGCTAGTCCTGCAGAAAGAGGGGAGGAGTCGATGGAGGCGACACCAAGTGGGAGCCCTAGGAGGACTGTAAGGGCGAATACAAATCGTAAGGAATTGCGACCACCTGCTGTGGGGGATAGACCGCAGAATCGCACTGTCATCAGGAAAAGGCAAGTTTACGTGATTGGAGACTCTTTACTGAGAAGAGTGGATAGGCCTGTAACTAGACCTGATCGGGAGAACAGAAGGGTGTGCTGTCTGCCAGGGGCTAAGATACAGGATGTGGACCTGAGGCTGAATACGATCTTAGCGGGAGCAGGAAAGAATCCGTTGATTATCCTTCATGTGGGAACGAATGATACGGCTAGTTACTCGCTGGACTGTATCAAGGAGGACTATGCCAGACTGGGGAAGAGGCTCAAAGACATCGAGGCTCAGGTGATCTTCAGTGGGATTCTGCCGGTTCCTAGAGCGGGGCGACGAAGGAGTGACAAGATTATGGCGATCAACAGATGGCTTAGGGAGTGGTGTTATAAGGAGGGCTTTGGAATGTACGGTCACTGGGAAGCGTTTACGGATAGACGACTGTTCGCTCAGGATGGACTTCATCTAAGCAAGGAGGGAAATAGAATTCTAGGATGGAGGCTCGCCGACCTCATCAAGAGAGCTTTAAACTAGGAAGTTGGGGGAGATGGTTGGGAGATGTTCGGGAGATCTCCACGCCGGAATGTAACCTGGAGAGGAAAGTAAACAAAGTGAGAGGGGACACCCTTGTGGTCCCAAGATTTGATCCAAGGAGGAATAGTGGAGAAACAAGAGTAGCGGGTGATGCTGGTGGTAAAAGGTCTCTGCACGACGGGGGAAAGAATGTCACTGATGCCAAACGCCAAAAATTAAAAGGCCTGTACACTAATGCAAGGAGTCTAGGTAACAAGATGGAGGAACTGGAGTTACTGGTGCAGGAAGTGAAACCGGATATTATAGGGATAACTGAAACCTGGTGGAATAGTACTCATGACTGGAGCACGGGTATTGAAGGCTATGTGCTGTTTAGGAAAGACAGAAAGAAAGGCAAAGGTGGTGGAGTAGCCTTGTACATCAATGATGACATTAACTGTAGCGAAATAAGAAGCGATGGAATGGATAAGACAGAGTCTGTCTGGGCGAAAATCACATTGGGTAAAAAAGCAACTAGAGCTTCCCCTGAGATAGTGCTTGGCGTGTGCTACAGACCGCCGGGATCTGATTGGGATATGGATAGAGACCTCTTTAATGTCTTTAATGAAGTAAACACAAAGGGGAAATGTGTGATTATGGGGGACTTCAACTTCCCGGATATAGACTGAAGGACGAGTACTTGCAAGAATAATAGGGGTCAGATTTTTCTGGATGTGATAGCGGATGGATTTCTTCATCAAGTAGTTGAAGTACCTACGAGAGGAGATGCCATTTTAGATTTGGTGTTGGTGAGCAGTGAGGACCTCGTAGAAGAAATGGTGGTAGGGGACAACCTTGGTTCGAGTGATCATGAGCTGATTCAGTTCAAACTAGATGGAAGGATAAACAAATGTAGATCTGGGATTAGGGTTTTTGACTTCTCGAGGGCTAATTTTAAAGAGTTAAGGAAATTAGTTAGGGAAGTGGATTGGACGGAGGAATTAGTGGATTTGAATGCGGAGGAGGCCTGGAATTACTTTAAGTCGCAGCTGCAGAGACTGTCGGAAGCCTGCATCCCGAGAAAGGGGAAAAAAACCATGGGCAGGAGTCGTAGGCCAAACTGGATGAGCAAACAACTCAGAGAGGGGATTAGACAAAAGCAGACAGCTTACAGGGAGTGGAAGAAAGGCAGGATCAGCAAGAAAAGCTACCTTGGCGAGGTCAGAACGTGTAGGGATAAAGTGAGGAAGGCTAAAAGCCGCATTGAACTGGACCTTGCAAAGGGAATCAAAACCAATAGTAAAAGGTTCTACAGCCACATAAATAAGAAGAAAACAAAGAAAGAAGTGGGCCCGCTATACACTGAGGATGGAATGGAGATCAAGGATAACCTAGGCATGGCCCAACATCTAAACAAGTACTTTGCTTCAGTTTTTAATAAGACTAGTGAACCTTGGGATGATGGAGGGATGATAAACGGGAATGTGGATATGGAAGTGGATATTACCGCAACTGAGGTAGAGGCCGTACTTGAACAGCTCGATGGGACGAAGTCGGAGGGCCCGGACAATCTCCATCCGAGGATATTAAAGGAACTGGCGCGTGAAATTGCGAGCCCGTTAGCGAAAATTTTTAAGCAATCGGTAAACTCGGGGGTTGTGCCGTATGATTGGAGGATTGCTAATGTAGTTCCTATTTTTAAGAAAGGGAATAAAAGTGATCCAGGTAATTATAGGCCTGTTAGCTTGACGTCTGTAGTATGCAAGGTCTTGGAAAAAATTTTAAGGGAGAAAGTAGTCAAGGACATAGGGGTCAATGGTAATTGGGACGAATTGCAACACGGATTTACTAAAGGTAGATCGTGCCAAACCAATCTGATCTCCTTCTTTGAGAAGGTGACGGATTACTTAGATAAAGGAAATGCGGTAGATATAATTTACCTAGATTTCAGTAAGGCGTTCGACACGGTTCCGCACGGGGAACTGTTAGTCAAATTGCAAAAGATGGGAATGAATATGAAAGTTGTTAGTTGGATAAGGAACTGGTTAAAGGGGAGACTCCAGAGGGTCGTATTGAAAGGTGAATTGTCAGGCTGGAAGGAGGTCACTAGTGGAGTCCCTCAAGGATCGGTTTTGGGACCGATCTTATTTAACCTTTTTATTACGGACCTTGGCACAAAGAGCGGGAATGTGCTAATAAAGTTTGCGGATGACACGAAGCTGGGGGGTATTGCTAACACGGAGAAGGACAGGGATACTATTCAGGAAGATCTGAACCACCTTGTTAACTGGAGTAATAGGAACAGGATGAAATACAATAGTGAAAAGTGCAAGGTTATGCATTTAGGAACTAATAATAAGAATTTTGGATATACGTTGGGGGTGCATCAGTTGGAAGCGACGGAGGAGGAGAAGGACCTTGGGGTGCTGGTTGATAGCAGGATGACTATGAGTCGCCAATGTGATACGGCTGTTAAAAAAGCAAATGCGATTTTGGGATGCATCAGGCGGGATATTTCCTGCAAGGATAAGGAGGTGTTAGTACCGTTATACAAGGCGTTGGTGAGACCCCATCTGGAATACTGTGTGCAGTTCTGGTGTCCCATGTTCAAGAAGGATGAATTCAAACTGGAACAGGTTCAGAGACGGGCTACAAGGATGATCCGAGGAATGGAAAAACTGCCTTATGAAAGGAGACTCAAAGAGCTTGGCTTGTTTAGCCTGGCCAAAAGAAGGCTGCGGGGGGTATGCTTGCTCTATATAAATATATCAGGGGGGTTAACGTTAGGGAGGGAGAGGAATTATTTAAGTTTAGTACTAATGTAGGCATGAGGACGAATGGGTATAAACTGGATATTAGGAAGTTTAGACTTGAAATTAGACGAAGGTTTCTAACCATTAGGGGAGTGAAGTTCTGGAACAGCCTTCCGAGGGAAGTAGTCGGGGCACAAGACTTTCCTGGCTTTAAGACAAAGCTCGATAAGTATATGGAGGGGATGTTATGATAGGATTGTCAATTTGGGCAATTGATCTTGGATTACCACCAGATAGGTCTGCTCAATGATCTGCGGGGAGATGTTGGATGACATGGGAACTGAGTTACTGCAGAGAATTCCTTCTTGGGTGCTGGCTGGTGAGTCTTGCCCACATGCTCAGGGTTTAGCTGATCGCCATATTTGGGGTCGGGAAGGAATTTTCCTCCAGGGCGGATTGGCAGGGGCCCTGGAGGTTTTTCGCCTTCCCCTGCAGCATGGGGCACGGGTCGCTTGCTGGTGGTTTCTCTGCAGCTTGAGGTCTTCAAACCAGTTTTGAAGATTTCAATAACTCGATCCTGGGATAGGGGTTGTTATAAAATTGGATGGGTGGGGTTCTGTGGCCTGCCTTGTGCAGGAGGTCAGACTAGATGATCAGATTGGTCCCTTCTGACCTATTAGTCTATGAGTCTATGAGTCTATATTTTTGATTAAATTCTTCCTTCCAGCTGATTTTTGGCTCAAATTGGTTTCAGCTTTCTGAAATGGCCCTCATAAAACGCCATGTATGTGTGTATATATCTCAGTGGTTTGGACTTTTTTCTGCCTGCATGTTATGAATGCAATGAAATCATGATCACTTGTATCTGTGCTACCATGTAACTTTTAGTTGTCATCAGTTTCTCTTTATTTGTCAGGACAAGGTCTAATAGAGAAGTCCCCTGGGTTGGATACAACACTGTGAGTTAGCAAAAAGAATGAGTACTTCTGGCACCTTAGAGACTAACAAATTTATTTGGGCATAAGCTTTCATGGGCTAAAACCCACTTCATCAGATGCAAGCAGTGGAAAATTTAGTAGGAAAGGGTGTGTGTGTGTGTATGTATGTATATACACAGAGAACATGGAAAAAGGCGGGGTTGCCCTACCGACTCTAACTAGACTAATCAATTAAGGTGGTCTGTCAGCAGGAGAACTTTTTGTAGTGATAATCAGGATGGCCCATTTCAAACAGTTGACAAGAAGGTGTGAGTAACAGGAAGGGAAAAATTAGTATGGGGAAATAGTTTTTAGTATGTGAGGTTAGGAAACTGTCATCTAGAATACTTAGACATTCCAAGGATGTTTTTAGTGCTGGTAGTGTCAGACCTCACACCATGAGGGATTGTCACACTTCAACCGGGGGAAGTGTGAATCTGAGAAGATGGCCGTTTTTTTAAAAAAACCTTAATTGACTCTAGATCTGGTGACAGTGACTATGTCACCTCCTCCCTTCCACCCCCAACTCAATTATATGAGGCTGAAGGCTCAAGAGTGTCTTCGCTCAGGGGCAGGGGAGAAAGTTGCTAATTTTATGTGAACTTCTAGGAGACCAGGGATAAATCATTCCTAACCTTCTCATATCTAGAGATTTGACTTTTGGGCTGGCTGGAAAATAAGAATTCCATAGCATGGGGACACAGGAGGATTAGGGCTTTGTTTTTATTCCACATCAGAACAAAAATGACTGACTTTCCTGAAAACAGGGCAGAGGTAGGGCCTAGGATGGGGGAGACCCAGTGTCGGACCTCTGCTCCGAATCAGGCAGAGCAGGTCTCTCATGTCCCAAAAGAGTGTCCTACCCACTGGACTATGCTTGGGGGTGGGGGGAGAGTTCATACTGGGCCTGAGAAACCTTCCCAACCAAAGTTTCATCAAACCTGATCTCCGGGGCGGTGCAACCACTAGGTGACCTAGGCAGTTGCCTAGGGCACCAAGATTTGAGGGTGCCAAAAAGCAGTGCCCTAAATTTTTTTTTACAGCATTTCAGCCTGCTGCCCCCCTTGAGTGTCCCCCAGCCCCAGAAGTGTCCCTGCCTCTCTCCTGCAGCTCCATGCTACCACCCCTCGGCACCTGTCATCAACTGCTGCCGCTGGGTCCTAATGCTTCTCCACCACTAGTTGCAGGGCAGGCTGCCCTTACCCTTCCCTTTTCCAGCAGGACCATCCACCAGCACAGGGCCCCACAGGTCACCACTCCTGCCCCACACTGGGGAAGGGTCACCCCTAGTGAGGCTACAGTGAGGGGCAGCAGCAGGGGAGGAGGTGCACATGTGATGGCAGCCCCCCTGGCACCCACCACCGGGGAGGCAAGGGGGCTTCCTGGACCGAAGAGGATCCCTAGGAGCATGTGCAGTGACAGTGGTGCAGGCTGAGTGTGCTATGAGGTGGGGGGGCCCCTCCCTGAGAACTCACTGCTGCCTGCAGAGAGAGGACTGGGGGGAGTCCTCTCTGGCCCCACCCCTGGGGCAGCCTGCCTGCACCCCAAACTCATCCTCAGTCCTACCCCACCCGAGAGCCCTCAGCAAGAGCCCTCACCCCCCTGCACCCCAACCCTCTGCCCAGCCCTGAGCTTCCTCCCACACCCCAAACTCCTCATTCCCAGCCCCCCCCAGTCCTCGCCCCTCCACCCTGCCCCCTTCCCACACAACCTCTGCTCCCAAACTTCCTCCCAGAGCCTGCACTTCCACCCCTTGTCCCAGGCCTACCCAAACTCCCACCCAGAGCCTTAGACAGGTCCCCCACAGGTTCTAGGCAGCACCAAAATTTCTACAAATCTGCTACCCATCCCAGCACCTGAGTTTTAAGCCCTGTTATGCCTGCCACAGACCTAAGCCTGTGGGTGACCCCCATAGCATCTGCCTGAAGTGCTTGGGGGAATCACACATGAAAGATGTGTTGGATTTGTAAAAACTTTCATCCGAGAATGCAGCAGGAGCGTAAGATTTGTTTGAGGGCTCTCCTCATGGAGGCTGCACTCCGCCCAGCGCAGGACTCTAGGCCCAGCACCTCGCCCTTGGTTTGTAGTGCAGCCCTGGCACCGGGCTCAGTCTGGCACGGCTACCCCTCCCCAGTGCCCAGGAAGCAGCCAAAAAAATGGGACTCCCTGGCACCAAACAAAAAGGGTCAAGGGACATCGGACAAAGGACTTAGTTCAGGCCACTTGCCCACCCCAGAGCCACAGGGGGGTTTCTCTCCGATTGGATCCACTCGTCTCCCCAGGGATCCACCGCTGACTCCCGGGAGTGGCACAGGATCCAAACTCATTATTGTGCAAATATGCGTGTGTAGGTGGTTGAAATTTGTCATAGTGATATTGTCAGTTGTTGTTGTATAACGGCGTATCCACTGTTCTAATTTTATTAATAATGATAATTGGATATTCTAAAGGTAGAATAAAATGTAGTAGATTTTGATATGAAGGAAGGAAATACACGTGACTAAAAAGGGTGTATTTTTGAAAGTATTTCGAAAGTTTATAATAAGCGATGGTCCAAGGGGAGGGAGAAGGGGTACGCAAGGCAGAAGTTTTGCCTAGGGCCCTGCCTGATCTATTTCTGTGACACTTCAGGTTGGACAAATCTGCATTTTTCCAACATGTCTCCTTGGAAAAATCCCTCCCCCAGCTCTGGCTGACCCTGCCTAGCTGCGTCTGTAGGACCCGGTCTCCATTCCAGTCTTGCACTGCGTTCAGCACACTGTGTAAAAACATCAGCCTTCTCTTTGCAGTGAACACAACTTAAACGCTCACAGCCGGAGAGCTAAAGTGAAGTGACTAAACGTGGGTTTGGGGCCCTATTGGTAGAAATGGTTGGATCCTCTTCACTGATGCTAGGAACAGGAGGGGCTTGCAAGACTTGCTTAGATTGGAGATCCAGAGTTGCCAACCCTCCCGGTCTGGCTGAGAGTCTCCCAGAATCATGCTCTATCTCCTGGAGGCTACTGAAGCCAAACTGGGAGATTTTAGGTGCTAAAAGTGCAGCAGGGCTAAGGCAGGCTCGCTGCCTGCCCTGGCCCTGTGCTGTTCCCAGAAACAGCTGGCACGTCCCTGCGGCCCCTGGGGTGGGGCCAGGCATAGCTGCAGACTTCTGCTTGTGCTGGTGGGTGATCGACCTGCCCCAACTCCACCCCTGCCCCCATTCCAACCCCTTCCCCAAAGTCCTCACTCCAACTCTGCCCCCTCCCTGCCCCTATTCTGACTCCTTCCCAAATCCCTGCCCTGGCCCTGCCTCCTCCCCTGAGCATGCTATGTTCCTGCTCCTCCCCACTCCATCCTGGAGCTTGCTACAGCTGTCTGGCAGCAGCAAGAGCTGGGAAGTAGGTGGAGGAGCAGGGATGTGGCATGCTCAGGGGAGGAGGTGAGGTGGGGAGGGATGGGGCAGGGAGCTTGGCTGCATAGCACCCACAGAGTCAGTGCCTATGGGGCCAGGCCTGTCTGCGCTGCCTGCACCCTGAGCACCGACTCCCAAAGGCAGCGGAAGTGCGTGGAGCTCCCCTCCCAGGGGCCACAGGGGCATGCTGGCCGCTTCTGGGAGCGGTACACAGAGGGGGCAGCATGCGGAGCCTTTGCCCTTCTTAACTCTGGCAGCTCCCAGGTAGCGAAGCAGTGGGGCTAAGACAGGCTGTCCCCACAGCTCCCATTGGCTGCAGTTCCCAGCCAATGGGATCTGTGGAGTCGGTACTCAGGGCATGGGCAGTGCATGGAGACCCCTGCACACCCGCCCCCTCCCCACCCCCCACAGGGACATGCCAGCTGTTCTGGGAGTGATGTAGGGCCAGGGCAGGTAGGGATCCTGCCTTAGCCCTGCTGCGCTGCTGACTGAGGTAAGCGCTGCCTGGCCAGAGCCCAAACCCCTTCCCACACCCTGTCCCAGCCCTGCACCCCAACCTCCTGCCTCAAGCTCAGCCCAGAGCCCCCTCCCACATTCTGAACCCCCCAGCCCAGAACACACATGCATCCCACCCCCTGATTCAGTCTTGTGAGAGTGGGGGAGAGTGAGCGATGGGTGGAGGGTGCAGGGTGGGACCTTGGACAAGGGGCTGGACCTCAGGGAAGGGTGGGGGCGAAGGTGTTTGGGTTTGTGATTTCGACAGCTGGAGGTTTATAGTGTCCAGTATCTGGTCTCCAACTGCTTCAGAGGAAAGTGTAAGTAGTGAGCCCGGCAGCAGCAAGTGTGGGGTAAGCTTATCCCTCCCTCTGCCTGCTGATCCCTACTACTTAAATTGGGTTAAGTCGCAAAGCAGGAGTTTTAACATCCTTCCATAATTTGTTTGCATTAATGAACTCTGGATCTTCTCACCCATTTAAATATCTGCTCCCTCTTTTGAATCTCGCCAGATTCTTGGCCAGAGTGAATTCCAGGGGCCATCTGCAATTTCCAGGAATTTCAGTGGGGTTTGAGTGTGTGTGTGATTTCTGTGCATGCCCTGCCCTTCCCCCTGCAAAACAAACTGTTGGCTGCTTGCCTTGAAACTGATTAGCTAGTCTGGGCACTCAGATCATAAAAATTCTTGGCCTGAGTTTTTTGCAGTGCATGAAGTAGGGGACAGCAAGGGCAGAATGAACTGAAGTAAACTCTCTCTCTTCCTCCCCCTGCCCCAATCAGTGTGGCACTGCTCTAGGGCCAGGCCAGGCTGGGCAGAAAGCTGTGCTTTGAATCACATTTGGGTAGCTCAGGGAGCCTGCAGGGGCAGTGGAGAACGCTGGACTATATCCATGGTGAGCCACTCTCCTTGCTGATCCAAATACACTGGTACGAGTGGTGCTGCGTGAATGTGCCCCCTTGACACTTATCAGCCTCCTGCTGAGCTAACCTGTCCAGGGGCAGCTTTTGTGCAGACAGGGTCCGGCGATGCAGGCTGGGCTGTAAGCAGGCTGTGTCCTGGCCTAAGCCGCCAACCTGCCTCCAAACACACTAGCCAGTGTCTTGACGTGGCTTTTCGATATCGCTGAGCAAACTCTTGTGTTTAACCCGATTGAGACCCACCCCCTGACTCCTCAAGATCGTCTCTGGGTAACAGGGTTGCCAACACTTGCGATTTGATGGCAAGTCTTTGTGACAACTGGCATTGCTTCTAACCTCAGCTAGTGGCCTCGGGTGTAAATATCTGCTCTCATTTATAACTAGTCTCTAGAGGTCACACCTATAGGCTCTTCTCTGCTGTCATGAGGGCTGCACAGGGTTGCCAGGCATCCGGTTTTTGACCAGAACACTCGGGCAAAAAGGGACCCTGGCAGCTCCAGTCAGCACCATTAAAAGTCCAGTCGGTGGCGCCGCGGGGCTAAGGCAGGCTCCCCTCCCTGACCACACGGCTTCCAGAACTAGCCAGCATGTCCCTGTGGCCCCTCGGCAGAGGGGCAGTCAGGGAAGCTCAGCGTGCTGCTCCTGCCCACCAGTGCTGGCTCTGCAACTCCCATTGGCCAGGAACCACAGCCAATGGGAGGTGTGGGGGGTGGCACCTGAGGGTGTGAGCAGTGCACAAAGCCCCGGCTCCTGCACCTAGAAGTCAGGGACACCAGCTGCTTCTGGGAGCTATGTGGAGTCAGGGCAGGGAGCCTGCTGTACTCCCAGTGAGTCACTTGAGGTAAGCGCCACCTGGCTGAAGCCTGCATCAACCTCGTGCCCCAGATCAGAACCCCCTCCCACACACCTGCCCCCGTGCTGAGTCCCCTCCTGCACCCCAAACCCTTCATCCCTGGCCCCATCTGGGAGCCCGCACCCCCTTCCCCAACCCAGTGAAAGTGAGTGAGGGTGGGGGAGAGCCAGCGATGGATTGGACTGAATGGGGGTGGGGGCAGGGCTGTGGGGGAAGGAGTATTTGGGCTTTGAGCGATTTAGAAAGTTGGCAACGGTAGCACTAGAGGCTCAAACCAGAAGACCCAGATCCTGCCTCAGATGCCTGAATTCCTAAGCTGATCTCATGATTTCTGCATACTCAGGCTTGGCAACACTGAATAGGTCTGATATTGGCATATTTGGGGCCGACATCCCAGCATCGCACCTTTAAATGCTAGTTCAGACAGAGCAGGAACCCTCCTGGGATTCAGGGCATGAAATACGCTATTCTCCAGAGCCTTTTCAAACCGGATCTTGCCATTTTGGCCACTGATGAGTAAGAAACCCTGGCTGTGACAGCTCTTAGTTTGCTCATTACTGGACTGGGGCCAGCACCACTCATCTCCTGGGTGGCTATTTCCTCTTGAATGTGAGTCTGAGCTCCTGGCTGAAAGCTGGGATCGTGGAGTGGGAGTGTGCGCTGTGGAGCCCAGCTGGCTGAAGGTCCACAGAGCACTGGTTATAACTGAGAAGTCCAGGCAGCAAATAGGGAACGGGCTCCCTGCCTGTACCATAAATATTCTTCTATTATGTAACTGCTCTTGCTCAAGTGTATTCCAGCCACTTAGTAGAATTAATAGCTCCGGAGTTTTTCGGGGAGGTAAATAATAGCCGGGAAGCACAAGGGCTTGTGGATTTCCTTGTGAGCTTTGGGGTCTGATGCTATGGGAGTTGCATCCCAGGAGATTTGGGTTCCCTTTAAATCCAAGGGGATTTAGGGACTTGGGCCCTTCTGGGAAAAATCTCCCCATCCAAGCAGGTTGGGCTAAGGAGTATTCCCAGCTGGCCATGGACTGGCTGTGTGGTTCAGGGAAAATCCCCACCCTGGCAGTGCCTCGGTTTCCCCAGCTGTGAAATAGGGATGAAGCTGGCCTATCTTTCAGGGGATGGTGTTTAAGGATAAATTTCATTCAATCTGCAAAATGCTCTGAGATCTCAGAGTCCAGAGCTCCAAAAGAGTGGGAACCTTTCCTGTGCGGAGGAATGGGCAGCTGAGACATCAATTGCTGCAGAATTTAACTTTGTATTTTAAGTGAATCTTGTGCTTAAGGCTGTAAGTCTTTCCTAGTGCAGCACTACCTTCCTGAACCTGCAGGCAGCTGTGTCGCTTCTTCTGCTCATGGCTCTGCCTAACCATAGAGACCGGTGTGGGCTCTAGTCAGTTTCACAGCTGCTCTGCCCATGGGCACCCATGAAAGTGATTGGCACATTCTGCTTTGTGCCCCTTGGCAAGGCTGAGCAGGAGGAGGATGTCTGGGCTGGAGCTATTTGTTGGGGGCGCGGGGGAGGGGGTGGATGAAGACACTCTAAGATTGGGGGAGGGGACCTGGTGGGAGAGATCCCCTCTTCCTGGTGCTTGGAATGCTTCAGATGCTACCAGCCAGAAGTGGCTAGGGAAGACAGGGATCAATGGACAAAGTGTGTGGATGGGCCTTTCCCATCGGGTCTGGGGAGGTCAGGGCTTCTGACTTGGTGTGCTGCTGGGGGCTGATCTTTCAGCTTTGCCACTGGCTAGTAGGTTTGAGCTCTGGACTAGTAGTGATTTCAGCACGGGGGAGGCAAAACTTGAGTTGGCGGTGGGGTGCAGAGTGGGGTGGAATTGGTCCCTCTGCAATTAACGTCTGTCTCTTTCAGTCCTCGCTGGCGGCAGAGGAGGATTTGGCTGTTCTCCATCACTGCGGCGCAGGCAGACGATCCCCCCCAGCACCTGGGTGGGACAAGATGGATGGCAAAGCTACTGCCAATGGGGTCCCCCTTCCCCAGACCAATGGCACGGCAACCGCTGGGAAAGGGGCAGCAGTGGGGCAGCCTGCAGCAAACCCCAAGCCTGCCAAGAACGCTGTGAGATCGGCCCCCGTCTCTGGAGTTAGGCGGCCTGTGACTGACTATGCCCGCCCACCCACAGCCCCGTGTGGTGGCTCCAAGCTGCTCAGCAATGGGGTTCCCCCGAGGGCCGAAGCCTCGCAGAGGAAGCTGCCAGTGGCAGCATCAGCACCCAAAGCTGGTGCTACCTCTGCCAAGCCTACTCCGGCCAAAACAGTGGCCAGGAAGCCAGCAGGTGATAGCGGGGCAAAGCCTCCGGAGAAGGCTGGGCCAGGCAAGGCCGGGCAGCTGAAGAGTGTGAGAAAGACGCCGGTTCCAACCATGGCCTTGGGTATGTTCCTCGTCTTCCTGCCAGCAGCAGGAAGGGTCCAGGATTGTCCGGGAGTCTCCAGGACATAAAAAGTTCAATCTTTTTAATTAAAGATGATCATGTGATGAAACCTCCAGGAATAAGTCCAACCCAAATTGGCAACCTTTGTGGGAGGCACCAGGCTGGGATCTCTGAGGCCTACAGGTGCCTTAGGGCCTGTTCCTGATCTCCTTGTCCTGAGCCAGGGTGGTTAAGGCCCCTGTGGGTTGATAGCAGGGGACTCTCCCTGCAGCCGAAGGGGGGAGAGTTGCTGGAGCAGGGGCTCTCACTGGGGAACTATAGTTCTGGGCTGTGATCAGAACACCCCCCCCCCACACACACACAAATAAAACACCTGGCAGGCCTCTGACAGACTAGGGTGGGGGGTTGGTGTTGCTGATAAGGGAGCCAGGCTGTGGCATCCTATCCTGCTTTAGGGGCAGGGCAATGCCCTGCTATGGCTCAATAGGTAAAGGACTTAGCAGGGGAGGGTCCCCTTGGTCCCCTCCAACACCCACACCCTGACCTGGCTTTTGGGGAGCAGGACAGAACCCTTGGTTTCCCCTGCACCAGTGATAGCCAGGCTGGTTGAGAGGCCCGTGCGTGCAGCAAATGTGGCAGGTCATGGTGCCTGTCCTCCCATGGACATGGGGTCCAGCCTCTCTGCCAGAGAAGCCAGTCTCAGGAGGGGCCAAGCCTGAATCCTGTTCCAGGGAGGTTTGCCCAACTGCATTGATGGGCAAGCTGGCGCTGCCCCTCCTGCGTGCCCTGACTCCTTGGATCCCAGAGCTGGGAATAGCCTGGTAGTCCCGTTCCCCTGGCACTAACCCAGCTGCTCCGTTGCCTCGTCAGTAACCTCACATCTCCTGGCACTGAAGCTGTCTCTGTCTCTCTTCCTGTTTCTAGTCCCAAAGTCGACCTCAGCAAAGCCCGAGAAACCAGAATCTGCCAAGCCTTCCAGGTATGGTATGGAGTTGCCTGCAGCTGCACGCTGGCTGCTGATACTCTGGGGAAAAGACATGAGAGGGGCTGGGTAAAGAACCTGCCCCAGGATACCCAGCAGGGGGGCACATGGTGGGGCTGGGAAGGCTGGCGTTTGATGGGGCCTGGATGAGATTTCCATGTGGAATGGCTCCTGACCAGGCAAGGCACTGCCCTTGGAATCCCCAGCCTGCTTAGAGCAACAAGCAGTAGCAAATGCCATGACCCACATGCAGGGTGTGTCTGGTACCTGATCTAATGTGATCAGATGTAATCACACTAAATAGTATGAGAAGGGATGGTTGCAGGAATCCCTGAAACTAGGGGAACTCCCAGAGGAAAACAGTCCCAGATAGAGGCAGCTCCTGGGAGAGCCTGAGATGAGACAGAAACAGACTGTGTTAATTTCTGAATTTTCTCTCTAATTAGTGAGTGGTGGGATGTTCGCTGGCAGTATGTTGTTCAGCCACTAGATGTCCCTGAGCTGCACAGCGTTCCGGGCAGGGAGTGGTCCCTGGTAAACAGAGACAGAAGTGGGACACAAGCTAAGTGGAGGCTTGTCTGGGGTTCAGTAAATGCCACCTGTTGGAGATGAACTGTGGTTTCTCATACCATGAGACAAAAATATCCCTGTGGTCCTAAGGGGAGAGAAGATTTCTGGTGGTAGACGACTCTCTAATCTAGCAGCCAAAGTCCGAATGAGATCAATGAGGCTGAAGCCGTCCAAATTCGGATTAGACATGAAGTGTGAATTGTTAGCCCTGAGAACACTGGGCCCATTCATGTAGGGCTGTGGGAGATTCTCCATCCCTCTAAACTGAGCCTGGATGCCTTTCTACAGCCGATGCGCTGGCTCAGATAGACATGAACCTGCCTGATGCACAAAGCACCAAGTGGGTTGCCTGGCCTGTGATTATGCAGCCTAGATGGTGGGAATTGTAGCACATGGAACAGGCCAATGTCCCTTGAGACTACTGGCTCCCACAGTGTCCTAGGTTCTGAAAGCTGTTAGAGCAGCAGGCCCGAGGTGACTAGCCCTGCGCGTTTTGTGCATAGTTGGAAAACAGGCTTATCTGGGCCCCAACGGGGGCTTTCTTCATGTTGTGTAACAAGCCAAAGGGATGACAAGAAATAGCTACTGCTTTTCTTCGTGGAAGGCTAGAGGAGACAGCTGTGCTCATGTGCTGCACAACACAGGAGTCCCCTGACTCAGTAGCTGTGGCTGAACTAGAGAGCATCCTTAGAGAAACATCCAGGCTTGGATTTTTTTAAAGACCTCCAGCGATGGAGAAACCACCACATCCTTTGGGGAGCTGTATCAATGGGTCATCACCCTCACTTAAAATCCATTAACCCATTCTGGCCTAGTGGCTGGTGGGAAAGCCATAGACATGATGTATCTTGATTTTTAGTGAAGCTTTTGACACAGCCCCATGTGATCATAGATTCTATGAGTGGAAGGGACCTTGAGAGGTCATCAAGTCCAGTCCCCTATCTCCAGTCCCCCTCCTTTCATAAGCAAACTAGGGCAGGGCCGCCAGAGGATTCAGGGGGCCTGGGGTCTTCGGCAGAGACCCAGCACTTTGGCGGTGGGGTCCCGGGATGGAAGAACCCAACGCCACCAAATTACCATGAAGACATGGAGCAGAAGAAGCTCTGGGGGCCTGGGCCCTGCAAGAGTTTTCTGGGGTCCCCAAAGTGAGTGAGGGACCCCACTCCAGGGCCCCCGAAAAACTCTTGTGGGTGCTCCTGCAGGGCCTGGGGCAAATTGCCCCACTTGCCCCCTTCCCCCGCAGGTGGGGCATTTAAGGGATGAAAGCAGAGATGTGACTGGGGTGAGTGTCTTTCATTGCAGTTAGTGCTGGCTGCTCAATTTCACTCTCCTGAGATGAGTCAAGCTTGTCAGTTTCACTTGAGCAGCTAGTTTTGTTTTCCAGGGCGCTAGTGGGGTTAGAACAGGGGTGGGCAAACTTTTTGGCCTGAGGACCACATCTGGGTAGGGAAATTGCATGCAGAACCATGAATGTAGGGCTGGGGCAGGGGGTTGGGGTGTGGGAGAGGGTGCAGTGTGCAGGAAGGGACTCAGCAGGGGGTTGGGACAGAGGAGGATTGCAGGAAGCAGGAGGGGGCTCAGGGAAGGGGGTTTAGGTGCAGGATGGGTGCAGGGTGCAGCAGGGGGCTTGGAAGGGGGTTGAGGTGTGGGGTGCAGGAGGGGTTCGGGGTGCAGGCTCTGGCCCAGTGCTGCTTACCTGGAGTGGCTCCAGGGTGGCAGCAGCACACCAGGGCCAGGGCAGGCTGGCTGCCCTGGCCCCATGCTGCTCCCAGAAGTGGCCGGCACCACATCCCTGTGGCCCTCAGGGGAAAGTGGGCAGAGGGCTCCATGTGCAGCCCTTGCCTGTGGGTCCCTCCACCGAAACTTCCATTGGCTGCGGTTCCCTGTTCCCAGCCAATGGGAGCTGTGGGGGGCAGTACCCACAGATGAGAGCAGCATGCGGAGCCCTCTGCCACCCCTCCCCTAGGGGCCACAGGGACATGCCAGCTGCTTCTGGGAGTGGAGCAGGACCTGTGGTGCCATGGGAGTGGCAATCCTGGGGGTCGGATCCAAAGCCCTGACAGGCCAGATCCAGCCTGCGAGCCATGGTTTACCCACCCCTGGGCTAGAAGGCTCTCAGCACCGCACCCAGCAGGTTAGCGGGAAACTCTGCTTTGGCTGTGATGTCAAACATTCTTCAGGTTTTCTCTCTCAAGTCCCTGAGCCCAGCACTGGGGGGAGGCCTGGCAAGCTGCCCTTCAATGTGGATTTGGTGGGGCTAATCGGCTGTGGCTCAGAAGGGGTTTTACTGTACCCCCAATCCCAATGGACTCAGCAGCTGTGTTCAGATGCGCTGCAGCAGCGGTACATCCTGCCTGCCGAGGGGGCTTGCAGCTGGGAGACAAAGGGGGTGATGAGAGGCACCAGTCAGAGCTCTCCAAAGAGTGAGCCTCTACTTGCAGAACGTGACCTCCATTCAGATGCCCTAAGCTGCTGGGCTGTGCTGGCAAAGGGCCTAGATAGCTTGGATTTGTTTGGCAGGTGACCAAGTGCCTCTTGGTGCAGAAAGGAAAGGGTGGCCCAGTGGCTGGAATGTGAGCGCGGGACTCAAGACACCTGGGTTCAGTTCCCAGCACCACCACAGTCTCCCTGTGCAAGATTGAGCAAGTCACTTTGTCCCCTTTGCCTCAGTTTCCCCTCCTGGGTACACTGGAGTAACAGCAGTAAAGAAGGTGAGGTGCTCCGATGCGACAGTGACAGGAACCTTTGCTCGAGCTAGTCGGAGAGCAAGGAGTCAGCCAGTCAGAATGGGGAACATCCATCTCAGACCCCTGCAGGCTGCTATTGCGCAGTCCCTCTGGTACAGCAGTGTGTGCACTGGGGGAGTTTGTCCTGGCATCCCCTGGGCTGTACCCGCTCAGACCCTCTGGTGGACAGAGCGCAGGACTGGCTCTTAGGCAACCTGGGTTCTATTCCGAGCTCTGCCGGTGACCTTGGGCAAGTCACTGCCCTGCCTTGTGCCTCAGTTTCCCATTGTGTAGAGTGGGGGAGAACAGGGCTTTGAGCTCTGTGGGAGAAGTGTGTAGAAGAGCTAGGTATTCAGGGTGTGACATGGACCTGTCTCTATTGACTGCATGAGACAAACACATGGTGGCTTCTCTCTCTTCACCCCTCTCTGTTCTGGTTTCAGACCCCCTGCTCCAGGGACGAAGGACACCACACTGGTCTCGGCCAGAGCCCTGACCAGTAACAAACCAGCTGTGGCCAAACCTAAGCAGATGGCGCCACCTGGTGGCCAGGTGTCAGCAGTACCACAGCAGCAGAAAAACACGACCGCCTCTGCAAAGAAAGGTACAGGCACCTCATGACTAAGCACTGGTTGGGGGCTTAGATCTGACACCAGCAAGCTACGGTGACTCCACGGTGTGGGCAGCCGAGGCCTCTGAGATTCAGTGTCTGGTTGGATCCCATGGGAGGGTGCCTGGGGCAAGGGGCGAGGTATATTCGTAGGTTGCTGGCTTAGGACACCAGGCTGCCCTGACTCTGGGCAGGAGTGGGGGTGGCCCATCTGCTGTAGCAAAGGGCAACGTGGGATATCTGAGGAACGAGCTCCACCTCCTACTTTGTTACCCCAGTGCCCCTGCATGCTGCCTGGGACTCAGCTCCTCTGAGAGTCTCTCCCCCCACCCACCATGCTGGGGGGATGGGGACCCCAGCCAGCATGGAGCAGACCCCAAGGCTCTGCTCCCAGCCCTGGGCATTAGGAATGCAGCTGGAGTGCACTGCACTAAGGATATTCTCTCATCTCCGAAGGCAGCACATGAGTTGGAGCAGCCCCGTGGCTGTTCCTTGTTACTCTGGGGACAGGGCCATCACTAGAACCACCACCAAGATGGCTTAAAGCCTGCTCTATCCTTGCCCCATGGAGTGAGGTGGGAACTGGGCCACTCTAGTGGGAGTCAGTGGCTTTCCCAGGGTGCTGTTACCACAGAAGGGACTTCCAGTTGGCTATAAGTCTAGGGCCTAGCCCTAAGACCTGACCTCTTTCTTGTCCCTTACAGACCTCGTCAGAGCTGCCCCCGTCTCCAGGGCCCGGCTGTCGGGCTCAAACCCCACCCTCAACAAGATTGCTGGCCCGGCCAAGACTGCCAAAGCTAAGCTCCCGGCAGAGCCAAAGCCCAAGAGCCACCCAGTTCCTGCTACTCCCAAGGCCTTGGAGAAGCCAAAGGGGCCGAAGACCCCTCCCAAGGCAGGGGGCAGCCATCCTGCCACCCCACAGAGAGCAGTGGCCTCCACCACGAAGAGGCTGTCCACTGGGAGCCCTGGCAAGAAGCCCCTTAAGAAGGAGGCTAGCTACAACCTGGAGCCAGTGCCTGTGCCCAGGAAAAAGCTGCTTTCCCCAGGACAGGGAGAGATCAAGGAAGCTGCTGTTGATGTCCTTTTGGCCTCTCCTGATGTCCTGCCTGGCTCAGAAAGGGCAACCCCCGAGGGCAGTGTGAGACCTCTGGATGAGCAAGGGTTAACACTGGAGGTGGGCCCAGTTCTGCTCAAGCCGGTCCCTGCAGATGGGGATGCTCCCGAGAGCTATAGGCCAGAGGTGCCAGGAGCGGAACAAACACCTGCCAGGAACCTGGAAGGGGTGGTTGAAGATGGAGCATCCCAGGAAGCAGGAGGCTCATCTGGCCCAGAGCTGGTGGCTGCCAACCCTCTATCCTGCCAAGAGAGCTGTCCTGGAGAACAGCAGCTGACTGGTCTCTCCCCACCACAAGGGGTGGGCTCTCCTCCCAGGGAGATGCTGCCCCCAGCAGGCACCTGGGGGCCAAAGCCAGCAGACACAGAGCTCCCCGATGTGACACTCAAACCCCAGGGAGAGCAGAACCTGGCGGACACCCCATCTATGCTTCTAGACCCCTGTGAGACTGGCCCAGCAGCCCAGGGGGAACCACTGCCCTGCCAGGAAGCCCTGATGGCTGCTGAGCACGTGGACTTGTGGCCAGAAAGCAAAGGAAGAGTGGCTCAGGACGTGACCTGCCTGGCCTCAGCCCAGCTGGATTCCTCCTGCCCAGCTGGGGCCTCCCAGATGCTGCCCTTCAGTGAAGAGGCTCCTTGGGGTGGCACAGGGGGACAGCAATCTCCATGTGGGTCACCAAAGCAACTGGCAGAGCTTCTGCAAGGAGGGGAGCGGGAGGAAGAGATGCCGGATGAGCCAAAGGCAGAGTGGTCAACGCATGAGACAGACTCGCTTCCTCGGGTTGGCCTGGAGGGTTCCTCCCCAGATGATGATGTGGCAGAGCCAGGAGCCATGGAGCTGAGAGAGGAGAGGGACCGGAGTGTGTCTCTAACCCTGCCAGGGCGTGGACAGGAGACCCAGGATGCTCTTCCCCTGGAGAGAGGACCCCAGGGCACTCACAGGGGCTCTGGGAAGATGGGGGATCTGGATGCCGAAGGAGTGACTAGTACAGAGGAGGCAGTGGCTGCTTCCCAGTTGATAGAGGGGCTCAGCAGAGAGCCAGGCCGTGCAGGGCATGAGCCAGAGAAGGCTGTTCCCCCTGCAGAACAGCTCCGTGAGGACAGCAAGGGCCCTGAAGTCCAACCCAGTGTCACTTCTCCTGCCATGTCCCTCCCTGGTGCTGAACTGGACGGAGTCACCTTAAGAAGCCTTGAGGAAGCTGAGCTGGAATGCACCCACCTAGGTTCTCCTGGAGACATTGCCAAGGTGGGGCCCATGGAAGGGGAGCCCCCACTGAAGGGTGGGGCTGATGTGTTGGAGGACCTGGAGCCACACGCCCAATGGGAGTCACCACTGGGTCCCGAGATGACCGTGCACAAGCCTCAGAGCCTGCCCCTGAAGAGCCTGGAGTTACTGCAGGAGCCGGCCCAATGCCCTCCACCCCTGGGCCAGCTGTCGTCCAGTAGCGCTGAGTCGGAAGGGCCGTCCAAGAGTCGCTCCTCCAAGTCCAGCACGCTGAGTGGCCCCGACCTGGCCGGCAAGAGCAGCAGTGAGACCAGCACCCCGGAGGAGCTGCGGGATTACGACAGCAGCTCCGGCGTGGAGTCCAAGTCAGACGAGAAGCTAGAACAGAGCTTCCCCCGCAGCCCCCTGGAGGACCTGCCAGGGGAGCAGGACTTGGGGATCCACATGGACAAGGGGGACGATGAGGCAGAGACCCTCCCAGCAGACGAGCTTCTAGGTGACCCGCCCACTGAGCCCACAGTGTCCTCTGAGGAGGAGGGGGACCTGGATGGAGACCTCCTGAAGGAATCCTGCTTCCCTGCCATGGGCAAGCCCCTGGTGTGCCAGGTGCCCTCCCCGCCCCACAAGCCATCCCTGGAGGAGTCGGAGGAGCTGGGCTCGGGTGATGCCGGCACTGGAACACCAGCTTCCACCAACTCGGCCACCTCCTTCGATGCCGCCTTCCACCTCCACTCCACTGACAGCTGCGGAAAGAGCCCTGGCCTCTCCTCCCTGGAGAGCGAAGAGCACTCGGCCGAGAGCACCAGAGACCAGATCCCCAAGGGCTTGGAGCCGGCCAGCCTCCCTGAGGTGGAAGAGCATGGCAAGATCTCCCTCCCCAGGGACTGGGGCTGCCAGCTGGAGCACCCCCTGCAGATGGGCCCAGCGGACGAGGAGGAGCCGGCCTCCCAGCCCTATGGCACTGCTCCCCGTGGCCCGGCGGCAGGTAACGTATAGAGGAGCCTGCCGTGTGTGTCCAAGTGCCAACGCCGCGGTACCTTAAAGCTTAACTCAGTCATGTGCAATAGTGTCCCCTGCTGAAGGGAATTCCCCCATCAGTGTCTCCTCTCCCCTCTCTGCTCCCCCACCATGTATCTCCCACCTAGCCAGATGGGTCTGATGTCTCTGTACAGTCCCTTGGTCATAGCCTACGTTTTTCTGTCTAGATCAAAAATACCAGGCTCTTGCCCATGATCACTGGCACCTAGGGGGAAGGCATCTGTGTTTTAATGTTCATCCCTTTTGCGGTGGGAGATTGGGGGCCAAACTTTTTTTAGCCTTTCAGTACGTTGAATAAAGAGTCACTTATCTGGATCTGACCTCCTGGCCTGTTCTTTGTATTTTTGTGCAGGACTCTTTCCACCCCTCCCTTAGCCTGGGCTGCTGAGGGGAGATGGGGGTGGGGGGGGGCGGTGATTGGCAGCAGGGCCAAGTAGATTTGGGGTGGGGGCTAGGGAGCAGCCATCTGTCATGGCTGAGATCTTAACTGGTTGGTTTGTAGTCTCACAGCAGACTAGAACGTCTGGTCTTAGCCATAGTCCTTCTGTTGCCATGGGTTCTCCAAGAGATAGCTTGGCCATCACATGGAAGTTCCTTATGGGGCTGAGAGCATCTCAAGCCTTCCCTGGACCACCATGTGGTGGGCAGATTTTTGTAGACCCCACCAGCCCTCATTTCCTGGACCTTTTGGTCCAAGGGGGAACTTTCCTGGGTCCACAGACCGTAGTTTTTGAGAACCAGAGCACCTGATGCTGTAGTACCTTCCCTTGGACAGATCTAGCCCAGAGATCAGGCCACTGCCATGACCTGAGACCCAGTTCTATGGGCAGCTCCAGGTGCTCCAACGTCAGTGATATGGTTGCCATGGAGACATAACTTTTACAGCCAAAGGATGCTGTGCCTCGGTTGGTCCCATTGCATTGTGTTTAAATCAAAGCTTCATGGGTGGTAGAAGACAGACCTAATCTAGGCTTCTCCTGCCAGACTCTGTTCTCCTTGGCGCTAAACCCCTGGTCCCTAGCTGCAGTACAGGACCCAGACATGCAGTTCTGGTTCAGCCGGTAGCGGGCAATGTTGCATCCATTGGCCAACTCACTACAGAACAGTAGCTCCACCCAGCAAAGAGCATCTCAGGGGAGAAGCAGAGGAGGTGCCACTAGCCTTCTCCTTAGCTGCTCTGCTTAGGATACTGCCCTCAAGACCATGCCTCCCTCCTGGGCATCACTGCCATGGAGGCATCCAAAGATCTAGCCCTAGGCAGAGAAGCAGGAGCCAGTTCCTAGTTGAATCTGCTTTGGGCATCTTGCCTGGTCGGGGTGGTATCAAATGGGCTAACCCTGGATGTTGCCTGGACTCTTCTCCCTGCCTGTGTGTGTGTACCTGTGCCAGTCTGTCCTGTTGGTGCCCTTTGTCTCTCCTTCGTCCGTCTTGACACCCCTCCCATGGGCAGTTCTCTCCAACCCGTGCTCCTGTGCCCTGTTGTAGGTGAGAGCGGGGCTGGCCTGGGGCCCTTCTCCTGGGGGCCCTGCCCCCCTGAAATCCTCTCCACCATCTACGAGGTGGAAGGAGGCGCAGAGACTCCCGGACAGGTGCCAGAAGAGGAGGAGGATGGGAGCTGCCAGCTCCCCCCTGCTATCCCTTGTGACAAGGCCCCCCTGCACCTGGGCAGCCTCCAAGCAACTGTCATGCAGCAGCTGATCAGCCGGACTCTGCTCTTCTCCTCCAGTGGAGAGGCACCTGTGGGGAGCAGAGGGGCCCCTGTCATGAGTGAGGTGGAGCTCGGAAAGTGGACAGACCTGCTGTCACCATTGGATGAGTCTCGGGCCAGCATCACCTCAGTCACCAGCTTCTCCCCCGAGGATGTCTCATCTCCCCAGGGCGACTGGACGGTGGTGGAGGTGGAGACCTTCCACTGACTTCCCCCACCCGCACCGGCTTCACACCCTCCTTCCCACACGTCCTCTGGGTGAAGGCTCTGCCTGTTGTGGCTTAGATCCCTGCTGTGATCTGCTCTTCTCCTTCCCCTGGCTTTTCTGGGGGACCAAGAGTGGTGAGGTGGTCAGTGCCTCTGATCCAGCCATGCAGAACTTTCCTTCTACCTCTTGGCCCACACTGCAGCAAGTGGCTTCCCAAGTTGAGGCTTTGTAACTAGGCAGAAGCAGCCACTAGAAGAACTTGTGCTGGGGTGAGGTTTAGCTGCTTCCCCTGAGTCCTTGACTTCAGTTTCAAATGTCTGAATTCTGCTCTCATCCCCTCCCCAACTCCATAGAGCTCCCAGATCCTGCAGCCGAAGGGGTGGAGGGTTAACAGCAGGATGAGCAAAACTCTTACAACACCTCCCCCCTCCCTGTAAGGTGGGGTGATCCTACAACAGCCCCTGTCCTCCACATACCTGGTCTCCCAAGAGACTATTTTAGTTTGTTAGCCCTGGTGGCCTCCATAAGAGATCTAAAATCTACAGGTTCTTCGGCAGAGGCTGGAAAACGGGTTGGCAGTTTCCGGCCAGTTCTCAAACAGCCATGCCCATCTCTTCACCTCCTTCCCACCCACTGCTAGAGGAGGCCTCATTCCTGCAGGAGAACAGTGCCAACCACCCATCATGTGACTGGAAGAACTGAAGCCATGGGGGGTGGGGCCTTCCTTGCCCAGCAACTCTGTCCCTCAGAGACACTCTCCGGGCCATGGTGGGTCAGTTGAGTCTATGATCTGCCTAGCCTGCGGCAGGAGGAGGGGAGGAAGAAGGACATGGCCTTAAAGCTGGACCTAACTCTTCAATGAATGTTCTCTAATTTCCTTCTGTGCTCTTGGAGCTGGGCTGATGGACAATGGGGAAGGGGGTGTGCTGCATGCATGGGCATGGTTTGACATGATTTGCCTGCTGTGTTGGAAGACAGCAGAGGCCTTGGCTCATGTTCCAGCTGTTGCATTGTGAGGATGTGGGGTTGGTTGGGTGTGGTTATTTTGCTGCTGTGGGTGTACCTTTATGCACAGACCTGCTGTCTCTGTTAACTGCTGCTGGCCAGCCACAACTCCAGTAGCTGAAAGAGGCCTGGGGGTGGATTGAAGGCTTGGCTCCTCAGGTGGGGGCTGGGTACAGGGGGTTGGGGAGGTTCATAGGGGAGTAGAGAGGCTTGGAGGGGGGCTGGGAATTCCTCTCCTGCAGGGGCTGAGCCTGTGGCAAGGGGGCATGTGTGGCAGCCCTGCACCCCAGCAATCCCTAACTGCTCACCCCTTGTGTCGACAGGCAGGCTGGGTTACAAGAATACTCTGCCCAGGTCAAGCTTCCTGGTGGCAGAGAGGAAGGCACTGGTGCCATCTCCAGGATAACAGCTCTGCCCTACTTCCCTCTGTGGTGCTGCTTGGCTCCAGGGGAGGCACTGGGCTGGATGCTATGGCAGGGGCCTCTCTGGTGCTTTTCAGCACAGCAAGGGTCTCTTCTCCATGTCCACTGAGGCCCTCAGGTGAGCCACGGATGGCACCAAACTCTGACCATTTTCCATAAAGTTCCCTGGGAAGCTCCTTGCTGGAGGAACCCCAAGGCTGCTGGATGACTTCAGCCCATGGAGAGATGGCAGCAGGCTTCCTGCCATGGCCTAGCCACAACTCTACTGAAGCTTAGAGGAGCCAGATGTCAAGCCAGCCATGTAACTCTGTGCAGTCTGCTGCCCCTCAGCCATCTGGACTTGTCTGACTTCAAGGGGATGAGCCTATATGTTCTCTAACACTTGGATCTCAAAGGGGAAAGCACTGGGATCGCAGAGCCCAGCTCTTCAGCTATTCCCAGTCCATGGGTGTCTGTGCAGCTAGGCCGCGTCTTGCGGAGAGGGACATGGTTCTTCAGCCTACCTCCCCTAGAGCCACAGCCTGCTGCTGTGTGTAACAGTGTCATTGTGAACTGTAGAGACTCTAGCTGCCTTCCTAGCTGTAGTGGAGCAAGTGATTGTGGTGAAAAGTGACCTTTTCAGTAAAGTGTGTCCCCTGCTGGTTTCGTTCTAACATAGCAAACTGTGAACAGGAAACTCATTTAAACAATAGCAGTGGCTTTTTTTAAGAGACACTAGGTTTTTAATAAAGATGAATTAAAAATGCTGCTCAGGTGTTGGCATCTTCCTTTCGTGCCCTAGGATGGAGTGGGGAAGGGGATCTCTGTGCCACCACATGGCAGTATCTGAATTTTCAGACTTGATGACCCAAGGTTTATAATCCCGACCGGCCCTAATTGAGAGTGAGCCCCCTGGATCTGGGTGCTGCACAGTTAGGCCATCCCTATCTCAGAGCTTACACCCTAAGAAGGGTGGGAGGAGAAACTCAGGCTGAGAGGGGAAGAAACTGGATAGAGCTTGCACCAAATGCAGTGTCCTGACCTGCAGGCTCTATTGCCTCCCTGCTTCCAGAGATCTTGCACCCAGGCTTGGAGCAGCTGGTAGCAGAGGGGGGAGGATGCATTGGTTGTATGCACCATTGCAGCTTCTCCGAGAATGTAGCAGGCTCCAGCCAGGTCACTGGCTTCACCAGAGGCCAGTAGTAGCTGTGGTAGATGATTTCACATGATCAAGGTGAAAGCAGGAGCCATACTTGACCTAAGAACTGCCTCTCACTCACAGGTGCCTAAGCAAGGGAGCAGTAATGGGATAATCCACCTCCTTGGGAACTGTTTTACACCGTGTTGTTGAAAGGTTGGCCTGAACTCAACCAGAGGAAGTTGAGACTTCACAAACAAGCAGCAGCTTTTAGTAATAACTGGCTATTACTAATCTCCATCAAAAAATCCTCTTTGTCCAAGCACTGTCTTGAGGCAGGGAAGGCCTGAGGCTAGGGCTGGGCATATGGGAAACACTTGTGATCACTTAGTCCCATGGCCTTTCATGTACCAGCCCCTTGCTGTTTTAACAAGACAGCAACACTAGTCTAGGCCAACACACCCAGGGCTTGTCTACATCAGAAAGTTGCAGCGCTGGTGAGGGAGTTACAGCGCTGCAACTTAGGAGGTGTACACATCTGCAGGGCACCACCAGCGCTGCAACTTCCTGTTTGCAGCGCTGGCCGTACTCCCGTTTTGTCTCGGGTGTAGAGGATCCAGCGCTGGTAATCAAGTATAGACACTTACCAGAGCTTTTCTTGACCTCCGTGGAATAAGCAGGTATCCCAGCATACCTGAGGAAGCCTCTGGTAATCAAGCTGGTCTCCTTCCCCAGCTTGCTCTCGCGTTCCCTGAACCCCGAGCAAGCAGGTCTCCTTCCCTACGGTTTGCAGGGTGGTTCGGGGAACGCGAGAGCAAACCGCGGCGAAGCTGGTCTCCTTTCCCGGTTTGCTCTCTCGTTCCCCGAACCCCCCTTGAAGCCGCCCAACAGCGCTGCAGTGTGGCCACATCTAACACCACTTGCAGGGCTGGTTGCTGTAAGTGTGGCCACTCTGCAGTGCTGCCCCTATACAGCTGTACTAATACAGCTGTAACAACCAGCGCTGCAAAATTTTAGATGTAGACATGGCCCCACTCTTTGCCTCTGTGGTCCTCCTATGCCCTAGTGAACTGACACAGCCCTGGGCCTGATGGTAGCCAAGCATGCCTCACAAACTCTCCGAGGTTCTATTGACACAACAGCTGCAGCTTAAGACCCTTGTGAGTCCCTCCAGGGAGGTCACTTTAAATCAATCAAGGTGCATAGAGCTGAGCTACTGTGAGCTCAATGATCCATCTTGCCCACTAGCCACTGCTGGAGACAGAGCCTGAGGCCATGTCTACATCTAAAATTTTGCAGCGCTGGTTGTTACAGCTGTATTAGTACAGCTGTATAGGGCCAGCGCTGCAGAGTGGCCACACTTACAGCAACCAGCGCTGCAAGTGGTGTTAGATGTGGCCACACTGCAGCGCTGTTGGGCGGCTTCAAGGGGGGTTCGGGGAACGAGAGAGCAAACCGGGAAAGGAGACCAGCTTCGCCGCGGTTTGCTCTCGCGTTCCCCGAACCCCCCTGCAAACCGCAGGGAAGGAGACCTGCTTGCTCGGGGAACGCGAGAGCAAACCGCGGCGAAGCTGGTCTCCTTTCCCGGTTTGCTCTCGCGTTCCCCGAACCACCCTGCAAACCGCAGGGAACGAGACCTGCTTGCTCGGGGGTTCGGGGAACGAGAGAGCAAACCGGGAAAGGAGACCAGCTTCCCCGCGGTTTGCTCTCGCGTTCCCCGAACCCCCCTGCAAACCGCAGGGAAGGAGACCTGCTTGCTCGGGGAACGCGAGAGCAAACCGCGGCGAAGCTGGTCTCCTTTCCCGGTTTGCTCTCGCGTTCCCCGAACCACCCTGCAAACCGCAGGGAACGAGACCTGCTTGCTCGGGGGTTCGGGGAACGAGAGAGCAAACCGGGAAAGGAGACCAGCTTCCCCGCGGTTTGCTCTCGCGTTCCCCGAACCACCCTGCAAACCGCAGGGAAGGAGACCTGCTTGCTCGGGGAACGCGAGAGCAAACCGCGGCGAAGCTGGTCTCTTTTCCCGGTTTGCTCTCGCGTTCCCCGAACCACCCTGCAAACCGCAGGGAACGAGACCTGCTTGCTCGGGGGTTCGGGGAACGAGAGAGCAAACCGGGAAAGGAGACCAGCTTCGCCGCGGTTTGCTCTCGCGTTCCCCAAACCACCCTGCAAACCGCAGGGAAAGAGACCTGCTTGCTCGGGGTTCCGGGAACACGAGAGCAAGCCGAGGAAGGAGACCAGCTTGATTACCAGAGGCTTCCTCCTTCCACGGAGGTCAAGAAAAGCGCTGGTAAGTGTCTACATTGGATCACCAGCGCTGGATCCTCTACACCCGAGACAAAACGGGAGTACGGCCAGCGCTGCAAACAGGGAGTTGCAGCGCTGGTGATGCCCTGCAGATGTGTACACCTTCAAAGTTGCAGCGCTGTAACTCCCTCACCAGCGCTGCAACTTTCTGATGTAGACAAGCCCTTAGAGTGTACAGACCAAGGCATGTGTGATTGGACATTGGCTTTGGCAGTCAGGGGTTTAACATCAATGCAAGCAGAGGGTTGCATCCCTGGCCAAGAGCCAATACTGACCCTATTCTCCATGAACCAATCGAGTTCTTTCTTGAACTTTGGTATACTTTGGGCTATCACCCTGGCACAAAGTTCCACAGGTTAATTGTAGAGAAAAGACCTCACCGGACTGGAAGGGACCTCAATAGAGCATCTAGTCCAGGCCACTGCACCTGAAGCAATAACTGGATCATCCCTGGCAGCGGTTTGTCTAACTGCTTCTTCAAAACCTTCAATGATGGAGATTCCACAACTGCCCTGGGCAATTTATTCCAGTGCTTAACCACCCTGACAGGCAGTTTTTCCAAATGTCCAAACTAAACTGCCCCTGCTGTAATTTAAGGACATTGCTGCTTGCCCTATCCTCAGATGTTAAGAACAATTTTTCACCTGCCTCCTTGTGACAACCTTTTATGTACTTAAACTGATCATATTCCCACCCCTCTCAGTCTTCTCTTCTCCAGACTAAACAAACCCAACATTTTCAATCTTCCCTCACAGGCCATGTTTTTTAGCCCTTTAATCATTGTTGTTGCTCTTCTCTGGACTTTCTTCAATTTGTCCCTTTGTATGGTGACCTGACAGCAAATGTGAAAAATCAGGACAGGGGGTGGGGTAACAGGAGCCTATATAAGAAAGACCCCAAAATTGGAACTGTCCCTATAAAATCAGGACATCTGGTCACCCTATGCATGTTGTTCCTGAAATGCAGCACACAGTGCTCAAGGGGGCAGGGGGTGCCCCATGGGGTTATAGCATAGGCTCATGGTATTTTCTGTCCCTGGCCTTTCTGACCACAGCTGCCCAGTGAGATGACATTATCAGAGAACTGCCCCACTGATGCTAAGCTCTCTCACCAGCTAGTTTACACCCACACGAGCTGGGCTGCTACAGCTCCCACAGGGTCATAGCCGCTGGCAGCTGAGCAGCAACATGACTTCACATCTCATAGCCGTAGACTCCTGCTCTAACCCCCTGCCTCTCTGGGGTCACACTCTGCTGAATAGGAACCCCTTTGGGATGGAGAATTGCACTAGACCAGGGCTGCTTCTCTTTAGGTTGGTGATGAGCCCTTAATTCCCAATCCAAGAATCTCCAAACCCACCTCCTTACAGTGAGAGTAAAATACAGCAAAGATCTTCTAACTTGTAATAAAATGTTCAGCCTCTGATGTTTCCCAACCTGCACTGGCTCTTCCACTCCCCCTTCCCTGATCCCCTAAGGCCAGTGATAATCTCCCATCTCTTTCTTGTTGTGCAGGCTGTTTGGGTGACCCACAGCTGGCATAGGAACACTCCCTGCTGGGATGGGGAGTTAATCAACAGTGCCTCAAAGAGGCAGCAGAGGGGGGTGGGGGAGGGGAGGGTCTGGTTTTCAGAAAGTATGAGCATCCCCATACTGATACAGGCCACAGCAGCATCTTAAGTTGGGCACTTAGGCCATGTCTACATCTAAAATTTTGCAGCGCTGGTTGTTACAGCTGTATTAGTACAGCTGTATAGGGCCAGCGCTGCAGAGTGGCCACACTTACAGCAACCAGCGCTGCAAGTGGTGTTAGATGTGGCCACACTGCAGCGCTGTTGGGCGGCTTCAAGGGGGGTTCCGGGACCGAGAGAGCAAACCGGGAAAGGAAACCAGCTTCGCCGCGGTTTGCTCTCTCGGTCCCGGAGCCAGCCAGCAAACCGCAGGGAAGGAGACCTGCTTGCTCGGGGTTCCGGGACCGAGAGAGCAAACCGGGAACGCCGCGGTTTGCTCTCTCGGTCCCGGAGCCAGCCAGCAAACCGCGGGGAAGGAGACCTGCTTGCTCGGGGTTCCGGGACCGAGAGAGCAAACCGCGGCGAAGCTGGTTTCCTTTCCCGGTTTGCTCTCTCGGTCCCGGAACCCCGAGCAAGCAGGTCTCCTTCCCCGCAGTTTGCTGGCTGGCTCCGGGACCGAGAGAGCAAACCGCGGCGTTCCCGGTTTGCTCTCTCGGTCCCGGAACCCCGAGCAAGCAGGTCTCCTTCCCCGCGGTTTGCTGGCTGGCTCCGGGACCGAGAGAGCAAACCGCGGCGTTCCCGGTTTGCTCTCTCGGTCCCGGAACCCCGAGCAAGCAGGTCTCCTTCCCCGCGGTTTGCTGGCTGGCTCCGGGACCGAGAGAGCAAACCGCGGCGTTCCCGGTTTGCTCTCTCGGTCCCGGAACCCCGAGCAAGCAGGTCTCCTTCCCCGCGGTTTGCTGGCTGGCTCCGGGACCGAGAGAGCAAACCGGGAAAGGAAACCAGCTTGATTACCAGAGGCTTCCTCCTTCCACGGAGGTCAAGAAAAGCGCTGGTGAGTGTCTACATTGCATTACCAGCGCTGGATCACCAGCGCTGGATCCTCTACACCCGAGACAAAACGGGAGTACGGCCAGCGCTGCAAACAGGGAGTTGCAGCGCTGGTGATGCCCTGCAGATGTGTACACTCTCAAAGTTGCAGCGCTGTAACTCCCTCACCAGCGCTGCAACTTTCTGATGTAGACAAGCCCTTAGATAGCTCAAGCTTTGCCAAAGCAGGTAAAGATCTCCCAGTCTTTTCACAGGGACAAAGCCAACAGACCTGGATTCCAGTCCCAGCTGTGCTGGGTGACCTCAGGCATGTCCTCTCCTTGCTCTGTGCCTCAGTTTCCCCAGCTATAAAGCAGGGATATGATACTGATCACTTTTGTAAAGGGTGCTATGGGAGAGCTAAGGACTATTGTTTCCTAGCTGGTATTGTTGGATAAATTGGATGGTCAGAAAGATTTAGCTCCCTTTGAAATCAACAGGAAGTCATTGCAATCCACCGGTGAGAATCTGGGCCTAGATCCCTTGTGCAGCAGAGTTTTGCTTTCTTGCTCTTTGAAGTCCCCGCCCGCTAATCCTGTCCTCCTCCTCCTCCATGGAACCAGGGTCACCAAGCCCCAACTTGGATGTTTACAGAATTGTAATTCTCCTCTGGCAGGGATATTATACCTCATGCTTTAAACCACTCTCCCCCAGAGACCAGAATGAGATCTGCCAGGTTTTCCACCTTCCTTGGCAGTAGCCAGTGGGTGCTCCTAGTGCAGGGATAGAGGTTTGGTGGAACAGGAGGGCGGAGGCCCTGGCTAGCAATTTCTGTTTTCCCCACCAGAAGGCAGCTGCCATCAGGGCAGCTGAAGAGGCATAAGCTTCCTCTCCCCCCTGCAGTGTGGAGGGAGAATCACCTGACCCCCACCTCCACCAGAGGACAGCCCCAGCTCATCTTCCCTCCACTCTGTGATGGGTGGTCAACAGTTTGAACTTTGCTCCAGGTGCAGCGCTGCTGTTCCACAACGGGGGCGGGTTCTGTCCCACCCCAGCGCTGTCAGAGGGGAGCTCGCGTGCCTTGCAGGGGGCACAGACACTGCCTGGGGGGTGCCAATGGACAAACCCAGCTCAGCAGATCACCATTTCTCCCTGGCCCCCTCTTTCCACAGCCACACAGATCGACTCCCCCCTGCTCTGCCTGCCCTTTGGGCTAGGCAGAGCCCAGCAGAATCAGACATGCAAGGGGGCCTATGGAGATCAGAATTCAATTCCCAGCTCTGCTAGACTCCACCCGGGACCTTGGGAAAGTCACTTAACACTCCAGGCCTCAGTTTCCCCACCTATACAATGGGAGTAATGATCCTGCCTTTGTCTATTGGGGCCAGCACCCCCTGCTGAGCTCCTGCCCCACTCCCTGCAGCAAGGTGGCCCCTGGTGTGACACTGGGGCCCACACTGACCATCAAAGGAGAGTGCCCCATACAGAGCCCCCATCCTGCAGCACGGCACCCCCTCACGGGGCACTGGGGTTAACAGGAGGAGAAAGCACCTCCAACAATCAGGCACTGGTTGGGGCACTCAAAGTAGCCTTCAGGAGCATGGGGAGAGGAAGGGCCCTGGTCCCAAGGGGTTGCCTAGCACTCCCCCTCCGCCCCCCAGGAGCAAAGTCAGGTGAGTTGAAATTCAAACCCTTTGCCCCCAAACTCTTACCTGGGACGAGGTCAGCACAAGAGGAAACACCTCCATCCTCTGGGAACTGGACCCTCAGTGCTGGGCTAACAGGAAGCCAGCATTCCTTCCTTAACAATCTGCTTCCCCAAAGGCTGCGGGGGGGAGGGAGGTGCCAAAGCACAGGACTTCTGGGTTCCATTCCCAGCTCTGGGAGGAAAGTGGGGTCTAGTGGAGAGAGGGGCAGCTGGAAGTCAGGATTCCTGGGCTCTGTGCTACTGATCTAACACTGATCATCCTCTCTCTAAAGTGGGAATAATCTTGCTAGATTCCACTCCCCTCCCAGAGCTGGGGACAGATCCAGGAGCCCTGACCCCCAGGCCCCGCTCTAACCACTAGCCCACATTCCCTTCCCAGAGCCAGGCACAGCACCCAGAAGTCCTGACTCCCAGCCCCCTCCCAAAAGCATGATTCATCTCTCAGCTGTCCTAAGCTTTGCCCTCCCCCTCCCATCCTGAAAAGGTCCAGAAATATGAACCGATTGGTGTTTCTCTTGTTTTTCAGATATATTTTTTTTATTTTAAAAAAAAGGAAGTAGGGGGAGGGGAGGGTGTGATATTAAAAAGCGACTGACTCTGGGTAGCAACCATATGTGTAAAAAAAAAAATTTTTACCCCCCCTGCCCCAACCAGAGAATAAAAAGGATCCCCTTTTAAAACCTTCCCCTGATGCAGGGCACCCCCTAGTGCCCCACCCACTCCCAAAAAATTCCTGCCCCACCCCATCCGGACAGCAGGGAGACCAGATGTTTGGGGGGAGGGGCGAAGAGGGGAGATCAAACCAGAGTGCCATGTCCTGAGTTGGGGGGGTGGGGGGGGAAACAGAGCTAAAAGAGGCCCTCACCAAAGTCCTCAGACATCTCCTGGGCACGAAATGAGCGAAAAATCCACCACTCCCACCTGCCCCCAGCTTGAAATGGCCAATGATGCTATGACATGAGACTAACCAAGCGAACACACACACAGTGGAGGAGCCAGGGGGGCAGTGTTGGGCACTGACCCCCCCCCAAATACACCCCTGTAAACCCCTCCTCCGAATCCTACGCCTTCACACTCTCCCTACCACAGTTTTTTCTATTCCTCCCCAGCCACTTGGGGGTTAACCACGAGAGGTGGGAGGACGCTGCTAGGACGCCAGGGTCATTTCCTGGCTCTTCTCCCCCCTGCACCAAAAGCCCCAGGCTGATTGACACCCCCCCATCATCCGTTTCCATGGAGACAGAGGGATGCTGGGAGGGCTGATTCCTGAGGCACCCGGGGAAGGGCTGGCACAGTCCCGTTCGGCCCCAGCTGCAATCCCCCTCTCCCTGCTCAGCCCAGGAAGGAATCCACCTCGTCCTCCTCGAAGTGGCTTTGCTGCAGCACCTTAATATGGTACTCATAGATCTTCAGCGCGGGGCCCAGACGGATGGACAGCCCGGTCAGGACATCTGTGCGCTGCATGAGCAGCAGGGACTTCCCGTCGATCTCCTGCAAGGGGCAACAGAGGAAGGGTTAACAGGGATGACGGCTGGGGAATGGGACATGAGGCCTTTCTCCTCTATGGGACTGGTTCTCTCCACACACTGCTCCCTGCCTCCAAGATGGCAGCTGCCCCCACCCCTGAGCACTGAACCGGGGTGCCACAATAGAAGGGGCCAAGGCCGTCCCCTTTTCACCACAGGCCTGGCTCCCTGCCCCTCCTCTTCCCTGAGGCCCTGCCCCCTGACCAGGCCAGAAGCTAGCCAGCCAGGTGAGAGCAGCCCTGGGGCAACTGTGGGGAAGCTGGGCCCCTCCACCTGCCCAGAGTGGGGGGGCCAAGAGGAGCACCGGACCCATGTGCCCATCTCTCGGGCCCCTCGCCCAGGGCAAGTGGAGGGTCCATGCCTAGACAGCTGTTATCAAGGCCCAGCTGCAGCTCTTCAGCCCCCGAGGCCCGACCCCCAGGCCAGGCCTGAAACCAGACCAGGTCACTCGGGCAGCCACGGACCCTCCAGTTGCCCTGGGTGGGGATACGGGCTGGGGGTGCTCTCAGGGCCCCCCACCTCCAGGTGGAGGGGCCCAAGCTCCACGGTCCAGCTCCAGCATCTGGCTTGGCTGGGGCACGGGTCCTTGGGGGAAGGGGAGAGGCACAAGCCCCCCACCACACACACACTTTTAGGAAGAACCCATCAGCCCTGCACTGACCTGCTCCTGAAAGGCAGACGCCTGCTCTGCAAATCCAGCCTCCGTGAAATAATCCACCACGTCCATCACTGTCCACTCCACGGGGTCTGAGGGCTTCTCCTTCTTCACCGAGCTGGGCAGGGGAAGGGGAACAGAATGATCAGGGTCTCGGCCACAACCCTCACCTCCCAGGCAGACACAGCCCCCTCCCTGCCTTCGTCACCAGGCCTGAACTCCCCGGCACCATCCCCTCCCACACCAGCACCAGGGGAGTCCCCTGACATCTCGAGGGGACGGGGCTGAGAGCCAGTCCCTCCCTGCAACAGGGGTCCCCAGGCAGCCAAGGGTTTATGGAGGCAGGAAGGAAATGGAGGAGCTGCCAGAGCATGGAGGGCCTCTCCCCTGCCATGGCGGTGGCAGGCCCTGAAGGCTCCCATTGGAGTGGGGGCACTGGTGCAGCCAGGAATTGCTGGGGGCTCGCAGAAGCAGCAGGGAAACATGTCACATGTGGAGATTTAGGGATCCAGCCAAGGGGGATGCTGATAACCAGGCAAATGGGGGATATCTTAGAGCCTGACCGGCTCACATAGGGCTCACAGATTAAGTACCAGCCCCGGCACTGGGCAGAAGGAGCACCCCCTGGTGGCAGCGAGGGGGACGGGAGGCAAGAAGTCAGTGAGCGCAGGACTTACACGCAGCTGAACGGTGTCCCGTCCGCTGCCTGGACACCGGGCCGCCCGGGGGACAAGGGCACAGGGGGGTCCGTGCCCGCAACAGCTGGAGAGACTGCAAGCAGGAGAGAACGAGAGAGAGATGTCAGGCATGGCACAATCACAGACAGGGCTTTCACCTCCCCATGGAACATGAGGAAACTGGCTGACCACAGCCCCTGGCTCCCCTGATCTCCTCCAGCCCGACTGATGCCCCTCAATCTTGTCCCATAGTCCTGGTTTTCCTCCCGCCCCTAAAGTTCTGCTGATGGTCCTTGATGCTGACCTGCAAGCCTCTGTTATCCCAGCCCTGGGCTCCCCCTTCCCACAGTTCTTCCAATGTTCCTCAATCCCATCTTGCAGCCCCCTGGATATTCCAGCTCCAGAGCTGTCCCCAAATGCAGACAGCCAGCCCAGCTGAGCAGAATTTTGCAACATCCCCAAAGCTGAGACCCGCCAAACTCATTTCTCAAGTGATCTCAGCCACTGCACCTCATCAGCCTCCCCGCACCGCCAACAGACCCTTGGGTCACTCTTACCCCCTTTCCCTAAGAGAAATTCCAGCCCTGGCATCCCCTCACTCCAATACCTGCTCTGTCTGGCTGCCCGTAGGAGCCCCCTTCCTTCTTGCCCATCCCGAACTGCTGGCAGGCGCTCTCCCCAGGGGAGCAGGCCTTGGCATGACGCCTCTCGCTGCCTTCGCGGTGGGGGCGCTCGGAGCCCTTGTCCGGGGAGTGCTCCTCCGGGGGGTGCAAGTCCCTGGCGTGGCCACCCCCCGTGGGACAGTCCTTCCCACCATGCCTGCAGTCCTTACAGTCCCCGTTCATCTGGCTCTGCTCAGCGGGGGCTGCTTTGCCGTCACTCTCCAACCCAGCCCCGGCGCCCGCCCCCTCGTAATCCGGAGTCTCGGAGCCCTCTGACATGGTGGAAGCCTCGTCATCCTCCTCTTCCTCCTCCCCCTTCTCCTCCGATGGCTCCTCCCCGGCCTTCTGCGGGCACCAAGAATCCAGAGTTAGAGACCCCAGGAAGCTGCTCCTCTGTGCCCTGCACAGGGCATCTTCTGGGCACGGCTGGGGCTCCTGGTTTTACCCACCATTGGGCCCCATTTAGTCACTTTCCCTGACTCGGGACCTCCTGCTAACCCAGCCCTGGGCTCCCCACCCACATCAGCTCTGCCAATGTCCCTCAATCTAGACCCACATCCCCCTGCTATCCCAATCATGGGGTTCTCCCTGCCACAACTCTGCCAATGCCCCTCAATCATACCTGCAGGTCCCTGCTAGTCCAAATCTGGGTCCCCCCAAGCTCTGGAGGTGCCCCTTGAGCCCAATCCATAGCCCTCCACCCCCACTATTCCAGTCCCCGTACTCCCTTCTCCTGCACTCTGCCTGCTCTAGTGTTAGGCGACTCTTAGGCTACAGGTCTAAGCATCTAACCACAGCGGGTTGGTGACAGCATAAAAAAAAAATCGACCCTCAAACAGGAAGCTTCTGGGCTACCAAACTACCTCATCAGAAGAGACTTCCTCCTGGAAAGTGCCAGCTGCCACGGCGACCCCTCTGCTAGAGCAGACTACTGGGCGCACGTCCAGCTGGACCCATTCCTAGAAGCACTAGGACCACTTTGACAGTGGCAACACTGAACTGAGGGAGAGTTTGCTGTAAACAAAGGACTTAACATGAGCTTTGGACACAGAGATAGGTCAGAGGCAGCATTGTACAGGGGATGTGGCCCCAGCCCAGGAGTCAGGAGATCTGGGCTCTAGTCCCAACTCTGAAACTGGCCTGCCAGCTGGCCTTGGGCAAGTCACTGCCTTGCGCCTCAGTCTCCCCAGCTGTAAAACAGGGGTAATCTTTCCTTTGTCTGCCTAGATTATAAATTCTTGGTGGCAGGAACTCTCTCCCCCCACATGCCTGTGCAGCACTCTGCACAATAGTGGGTCCCTAATCTCAGATGTGCCCCTTCAGGTTGGGTGCTGCACAGGCCCCATTCCCCCTGCCCATCTCAGCTGGGGCATCTAGGTGCTAATCTAACTCCAACAAAAATGTCTCAAGCAAAACCAGGAGCTCCCAATTTAGTTTTAACAGAGCCTGTTAAAATAGCTCGTTAGGATTTAGAAGATAATTACACCCCCACACCCCTCTGCTTTGAAAAGAAACAAAAATATTTTTTTTAAATAGAAATAGAAAGTAAACCTTCCCTCACTTTGTTCTTTTACAACCATTGTGGCAAAAACAGAGCGAAAGTCCAAGTTCTTCAGCAAGATCTGGCTCTCCTTCCATCAGGGGCCTCCCCCCCGGACACTGCCTGCACGAGCAGGCCATGCCAGAGATGCCTGGTTTGTTATTGCTGGGCTGTCAGCCAGGCCTGTGCAGAGTGCTCTCATTATAGTTATATTATGGTAGTGCCCAAAGGTTCCAGTTAGAACTGGGCTGGGCACTGCACAAAGAGAACACAGTCACCCCCAAAACACAGGCAGAGATTGTAGGGTTGCCTGGCAGGGCTGCATCAGGGGCCCTGGATTGTTAAAAGATGGGAAGCAAAGGATAGATCAGAAGGTCAGTTTTCATGGTGGAGAGCAGTAAATAGCGCATCTGTACTGAGACCCATTCTGTTCAACATTTTCAGATCATTTCTGAATAAGGGGGCAAACAGTGAGCTGGCAAAGTTTGCAGAAGACACAAAATTACTCAAGGTCCAAAGTTTACTGGAAAGAGTTTCAAAGGGATCCCACAAAACTGGGTGACTGAGCAACAAAATGGCAGATGAAATTCAATGTTGATAAATGGAAAGAAACACACATTGGAAAACAATCCCAATTGTACAGATACAAAATGATGGGGTCTAAATTAGCTGTTACCACTCAAGAAAGATCTTGGAGTCATCGTGGATAGTTCTCTGAAAACATACACTCAGTGTGCAGGGCCATCAAAAAACTAACTGCATGTTAGGAACCATTAGCAAAGGGAAAGATAGGAAGGGAGGAAATCTCACAACGCCAGTATATGAATCCATGGTGCACCCACACCTGGAATATGGCATGCAGTTTTGGTTGCCCCATCTCAAAAAAAGATACTTTACCATTGGAAAAGAGCAACAAAAATGATTAGTGACAAAGAGACCTGTGGCACCTTATAGACTAACAGACATATTGGAGCATGAGCTTTCGTGGGTGAATTCGCTGCGTCTGACGAAGGAGGTATTCACCCACAAAAGCTTATGCTCCAATACGTCTGTTAGTCTATGCGGTGCCACAGGACTCTTTGTTGCTTTTTACAGATCCAGATTAACACAGCTAGCCCTCTGAAAAATGATTAGGGGGCTGAAACAGCTTCTGTATGACAGATTAAAACACTCAGGACGGTTTGGTTTAGAAAAGAGACTAAGGGGGAAGGGGGATATGATAGAGATCTATACAATCAGGAGTGGTGTGGAGAAAGTGAATGCAGAAGTATTATTGACTCCACATAATGCAAGAACCAGAGGTCACCCAATGAAATTAATATGGAGCAGCTTTAAAACAAACCCAAGGAAGTTCTTCACACAACACACAGACAACCTGTGGAACTCGTGGTCAGGGAATGTTGTAGTGGCCGAAAGTGTAACTGGGCTCAGAAAAGAATGAGATAAGTTCATAGAGGATAGGTCCAGCAATGGCTATTAGCCAAGATGATCGACGAAGCAGCCCCATGCTCTGGGTGTCCCTAAGCCTCTGACTGCCAGAAGCTGGGACTGGCAGACAAGGGATGGATCACTCGCTAATTGTCCTGTCCTGTTCAGACAGGTTACTGGGCTAGATGGACCAGGAAGACTGTCAACATAAGGCTGTGCTGGGCCCCTCATTGGTTGACAGGGGGCTGTCCAGCGGGGCTGGGCCTGGTGCCCAGGAGCGGTTGCCGGGAAGCTGCTTGCAGGTGGGTTGTTCCTGGATGCTTTGCTGTGAGAGTAGCACTCCTGGAGGCTGTTTGAACAGACTCATCCATCACACACATCGTCCAGCCCAACACGTCACAGCCAGGGCGGGCATCACCACAGGACCTCACTAGGACAGGAGTCCCCAGCAGATCAGAAGCTACAGCAGCATTGGTACCCTAAGCTGGAACAATCTTGGACCTCACCCAACTCGCTTCCCACAGCTGCTTTCATTCTAAGCTCCTTTGACTAGCACTGCCCATGGTCCCTCCCACCCCAGATGCCCCAGGCAGTCCTGCCTCTCCACACCTTGCATGTCCTGTGACTCCTCAAGCATGTGCCTGTACAGGAGTGAAAGAGGCAGCCCCAGGGCCTGGTCACTGGTACCTTCCCTGGAAACAATCACCAGAGTGCTGCCTGACCCCTAACTCCCAGGCATCCCTGCCTCAACCAGCCCCTGATCCCTTTATTCCATGTGCAGCCCCTTCCTATGTATCCCACCCTCCCAGATATCATCTTCTTGGGCAGTCCTTTCCACCCCACACTCAGGTCCTATCCCAAGCACCCAAAGCCAACCCTTTTCTGAGCTAACCCTCCCCTGGGGCCCAGGGCACTGCCCCCTCCTCACTGTCCCCTCCTCTGGGGTCAGAGCACTGCTCACTCCCCCACCCCAGACACAGCCCCTCCCCCCTCCCGGAACCGCTCACTCCCCCCGCCCCTCCCAGCCATTTCCCCTCCCCCCACCAGGGCACCACTCCCTCCCCCCCGCCCCCAAACACTGCCCCTCCCCAGGGGCCAGGGCACCGCTCACTCCCCCGCCCCAGACACTACCCCTCCCCCTCCGGGGCACCGCACCCCCTCGCCCCACCCTGTTACTCGCCTGCGACTTGCCCCAGGCTTCCCAACCCAACCAATGCCCCTCCCCCCGGGTCACCGCTCACCCTCCAACTCCTGCCCGTCCCTCCGGGGGCCGGGGCGCCGCTCACCCCCACCCCAACACTCGTGCCACCTGCCCCAGGCCCTCCCCCCGCGCTCACCTTGCTCCGATGCGCCCTGGCGTGGGGGGCGCGGCCCTGGGGCCCCCTTTCCGCCCGGGTCAGGGCGATGCTGCCGAAGCGGGTCCTTTCCAGCCTCCCGCGGGCCACTTCCTCCTCCAACAGCCCCTGGACGCGGCCCCGGGTCACCCGGCCGCCCCCGGCCGCGCTCCCATCCCCGCCCAAGTAGCGCACGATCTCCCGCAGGCTGACCGGGGAGCTGCGCTCGGGGGCCTCCTCTTCTGGGGCTGGGGGCGCAGGGGGTGGCGGCCGCTCCCGGCCGGTCCTACGAGGCGGCGCGGCCGGCTCGGCGCGGGGCGCTGCCCGGTGGGAGCGGGGCACGGCGGGGGCCGGTGCCCGCGGGGAGCGGGGCGCGGCGGGGGACGCTCCAGGCGGGGAGGCGCGGTGGGGGCGAGACGCGCCCCCTGGGCGCTGGGCCGGGGCCGGCGCTGGGGCCCCCCGGCGAGGCGGCTGGACACGGGCGGCGTTGCGGTAGGAGATGCTGCCTTTGTAGCTGACTCGCAGCACCGCGCGCTGCTGGATCAGCTTCTCCAGCTCCGCCCGGGTGCGCTCGGGCTCCGGCCCATGTCTCCGCCGCACCATGCGGCAGATGCGCTCCAGGTCCGGCCGCGCCTTGCGGGAGCGCAGCGAGTCGATGGTGTCCAGGATCCACTCCTGGTAGCGGGGCGCCTCCTGCCCTGGCGGGGGCGGCGGGGGCCCGGCCATGCTGCCGCCGCCTCCTGGTTCGCCCGGCCGGGGCCGCTACCGCCTCGCTGCCTCCCCTCCCCCGGCGGCTGCGTCCGCTGCACCGGCTCCTTCCGCGGGCCTTCTGGGAGCGGCTGCACAGCCCCGGCGCCTCTGGCGCTGCCCGCTGCACCGGCTCGGCGCGCCGCCCCCTGCCCGCGCGGGGTCGCTGCTCCTCCCCCGCTCGGGCTCCCCGGGCGCTGCCGCGGCTGCAGCTGGAGTCGGTGGCGCGCGGGCTGGTCCCGGGCAGGCAGGCAGGCAGCGCGAGTCCCTCCCTCCCCGCCGCACGCGCCGCCGCCCGGGACCCGCAGCCCCTCGCGCGGCTTAAGGAGGCGCCGCCGCCCGCAACCTCCCTTCCCCCGGCCGCTTAAGGTGGAGCCGGCGAGTTCCGAGTCTTCCGTGTGTCCCGGCCCTCAGCCCTCCAGGCCAGCCCCACACCCCTGCCTTTCTGAGCCCCCCAACAACAGTCCCCACAGCTCACCCATCCCCCTCTCCACCCCCCCAGCATTCATCCCTACTACGTCCCTTTCCCCACAGCAAACTTCCCCATCCCCTTCCTACTCCCTTTCCCACACCTGCCTCTACCGCCCAGCAGTCCCTGCCCCCTTTTCCCCTCCCGAGGGGCTGAGCTAGTCCCCACTTCCAGCGCGGGGGAGCTGGGCCCATGTTCCCGCTTGCAGCTGGCTTTGGTGGCGCCACAGAGCGACAGTGGTGGAGGCTTGGTCGCCACTTTAGGGGATGGGAGAGGTCATGGGCGAAGTAAATCTGGGTCCATCCAGAGGGGGCGCAGCTAAGCAAGGCTGGCTCAGAGGTGTGGGGAATAGAGCACGGAGGCTTTCTCCTCTAGGGGGCGCCCGTCTGGCAGGGGGCAGGAATGGGACACAGGACCCTTTCTCCTCTAGGGGGCGCCCGTCTGGCAGGGGGCAGGAATGGGACACAGGAGCCTTTCCTAGGGGGTGCTGCTCCTAGCAATTGAATTTACCCCGCTGCCCCACCTTCTGCTGCCTCAGGGGCCCCCTTGCTGCAGTTCATTCTGGCTCCCAACAGATGGGCCACCGTAGCCTCAGATGCAAGCAACTCACATTAGCTCTCTTGACTGCAGCCTGTTTAGTCACACACAGGCTCAAATGAGCCAGGGAGCCTGAACTCCTAAGGAGGGCAGGGGTGGGGGTGGGGGCACCCTGTGGGGGCACCCTTCTGGTGAGACAGAGGACCACAGAGCCCAAGTCCCAGACAGCTGCCAGGGCCTAGGACTGCAGCAGCAAAAGCCTGAAAGCCCTTGCAGAGCCCTTGCTGCTTGCCTGCTCCCCTGGTGGCAGGATTTGCAGCACAGCTGGTAGACCCGCATCAGCTGCTTTGCCTCTCTGCATGGCTGGTCGGTGCCAGCTGAAAATGCCACTGAGCCCTTCACCCATGGCTGTTGGGCTGGATTTGCAGATTTGGAGCTACCTGGCAGTCAGACCTGGCTCTCAGATAGCCCTGGCCCAGATTCCCAATTGACATCATATCATTGGCATCACCTGGTATCAATCAGCACCACTCCATTAAAGTCAACAGAGATGGAAGACTGATGCCAACTGAAGATCTAGTTTCTTATCTGGCTACCAGCCTCAACCAATGGCCCCTGGTCTGAGGGACAGTGCCAGGCACAGCTCCCTGTAGGACATCTTGGGGTATGAGGCTCCAGCCAGGCATGATGAAGAAAGTGGGGGTCAATGGGGGGGCTGGGGTGAGAACAGCTGCCTTGGTTATCATCACCTTATAGATGGGAAAATGAGGCAGAGAGAAGGGCTCAAGTCACACAGTTGGTGGCACAGAACCCAGGAGTCCTGACTTCTAAGCCCCACTTTAACTCCCAGAGCCCGGACTAGAACCTAGAAGTCCTGACTCCCAGCTCCAGCTGCCCTGGCCTTACTCAGTAGATCCCATCCCAGAGCTGGGAATAGAACCCAGGAGTCCCAGCACACAACCCGACCACGACACTCGTGCACCCCACTTTAATCACTAGAACATGGTTCCTTGGCATCGCTAGAAATAGTAGCCGGTCACATGATCAGTCCTATGCCCTCTGACATGGGGGGGGTGGATTAAGGAGGGGCCATTCTTGAAGCCACCCTGCTGGGCTAATCATGGAAGGCATCCAAAGTGGTGCACCGTCTGCAGAGATATAGCTGACATAGGTGGGGTGGGGAGAAGGACTTGGAGAATCCAGACTCTAGGGTTCTATTTCCAGCGGTGGGAGAGGAGTGGTGTCTAGTGGTTCGAGGAGGGGCTGGAAGCCAGGACGCCTGGGTTCCGTGTGTGCTCCATTCTGTAAGAGGGGGATAATACCTGACACACACATTAAAGACAGTCAATGTGCAATCTCTGTGATTTTTAAAAAGGGAACTATAAGTAGTTTAAGCCCAATGCCCCCTGCACCCCAAAATCCTCCGCCAATTTTTACACCCATGTTTCCCTTTTTAGGCCCTTCACTCATTCAAGACCCACACCCAACAAACAGGGGGAGCTGCCCATAGACAGAGAGGAACAGAGACCAGAGAAAATACTGCAAAGCATAGATTGGGCAAACTAGGCAGGCTAGTTGCCTTGTTTCCGTAGCTGCAGTGATGCGAACCCCAGCTGGTGAAAAATAATGATGGGCCTCAAACCAAATCTTGAGATTGGCTTCAAAATCATGAGATTTTATAAATACCTGGCAGGGTGTTTTTATTCACTTCCTACTATGGGGACTTTGGAAAGGGCTCCTGGTTCAAGCTTTTCTCTGCAGTGAAGAGGGCGAGACAGGGAGGGTTTTGCCACCTGAGGAAATTAACTGGAAGAGCTACAGTAGCACATAGCGACTCCAGTCAAACTTCCCCATGCAGACAAGCCCGGGTTGCTTTTTAATCAACTCGCATGGTTTGCTGACTGGTACTTTAAGAAAAAAAAAATCCCCACACAAATAGTGTCAGCCCTGTGCCCAAAGCACAAAGGTTGCTACCAGTAACAATATGGTTACATTAAAAAATTGCAGCTGTGCTTCTTTGTACAGGCTGTGGTGGCCAGAGATAGAGCTGGGCGGGAGTTTTATCACCAGAAAATGCAGATTTATAGACAAAACTTCTCAAGGACAGATTGGTTTCAATGAAGGTTTCTCAGGTCAAAAGGAGACATCCCTGCCCCTCCAGTAACCCAGTGGTTTGGGCACTCACCTCTGCTGTGGAAGACCCAGGTTCAAGGTCCTGCTCTGACTCACTCCAAAGTAGAATGGGAAAATAATTTGAAACCCTCCAATTCTTTCACAAAACACAATCGGTTTCCAGCCTGATCACACTTGGAACCCCCTTGTGCAAGGGGCTGCATAGAAGGGCTCATCACTTACATTTTATTCTTTTCATTACCAGGGGTTTCCGCTCTCTCCCCACACCAGGAATTAGCTGGCATCTCATTACCTGATCCCTTTGGAAGCAGATTCACACCCATGGAAGGAGTTTCCCTGCAATAAGGAAGGGACGCACATATCCACATTTAGATGGAAGTATTCTGCTTCTGGCAATCCCCCTGCTGCTAGCGCACTGCATTCCTGCACACCGGGGGCGGCCTGGCTGTTCACCTCTCCTGCCCCGGCCTCATAAATGGCTAGATTATCAATTCAGATAGGACCACTGTGAGCACCTCATCTGACCTGCATAACACAGGACTTCCCTCGATTTAAACAGCATCAGTGATGAAGAATCCACCACAATGTTTGATGAATTGTTCCAATGACTAAAAATCTGCCCTTTTCCCCTAGTCTGAATGTTTCTAGTTTCAGCTTCCAGCCACTGGCTCTCCTTATACCTTTGTCTGCTAGCTGGACTAGCTAATTATCAGTTTTATTCCCCTAGGTACTTCGAGACAGGGATCACAGCACCTCTTAACCTTTGCTTTAAGAAGCTCCTTGCATCTCAGCATAAGGCAGGTTTCTCCCCCCCCCCCATTTAATCATTCTCATGGCAGCTCTCTGCCCCTCTCCAATTTTTCACCTTTCTTCTCGAATTGTGGGTGCCAGACCTGGCCATGGCATTCCAGCAGCTGTCACCCACCCCCCCTCCTCCAGACACAGCAATAAAATAATCTCTCCACTGCTGCTTGCGATGCCCGTTTATCCATCGACCAGATACCACGTCCCCATTTAAGCACGGACACTCGTCGCTTTGGGCTTCCAACTCCAGATGAGGTCAAGTACCGTTTATGGCAGCCGCTGGCCCCACCCTGGCCACATCCCGGCCACATCCCTGAATTTCTTGGGCCTCCAGGGAGAGGAGCAGCTCCCGACTCATCACAGCAATGATAACTGTCCCCTAGAGCTGAACAGTCCACATGCCAGTCTGATTTTGTTTTTTTTAACAAAACTTTATTGGTAATTGTTTCAAATACATTTACAACAAAGCACACTTAAATAGGAAGTGGGGGTGGTGGGGTTTTGTTTTGTTTTTTTCCTCCAGTGAAACAAGTTTTGTTGGAGGACACAGACATGTTTCCCGGGGCAGATAATATCCTTGCCCTCTAGATGGGACTCAAGCTTCTTTGTGGGAAAGGGGGATTTTGGGGGGAGGGCTAGTCACAGGGCTTCCCCCCCTGCCAATCACTCCTGACAGCACTCTCATGTATTTATAAATATTTATCTATGAAACCAAAAGAAGCTCACACACCTCCACCCTGGAGAGAAACAAGAAAATATGATATATGGAAATAGATCTATCTCCTAGAACTGGAAGGGACCCTGAAAGGTCATCAAGTCCAGCCTCCTGCCTTCACTAGCAGGACCAAGTACTGATTTTGCCTCAGATCCCCAAGTGGCCCCCTCAGGAACTGAACTCACAACCCTGGGTTTAGCAGGCCACTGCTCAAACCACTGGGCTCTCTCTCCCCCCTAATTCAGCCAGCTGGTGAATATACACAGTGGGAGACAGGCTTGGGTGGGGGGTCAGAACAGGACCACCACACTGATGCACTGCATTGGGGGTGGGGGGCAAGTAAAGAAGCAGACAGGAGGAAAAGTAAGTGAATAGAACAAGAGTGCCCCTCCCTCCCCACATGCACTTTCCCTCTTCCTCCTCCCCTGCTCCCCCCAATAAAGCAGGATCATGGCTAGGTATTAGCACCCCCTCTCCCAGCTGATCTCTCATTGGAGGAGCTAATCATGGCTTAACACCTCTCCAACCTCACCACAGATCTAATGGGGTCACTCCTTGGGGGGGCCAGTTCAGAGTCCAGAGGAGGGAGAGATCAGGGTCTAGTTGGGATCCCCTGTTCCTTGCCTCCTCCCCATATTCTGGTTTCTCCTCCCTCCTTGTCATCTTAAAATGTAAATAGAGAACATAAAATCAGAGGTGCAGAATGGAGCCCCAGGAGGATTGTGGGTAAGGAGAATCCTCCCCCCCCCCCCAAAAATCCTTTAAGGCTATTTCTGCAGGGCACCATTTGGCCTACAGGGGCAGGGAGGGAGAATAGTGTATCAGCCCCTACTGACCTGGGGGAAAATAACCAAGTGCCCCAGAACCAGAGGACAGGCCAAAAAAGGGGTGGGAGTGGGGAGCTGCTCACATTCATAGCCCAGATTCAAAAAGCAGCATTTTATTTCCAGAGAGAACTAAAAATCCAGAGCCCACCGGGGAGATTCCCTCTTCCCGCACCTCCATTCCAGCCTGTAACCGACCTCCAGATCTCCCCCAACCAGCATAAGATACCCCCAAACCAGACACCCCGCAGAGAGCAGCAGAGATGGGGAAATACTGTCAGTTTCTACCTGAAAAAAACAAAACAAAACCAAACCAAACACAACACAACAAAACCACACAGGTCTCTCTCTTTTTTTCCTTGCTAAAACCTGGCCACAGTCAAAGCTTGGGGAGTTAGAATTCCTGGGTGGAGAAGGGAGGTGTCACCGGGGATGGTGGGAGCTGACATAGGGTAAGTGAGCCCAGCCCAGCCCCACACCTGGATTCTTAAAACCTCTCCCCGCACCCCAATGGAAAATAAGGTTTAATTTACTTATTTTTAATAATAAAAAAAGGGAGCCCAACCCCAAGTTTATAAATGAGACAAGATTTCCCTCCTCCTTCCTCTTTCCAAAGTGGTCGGGTGGGGGGGGCAGCGCTGGGATTTTTTTCTCCCCCTTGAGAAGTTGGGGGATTCAAAGCTATTCCGGAAGCCAGGATGTTGATCTGCCATGTCGGTGGATGTTGGGGCATCTTTGCTGCTCACCCAGCTCCCAGAAGCCTTTGCAAATAGCCATGAAGATCTGTGGGGGGAGGGAGGGGGATTTGATGGCAAAATATGTCCCCCACTCCCTCCTTCAAAAACTAAAAAAAGCCACCAATAAAGCCAGCCAGGACAGTGGAGGTACAGCATGTGTGGACTAAGAGTCAGTGTGGGGGTAACCGGATCAGCGTGAGGGGGTGGAAAGTAACCAGTGGGAGCTGAGTGTGTGTGTGGGGACAACCTGTTTAAACCCCAGGTGGGGAGGGGGGGGGATTGCAGGCTTGCACATGCTTCCCCTCACCATCACAAGTGTGTGTGTGTGGGGGGGAGATCAGAGGTGCACATAGGAGAAATTAGACTCCTGCCCTTCTCTGTTTACTTAGTACAGGATTAGAATAAGGGGTCTCCTGCTCCCCCCTGTAGTGAGGCGAGACTCACCCCTGCAGTGCCTCCTGCTGGTCATCTCGGGAATTAGCTTTTCCAGCAGTCACAGCACCCTCTGCAGGCTGATGTCCCAGCTTGCCACTGGACCTCGGGCATCTCCTGGACCCTGGTGGCCCTTTCTCTTGGGGGCTTCCCCCCTGGCAGTACCCCACCACCTCGCTGGATCTCCCCTCCACAGGGAACTCCCTATCTTCACTTCACCTCAGTATATGGCTGCCAGTCACCATCTAACCCGATTCACTAGGGCAGACTGCAGTATAATTGCCACTCATTATCAGCAGGAGGGTTTGGACCTGCTTCCTTTGTTTACCCTGGAGCTGCCGCTACAACCCCAGTACCCATTTGGCCCTACACTAGGCCTGCAGCCTGAGGGGTTTCCAGGCCAGAGCTCCCCAGTTCCTATGGCCTTTCCCCAGCCCTGTTCCAGTCTAGGTACCTGCTCAGCTCCCAGCAGCTAGGTCCCTCCCTCTCAACAGGCTAAAGAGGGACTCTGTCTTTGTGGCCCACTGCCCTCTTACAAGGGCCAGCTGGGCCCTCATTAAGCCAGTCACAGCTGTGGTCAGCTACCCACTCAGCCTCCCCAGCTGTTCTTAATCCCTCTTACCCTGCTGCAGCCCTCTCCAGGGCTGATTTTACCCTTTCAGGGCCAAAGCAGGGTGATCATCCTGTTACACCCCCAAACCAGAACCAGAGGCAAATCCCTACCCCCCATCCACCCACAAAAATAAAAACACACAAGCAAGGAACTCTGGTCTGTGTGTGATCAAATCCAAACCCACCCTCACCTGCTCCGCACGTTCTCCCAGGGGGGCGCTGGCCCTAGAATTCAGCAAACTCCTTAGCACACTTCTCAGTGATCAAGACCTGGATCTCCTCTTCCTAGTAGTCAGTTACTCATGTCACCCTTTGCACTGTGGTATAAAGGGAGGTTCCACCTGCAAAGGGAGGAGAGGTGGAGGTTGGGAACAAGGTGGGATCAACATTTGTATTAACACCCACCCCCCCAACCACACACACTCCTGGGTCTGCTAGGGGTGCACGATCAGGCCTCAACTTTGTAACAAGGCAGGTAAGGATCAGTCCCCCCATCCAGTCAGAAACCCTCACACTTTGCAATCATGGAAGGGGGAGCCCATGACTCTGCTTAGGAGCCCAGGATCAGGGCCCCCAGATGCTCCTTAAGAGCCCAGAATCAGGGCCCCCAGCACTCTCAAGGGATACATAATCGGGCCCCTTAGCAAGCAGGTGAGGAATGCAGAATCAGCACCTCCTCAAGCCCCCTTTTATCTAGCCAGAACCCCCTCCTCTCACTTTGCAATCAGGGAAGGGCAGGGGCTCATGAGCCCCTTGGATCCCCCACTTGCATCACCAGTAGGGTTTTAATCAGGACCTTCAGCACAGCCCTCTCCCACCTGAGCTAGAGGAATAACGCCATTGTCTGTTATTGAGGGGTCCTTTCTCCGCTCTCTCCTTTTATTTTTGAGCGTACCCCCAGTTTTTAAACCCCCCCCCGAAGAACGAATTGCTACCTGAGAGATCTCCTGATTATTGAGACTGTACCAAGCCCTCCTTGCTTCTTCTGATGTTGCTGCTGCTTCTGCCTTTGCTGCTGCCTTGGGGACTGGTAAGAATCCCTCTGTGAAACTTTCCCTACTTTTATTTTATTATTTTAGCTGCTGGCTCTGTTTCCCCAGCGCACAGACTCAAGCTAAACCTTGGTCTGTGTCTTTAAACCTCTCTTAAACTCCACGGTGCTTTGCCGCTAAAAATAAGTTTGTGCCGCTGCTAAGCTCTCCTCCTGTGGGCTTTGCCTCGGGGCTCCCTGCTTTCAGCTGTATCCATTGTTGCAGCCACCATCCCTTGGCTTCCTTGGGGGCTGCCTTGGGAGCTATATCCTGGGCACATACCACTCTGCCCTCTATGACTTCCCCACAGCATAAGGTGCACCATAGGTTTTGGTTTTTTTAGTTTAATAAGTCATAGTTTGTTAAGATTGTAAAGCTTGTAAGTTCACCTGCCTTGTTATAGTTTACTGTTTTGTTGCTCCGTATAGTTGCTTGTTATAGTTTTGCTTAGAATTGTGATATTTGTTGTTTTGCCTAGTCGTTGGTTAAGATAGATAAGGTTTTTGCTGCTTAAATTCGTCTTCCCGCTGTCCCGATCTCTCCCTAAACTTTCCCGTGTCTGATTTTCCCCCGCTCCAATCTCCCCCTCTGTGTACTTCTCCGTGTCTCCCTGTTATAACTCTTTGCTGCTTCCCCCCCGCGTCTGCATCACCCTCCGAACTTCCCAAACCCCTTGCTGCTTCTCCCCCGCATCTACACTCTCCGAACTTCCCAAGTCCTTGCTGCTTCCTGCCCCCGCGTCTGCATCACCCTCCGAACTTCCCAAAACCCCTTGCTGCTTCTCCCCATGAAACTTCCCAAAGCTTTTGCTGCTTTTTTTCCTTTGTTTTTGGTGCCCGCTTGTTGCTTAAACCTCTCTCCAGCCCTTCTTACACTTCTCCGCTGCCCCTCCCCTACCGAAGATTACCATCACACTGCTCCAGTGTCCTTACCCTGCAGCGCTTCAGAGTCTCTCGCTGCTTCCAGCCGCACTCTCCTCTCATCAGTTGCCACTAATCATTCACTCCCCTCCCCCCTCCTGTTCCTTGACCCAGCCTTTAGATACGCTCGTGTAGATTATCTGCTATCCTAGCCTCACAAATTAAGTCATTAATTTTCTTTTATACCGTTACATTGCATAATTTCACTTATCACCCATATTGGATCATTGCATTGTGATTCACATTTTACTTGTAATTATAACAACACTCCATTGGTTGCTTCCACTTTTCTGATATACTTTGTATTTGCATTGATACCATTGTGTTACAGTGTGTATAAGGCCACTAACCACTTAATACATTCTATCTAAGACTGTTGACCATTTTATATAGAAGCTACCATTTTATTTGCATTTCTTTTGATACGCTTATTGACTGTACTGTATCCCATTGTGCTGAACCCCACTTACTGTACCCCACTGTTCGAATTCCCTACACTGTTCAATAAGAACCGCCCCCCATCATTGTCTATTGTAAACACCCTATACACCCCATCCCATCGTATTTCATTGTTAAATTCCCACTACTTCCTTTTTCCTTTAATAAAGAAATTAATTGGCACCCTACTTGTGTGGTAATTGCTCCCCAAGATCCCATATACCTGCAGGCAGGGACAGCCATTATCCGGCAGCAGCAGTAGTAGGCTGTTATCCTCAGGGGGTGGGGACAGGAGTCAGGACCATGCTTTTACCACCATGTTAAAAACAGGTAACTGAGGTCTCCCTACTTTAAACCAATGCTGGGGGAGCATAACTCCCCACAGTGGTTGGACCTAGCCACAACACTCTGCTGCAGAGTCCCAGTAACCAATGCGCTCCTAGAGGTCTGGGCACTGATGATCCCAGGTTCAATTCCTGCTGATGGAGGCTGCACACATGTGAAAGTTACTCAGGCTCTCCTCTGCCCACCGCCGCTCTCCTACCTTCCTCTGGTAGATGGTGATCCAGTCAGTGGTAGCAAGCCACTCGTTGGTCTTGATGTTGTTGACCCAGTTCTTGAGGTTGCCAACGCGTTTGGTGAGGTCCACCGGCAGCAGGTTCTGGAGCAGGTCCTTCAGGTCCTAACTGAAGTGAAACAGGAACCGGATCTGGGATGTGGAGAAGAGACAGAGGTCTGGGTTTTACCTGCCCTGCCCTCGTGGCTAGATTCATTGATACACCTAATAATGTACAGCCCCTAGCATGGAGGCAGGGGGAGTCCTGGGCTATGTCTAGGTGCTGAGACACTACCGTAATACACCTAGTAATGTACAGCCCCATAGCAAAGGGGGATACTGGGCTACACCTGGGCACTTATGCACTACCATAATACACCTAATATGTACCTCACCTAGTACAATGGGGTCCTGACCCATGACTGGGGCTTGTGGGCACTATCGTAATACACCTAATAATAAATAACAAGCCCTTTAAAAACACTCCAGGACAATGACTGAACAAGAAGTGAGGGTGCTACTGAGGACTGACAGGGGCTGAAATGGTTAATTAGCAGCAGCCCTCCCAGCTCTTATTGTGCATTTTTCCTCCACAGATCTCAAAGCAGGGCTGCCACATCACTAGCCTCATTTCCCCTTATGTGAAACTGAAGCATGAGAAACATGACTGGTCACTCAGCAGGCTGGTAGGAGAACCGGGAACAGAACCCAGGCTTGTTAAGTTCCCACTAGGCCACACAACTTTGCTTTTTTAAAACCCCACTAGGTTTAAAGCTGACCACATCCAACATGAGTGCTTGGAGCTCCTTGGCGAGAAGGTGCTGGGGTGGGCGGAGGAATATGATGGGCTCTTGGTTACTATGGCGATGAGTGCTCTACCAGTGCCTGGAGATGACTGATGTGTTTAAGGAATGTTTAGTCTTGCAACAAAGCAGGGTTGTGGAGGGATTTGCAACTCACAACAGTGTATACGAAAACCAAAGGCACCTGTTCCAGGAGTCCACATGAGAGTTACAGGGAGCACAATGGTGGTGGGGTGGGGGATGGAGTCCATGTGTTGGAGAAATGGGGTTACGTGGTGATGGAGGGTCCATGTGTGGGGTACACAATGGGGACGATGTCCAGGTGTTGGAGAACAGGGGTACGTGGCATGGGAGGGTCTATATGCTGGGGTGCAGGGGGAATGGGGTACATGTCTGGAGGATGCCTAAGTGTTGGGGATTGAGGGAGCATGGCAGAGAATGAGCATGTCGGGGGTGCAGTATGTGAGCATCACTCTGATCAGTCGCTGAGACTTGGCACCTCCCCTTAGCTGGTGAAACCCCTCTCAATAAATAAAAAAATCACACAAGTGTCCCCTCCCCCAGCCCAAATACCTTGCCAGAGAAGATCTTCTTGTAGATCTGACTGGGCTGGTCTGCGAAGAACAGGGAGTAAAGAGCTGCAATCTCGTAGATGAGGAAACCCAGGGCCCACCAGTCCACAGCCTTGTTATAACCCTGCCCGGGGAAAGCAGGCCAGGGTCATGCACTGAATGTTTTGGAGGCGTGAGGAACCACATGGTGGCCAGGGATCAGCTGGAGATCAGGCAGTGGACAGGCTAGGGTGACCAGATGTCCTAATTTAATAGGAACCGTCCTGATTTTTGGCTCTTTCTTACATAAGCCCCTTTTACCCACCCCCCCACACAACCCCTCTCCAGATTTTTGACACTTGCTATCTGGTCATCCTAGGACAGGACCTCCCCAGCTCACCTGGCTGAGGATGATCTCAGAGGCCAGGTATTCCAGGGTCCCATGCAGAATCCAGCTTCGGCCTTTCACCCACGTGGCAAAACCAAAATCCGTCACCTGGAGCCAAAACACAGAGAGGGGAGAAGCTGGATCAGTCTGGAGGCTGTGATAGCAGGAAGGGAACTGGGGGGTGGGGTGCAGATGATTGATGTATTCTGGCCGTGTTACATTTCTGGGGGTGTCTTGGCTTTGGGAAGGGGACAGAGAGAGACTTGGGCAGGGAGGAGATCACTGCAGGGAGCCAAAAGCCAGCGCTGGGATGGGGAAGGGAAGGGGGGCGGGCGGCAGCGACACTTTGATGTAGGCCTGCTGGTCTATCAGGAAATTCTCTGGCTTCAGGTCTCAGTAGATGAGATCCAGCGAGTGCAGATACTCAAAGGTCAGAACGATCTGAGCAGCGTAGAACCGGGAATGAGGTTCACTGAAATGAAGTGGGAGGAGAACATGGGCATCCCAGGCTAGATCCGCCCCCTCTCAGCCAGCCCAGCACCCTCGGCCCCCAGCCACCCCAACCTTCATCTTCCTTATAGATTCCTGACTCCATCTACTCTGGCAACCCCAGGCAAGATGCCCCAACTCTTCTAGGCCTGCTGGCCCCATGTGCCCTAGCCAGACCACTAGCCCTAGCACACACATCCCACCCATCATTGCTAGAACCCTGACTCCATCCAGCCTGACAACCCAGGGCATGCCCATCTCAGACCAGCATCTCCCCCATCCCCAACACATACACCCATGGACCCCCAGCTCCATCCCGCCTAGCCCCATCTAGCCCTGGCATCCCTGCCACTGACTGTGGCAAATGCTGGTAGAAGACCTCAGCAGTCCTCCCCATGGGGAATCCCTTCCTGACCAGCCCAGCTGGGAATCAGGTCACGCCCTGCAGCATGAGGATCAAAGCCACCATCGCTGCAGATGCTGCTAGTGGATAAAACGTCTAGTTCTCTACTGAACTAAACCCCAAATTTATAGCTGTGGAAACTGTGGCACAGAGTGATTCTCCCCCCCTTCCCACAAGGAGCGAATGGCAGAGACAGGAATAGGACACAGGAGTCCTGACTCCCAGTCTCTCTGCTCTAAGTGCTAGATCTCACTATCCTCCCTGAGCCAGGGAGACAACCCAGGGGTCTAACCGCCACCTAGCTCTGTCCCCAACATCGGCTCCTGTGGCAACACTCACCTGAACCTCCCGATCCGCCGTAGGTGGGAGAACATCTCCCCGCCCGGGATGTATTCCATCACCATGTACAGATTGGAGTTATTCTACAAAGAAATGCAGCAACAACGGAGTGCAAAGGACAGAGCCCCAATGACACTGGGATAAAGCTACTCCTTACAACCCTGCTCCTTAATTAGTTCCATCCCTTTCCGGGCGCTAACCACACATGCCTCAAGGGAGCCTGATGCACTGGCCTGGCTTCCACATAGCACACAATGCAGTGCACCCGCTGACTGGGAGATAACAGCCTACTACTGCTGCCAGCTGCTGCTGTTACTCCTTTAGCTCAAGGGCCAGAGCGGCTGCGTTGTGGTGCCGAAGGTCCCAGGCACATACCTGTAGTGGGAGTTGCCGCACAGATGCGACTGGGGAATAGACTCACTAATGAGAGGGCACGAGCTTTATTTGCTTGGAGTATTTAGTGCTAGAGACCTAGAAGATCCAACCCCTCCCCACATCTCTGGTCTAGGGGCAGGGACGGGCAGACCCAAGAGGGATTTCCCAGCTGCTATGTCTACGATCAAAGGGGAAACCCAACCTGTCACCGGGCCGGACACCCCAAAAGAGCAGATGCAGGAAGTGAAACTTCTCAAAAGCAGAGTGTGAAATTGACCAGGCTGGCTTCATACTCCCTCGTGGCTGCAAAGTCAAAGAGCAGCCTACAAACTAACTGCGCTGAGCCCAACTAAGCCATTCCACTAGGGAGACCCTACCCAGCTCATTGATGAGAACATGAGCACTAAGCACCCAACACACGCGCCAGCGGAGACCACTGCCCCTGCCCTCAAGCCCAGGGTCAATATCCAGCTAGCCCTGGAGAGAGGGTCCAGGTGCAGCATGGGCTGAGCACCCCATGCTGTACGATCGGGGGCCTTTTTCTGCAGCCAGATTAGGAGAGCAGGAGCCAAGAAGCAGAAAGTCACATCCTCATAATTCATCTAAATGATATCAGAACAGTGTAATACCAGGCTGGTAAGAAGGCTCCTGCCCTAATAGTCCCCAGCATCACCAGGTAAAGAAACAGATCTTAGGATGCTCAAAAAGGGATCAAAAGAATCCTGTGGCACCTTATAGACTAACAGTCATTTTGGAGCATGAGCTTTCATGGGTGAATACCCACTTCGTCGGATGCATGTAGTGGAAATTTCCAGGGGAAGGTATCTATATGCAAGCAAGCTAGAGATAATGAGGTTAGTTCAATCAGGGAGGATGAGGCCCTGTTCTAGCAGATGAGGTGTGAAAACCAAGGGAGGAGAAACTGGTTCTGTAGTTGGCAAGCCATTCACAGTCTTTGTTTAATTCTGAGCTGATGGTGTCAAATCTGCAGAAGAACTGAAGCTCAGCAGTTTCTCTTTGAAGTCTGGTCCTGAAGTTTTTTTTTGCTGCAGGATGGCCACCTTAAGGTCTGCTATAGTGTGGCCAGGGAGGTTGAAGCATTCTCCTACAGGTTTTTGTATATTGCCATTCCTAATATCTGATTTGTGTCTATTTATCCTTTTCTCTAGAGACTGTCTGGTTTGGCCAATGTACATAGCAGAGGGGCATTGATTGCATATGATGGCGTATATTACATTGGTGGACGTGCAGGTGAATGAACTGGTGATGGTGTGGCTGATCTGGTTAGGTCCTGTGATGGTGTCACTGGTGCAGATATGTGGGCAGAGTTGGCATCGAGGTTTCTTGCATGGATTGGTTCCTGAGCTAGGGTTACTATGGTGCGGTGTGCAGTTACTGGCGAGAATATGTTTCAGGTTGGCAGGTTGCCTGTGGGCGACGACTGGCCTGCCACCCAAGGCCTGTGGAAGTGTGGGATCATTGTCCAGGATGGGTTGTAGATCCCTGATGATGTGTTGGAGGGGTTTTAGCTGGGGACTGTATGTGATGGCCAGTGGAGTCCTGTTGGTTTCTTTATTGGGTTTGTCTTGTAGTAGGAAGCTTCTGGGTACACGTCTGGCTCTGTTGATCTGTTGCCTTATTTCCTCGTGCAGGTATTGTAGTTTTGAGAATGCTTGGCAGAGATTTTGTAGGTGTTGGTCTCTGTCTGAGGGCTTAGAGCAGATGCGGTTGTACCTCACTGCTTGGCTGTAGACAATGGATCGTGTGATGTGACTGGGATGGAAGCTGGAGGCATGAAGGTAGGCATAGCGGTCGGCAGGTTTTCGGTATAGGGTGGTGTTAATGTGACCATCACTTATTTGCACCGTGTTGTCTAGGAAGTGGACCTCCCGTGTAGATTGGTCCAGGCTGAGGTTGATGGTGGGGTGGAAGCTGTTGAAATCATGGTGGAATTTTTCCAGAGTCTCCTTCCCATGGGTCCAGATGATGAAGATGTCATCAACGTAGCGTAGGTAGAGAAGGGGTGGGAGCAGACGAGAGCTGAGGAAGCATTGTTCCAGGTCGGCCATAAAAATATTGGCATACCATTCACCTGCACATCCACCAATGTAATATACGCCATCATATGCCAGCAATGCCCCTCTGCTATGTACATCGGCCAAACCGGACAGTCTCTACAGAAAAGGATAAATGGACACAAATCAGATATTAGGAATGGCAATATACAAAAACCTGTAGGAGAATGCTTCAACCTCTCTGGCCACATTATAGCAGACCTTAAGCTGGCCATCCTGCAGCAAAAAAACTTCACAACCAGACTTCAAAGAGAAACTGCTGAGCTTCAGTTCATCTGCAAATTTGACACCATCAGCTCAGGCTTAAACAAAGACTGTGAATGGCTTGCCAATTACAAAACCAGTTTCTCCTCTCTTGCTTTTCACACCTCAACTGCTAGAACAGGGCCTCATCCTCCCTGATTGAACTAACCTCATTATCTCTAGCTTGCTTGCATATAGATACCTGCCCTTGGAAATTTCCACTACATGCATCCGACAAAGTGGGTATTCACCCATGAAAGCTCATGCTCCAAAACGACTTTTAGTCTATAAGGTGCCAGAGGATTCTTTGCTGCTTTTAGCAGCAGTGTGGGTGTGAAATCTCTAGTTCTTGATTGTTTTCCTTTGCTGGTCCCCACTTCTCTATTGTTTATCTGTCTGGGTCTTTGATTGTTTCTGTTACATAAAAGATTTTGCTAGGTGCACATCAACACAGGTCATGGTGTACAACTGGATGTACGACTGTTTCACACTATGTTCCGATTGGTCAGAGAATTATTTTGTAACACGTATGTACAGTGATTGGCTCAGGTAGAGCTAAGCTGGGCTCAAGTTTCACTACATAAACTGGGGTTCAAAAGGAAGTTCTGGGGGACCAACTCCAGGGCACAGCCCAGCGTCAGCACTGCCAGACCCCAGCACCCTGCCAATGACTCCAGCTTCTGCATGTGTCCCAGGACGACCGGATCCCAACTGGACAGCAGGGAAAGTTCGTCTGCCTTATTGGGAGCGATGGGCATTGTATGAGTAGCGTGTGTATTCTGTTCTGGTAACTGTGACAAACTGGAGGGTTTTCTTGGTTTTTTCAATGGTTTGCATATAGATGGGAGTGGGACTCAGTTTTCCTTGGTGTTACTGGTTTAACAAGGTGAGGGGAGAGGGAGTTTGTTGTTACAGAGGACCGGGGACGGAACTTGGGCCCCCGGTCAATGGCCTAGAGAATGGATACCTCAGCGACTGGTGACCTGGTGACCAGGAGGCCCAGTTCGGGAGTTCTGCTTCTGGCCAGTGGGAAAACAATGGGCTGTGAAGAGAAGACCCCAGTGACATGACCAGGCGGTTCTAGCCAGAGGAGGCCAAAGGATGGCTGAGAGGAGAGGTGGCCCAGGCAACCCTGTTTACCAGGACAGAAGACAAGTGACAGAGGTGAGGCTTGAGGGAGGTGATATCGGATGCCCAGCTGGGAAGCAGGGGGGGCTCTGGGCTGGAGAGAGAGAGCAAGCAGAGCCCACTTGGATGCAGGCAAGACTTGGATGTGCTGTGCTGAGGGAGGCCAGGCCTCAAGGCCATGAGAGTTTCCTAGGCTGTGTTCAGACGCTCAATAAACCCTCCTGTTTTACGCTGGCAGAGAGTCACTCTGGTCTAGAGAACAGGGTTGCATTATTCCCTCTGGGAGTGGAGCCCCTGGGGGTCCAGAGCGAGTGGACTCAATGAAGGGGGCCCATGGTGAGAGACAGGTGTGCTAAGGCTCAGAGAGGTGCAGTTCCAGGAGGCGAAGGGGCTTGACCCCTGAGAAGGGCTGTCTCACTGAAGGGGGTTCCCTCCAGGGACTCCAGGGGGCCAAGAGTGGGCACGACCTGTGAGTCCGTGACAGTAACTGTTAAGAAACAGAGGTTAAGGTATTTCTGTGTGAGTCTCTCTCACTAGGAAAAGACCCTGTAAACCCGCAGAGTGTGAGGTGACACCCTCAGCCCATGAAGTGTGAGGCTAGACGCCTAAATTAAGAGGGTTACGCCTTAAGCCCCAGGAGCAGGGTAAAGGTGGGTGCCCTAGAGCGTAAGGGGAATGAAGCCTGAACCCTGCTGTCTCTCAGGGGATGAAGGGAGCTCCTCCCGTCCTTGGTCTCCCTGCTCAGGCAGTTCTGGTCTGCGTGACATGGGCCTTCCTGACCCTCTACCAACTAAACAGGCCCCAGCACCTTAGCGGTACCTTGATGGGGTCCAGTCAGCACATACCAGGCCAGACTCCTAGCTCAGTGGGGTAAATCCAGATCAGTTGCATTGATATCAAAGTTTCTCCACATTTACACCGACAAATTCAGGGATTTATTTTATGCTGTCATAGGAGAATCGATTAGCTCAGTGATCCAGCCTGTGTAACAGCAGCCGCTGGCCCCACTGCTACTGTGTCACCCGAGAGCTACACGGCCCGGAGCAGGGGTGACATTTCCATTGTAGCAGCTTCTGCAGGCAAGAGGCCAGAGATCAAAGCTATTTAACCCTAGAACGATGAGGGGCCCCCAAGAAAACGACTCTGCCAGCACTGCCTGCTGCTAACATGCCCATCATCCTAGCCTCCGGGCTCCCGCAGGGGCTGCGATTTATCCTGCAGCCTCCTCTGAGCTGACAACTCTTCATCACTACAACCCACTAACCTCAGGCTGACAGATGAGGAGACAGGTCTCCCTTCAGAGCCAGCCCCTCTTTAATCAAGTCAGCCACAGGGGATGCTGTGGAGCTCAAAGGCACAACTATCTTTGCTCTCCCCCCTACAAACAGGGTGTAGCTCGCAGGCCCTAAAATCCAAGTTCAGAGAAGAGGATCCATGTCCCAACCGCCAGGGCCTGAATTTTAGCTTTCACAAAAACTCTTACCAGGAGGAATGATCCCATGTGATGGTTTCAAAGTCTCCACAAAGCCACTTGTGCGTGAAGTTAGGACTTCCTCTGAGACTCCCTCACAAGTTAGAGCTCATGCCCAAGGGCCAGTGCATGGGAGCCAGAAATGGAAACTGACTAGGAATGAAAGCAAAACTGTTCAAAACCTGAGTCTAAAGCAGAACAGAAGAGACTGAAAAAGGAGAATGATCCAAACTGATTATTCTTAGCTGCAAACCTGATCTCAGACCTCATGCCAGGAACACTTGTTCTCAGGATACAACAGATGCAGATTGTGCGCTTCGACCCCTTCAGCACAGCTTTGGTTTTAAATAGGAAACGAACTGAAGGGATTGCAAAGGGGGGGGGGGGGCGGGAGGACACAGTCAGGGCTGGGCTGGTAAGCGAAGGACACCTACCTTGAAAGAATACTCTAGCTTGATGAGTAATGGAAAGTTGATGGCCTGGAGGATCCGTTTCTCGTTGAGGGTGTGCTCAATTTGTTTGAGCTTCACTACCTGGGAGAGAAAAGGAAAAGCAACATCAGATCTTCCTCTGCTGCGCAGCACCCCCTGTGCCTCCCACACACTCCCCTCTCCTGCATCCCCACGCAGGATTCAGCTCCAAATCCCTCCCCCGCACTGGGGATTCAACGGCCCCAGGCCAGATCTCCATGGCAGCCCCCAGCGTCTCACCTTCTGTTTATCCAGAATCTTCATGGCATAGTGATTCCCGGTCTCTGTGTCTTTCACCAGCAATACCCTCCCAAATGAGCCCGTGCCCAGCGTCTTGATTCGATTAAATTGATCCAAACTGGCCGTGTTCTGGAAGGGGGGAAAAAGCAAACCTGATGTGGGGCCAGATTGATCCTGGGGACATCAGGAAGGAACCTGGCCGGCACAGTAGGATTTGCAAGACTGGAGGGGTCTTTAATGACCATGAGGTGGGTCAGAGCTTCAGTTTTTATAGCTCACCAGAAAGGTAGCCCCTCCAGGGTCAGCACTGACTGTGACGGGTGAGCGCCCCCTACTGAGCCCCCCACTCCCTGCAGCACAGCACAGCACCCCCTAGCACCGCACTGGGGTTGTTGAAATGTGACATCTACTTCTTCATATCAATGTTCTCACCACTAGAGGGCAGCAAAGGAAACCACTATATTTTTAATGAGACACAGTCAAGGGAGTCCCTGCTCCTTAGGCAGAACCAAAATCCAGTTCCAGACAGGTGACCCACCGAGCTCCATTCAGTGGGGGCTGGTGGGTTAAAGGCAGGGGAAGGGTTGGGAGTCAGGACTGCTGGGTTCTAGCCCTCGGTTAGTGAGAAGAGGGAGTGAAGTGTAGTGGTCAAAGGGCAGGAGACTAGGAGTCAAAAGATCCCTTCCTAGTTCTGCCACCAACTTCCTATACTCTTGACCGAGTCCCTTTCCCCTCTGGACCTCAGTTTCCCATCTGTGCCATGGAGTTAGCGACACAGGGTATGCGGGAGGACTAGCAAAGTGACAGTGCTGCAGAACCACCCTGGGGGCAGGGGGGATTTCCAGTGGAGACAGACCCAGGGCTGACCCCAAAAGCTTTTCCAGCACCTCCAAACTGAGGCACTGCACCCAAGCACAGGGCAGCAAATGAAGGCCCTTTGAACAGGGTCCCTGTTAGTACAACCCCCCGGGAACCAATCTGGGGCTGGGCTGGAAGACCATGCTGGAGCCTTGGGAAGAGGGAGACAGGCTAGCTCAGGAGGAGACCGACAAGGTTAGCGTCCCCCCACCCCCGAGCAGAGAGGAGTTGAACCTCCATTGTTCTTGGTCCTCTAGTTACCAGAGGACAGATTGGGGTGGGAGGGAAGAAGAGCACTCAGCTCCGCTCCCCAGGAGCAAAAGTAACCCCAGACCCTCAGCGGAGGCTGTTTTGCAAGGTGGCTCAATGATGGGGAAAAGAGATCCAGGGGGTGATTGCAGAGTAATCAGCCTAGGGCTGCAGAGGCCTTGACTGGCCACAAAGGGAAGCTCAGCTGGGGATTGGTTAGAGAGAGGGCCACGCGGGGACGATCCCACAACACCCCAACTTCCAGGCCTGCCCCTGAACTCACCGAATAGCCCCATCAAGGAGGGCTAATGCAGCCCCCAGCGCCTACCAAAGGGAGGCACATGTGCCTCTACATCCCTGCTGAATATGCCACTCAGGGTACCTGTTCCACACCCCTCAAGGAGACACTCAGGCTGTAGCGCTGCCACCAATCAGGAATTTCTAGGGCCTGATACCCTCTGGTCCCCCCAAAACCTTCCCAGGGGACCCCAAGACCCAGATTCCTTGAGTCTCACAACAAAGGGAAATAAACCATTCCCTCCCACCTCTTTACCTCCTCCCAGACCTTTCCTGCCTGGGTACGCTAGGAGATACCGTGATTCAATTCCTTGAAACACAACACAGAGATCAAGTTTCTCTCTCCCCTTCTCCCAGAGGCAATACAGATTCAAGCTGTGTGAATCTAACACAAAGAGGAAATTTATCCTTCCCTTCTCCCCACCAATTCCCTGGTATATACAGACTCACTTCCTTTGAGCCTTAACTAGGAGAGAAAAATCAAACAGGTCTTAAAAGCAAAACTTTTAATAAAAAAAGAAAAAAAGTAAAAGGTTTATCTCTGCACTTTAGATGGTAAAAAGTTACAGCGTCTTTCAACTTATAAACAATAGAAAGAAACTTTCTCCAGCAGAAACACAATTTAAGCTACTTCCAGCAAGTACACATCTGCAAATTGAAAAAAACAAATTAAAAGACTATGACCGCCTTTTCTTACTTACAATTCTGAATAGATAAGAGACTGTAGCAGGGAGATTGGCAGAAACCTGGTTGCACCTCTAGCCTCGTCCAGGACCCAGAGAGAACAAAGCCAAACCCAAAACCCACAAACAAAGGCTTCCCTCCACACGAGATTTGAAAGTATCTTGTCTCCTCATTGGTCCTCTGGTCAGGTTTTTGGGTCCCTGTTTGTTAACCCTTTACAGGTAAAAGAGACATTAACCCTTAACTATCTGTTTATGACACCCTCAGTACTCACCATGTTCCATATCTTCCTCACCCAGATGTGTAAGAATGCGTGGGGGAAGGCTTTGTGCACCCGTCCACTCCACCCCCGTGGACAGTCCAACCAAAAGGCTGTCATTACATTGAAATGTGCTTAATGGCCTTTTCCTTCCCTCCTATCCTCCTCCCAAACCACACCCGGGATACCTTGTTAATTCTCTGCCTCTTTTTATAATTACTTTTTAATAAAGAATATATGCTTTTTCAACAATAGTGACTTTATTTCCTTAAGCAAGCTGTAATCGAAGGGGGGAGGGTGAGTTGCTTACAGGGAAGGAGTCAATAAAGGGGTGTGGGTTCATGAAGGGGAAACAAACACAACAGTCACACCGTACCCTGGCCCGTGATGAAACTCGTTTTCAAGGCTTCTCTGATGCGCACCGCTTCCTGGTGAGCTCTTCTAATCGCCCTGGTGTCTGGCTGTGTGTAATCAGCGGCCAGGTGATTTGCCTCAGCCTCCCACCCCGCCATAAAGGTCTCCCCCTTACTCTCACAGAGATTGTGGAGCACACAGCAAGCAGCAATAACAAAGGGGACATTGGTTTGGTTGAGGTCTGAGCAAGTGAGTAATATGTGCCAGCGCACCTTTAAACAGCCAAATGCACATTCTACCACCATCCTGCACTTGCTCAGCCTGTAGTTGAACAGCTCCTGACCACTGTCCAGGCTGCCTGTGTATGGCTTCATGAGCCATGGCATCAAGGGGTAGGCTGGGTCACCCAGGATAACGATAGGCATTTCAACATCCCCAACTGTTATTTTCTGGTCTGGGAAGTAAGTCCCTTGCTGCAGCCATTTAAACAGAGTAGTGCTTCTGAAGACGTGAGCATCATGAACCCTTCCTGGCTATCCCAAGTGGATGTTGGTGAAACGTCCCTTGTGATCCACCAGTGCTTGCAGCACCACTGAAAAGTACACCTTGTGGTTTATGTACTGGGTGCCCTGGTGCTCCGTTGCCAAGATAGGGATATGGGTTCCATCTATCGCCCCCCCACAGCTAGGGAATCCCATTGCAGCAAAGTCATCCACTATGACCTGCACATTTCCCAGAGTCACAACCTTTCGTAGCAGCAGCTTAATGATTGCTTTGGCTACTTGCAACGCAGCAGCCCCCACAGTAGATTTTCCCACTCCAATTTGATTCTCGACTGACCAGTAGTTGTCTGGCGTTGCAAGCTTCCAGAGGGCTATTGTCACTCACTTCTCCACTGTGAGGGCTGCTCTCATCTTGGTATTATGGCATTTCAGGGCAGGGGAAAGCAAGTCACAAAGTTCAAAGAAAGTGCTCTTACGCATGCGAAAGTTTCGCAGCCACTGCGAATCGTCCCACACCTGCAAAACTATGCGGTCCCACCAGTCTGTGCTTGTTTCCCGGGCCCAAAATCGGCGTTGAATGGGTAGAACCTCCCTCATTACCAGCAGGAGCTCCAAAGCGCAGGGGCCCGCGGTTAAGGAGAATTAATTGTCCATGTCCTCATCACTCTCGTCGCCGCGCTGCCATAGCTGCCTCCTCCTCACCTGCCTTTGCAGTTCATGGTCCACCATAGACAGCACGAGAATGCGCGAGGTGTTTACAACGTCCACGATTGCGCTATTGATCTGGGCAGGGTCCATGCTTGCTGTGCTATGGCGTTTGCTCAGTTTACCCAGGAAAAAAGGCGCGAAATGGTTGTCTGCTGCTTTCATGAAGGGAGGGGTGAGGCTGTACCCAGAACCACCTGCGACAATGATTTTTTGCCCCATCAGGCACTGGGATCTCAACCCAGAATTCCAAGGGGCAGGGGAGACTGCGGGAACTATGGGATAGCTACGGAATAGCTACCCACAGTGCAACGCTCCGGAAATCGATGCTAGCCTCGGACCATGGACGCACACCGCCGAATTAATGTGCCTAGTGTGGCCCCGTGCGATCGACTTTATAATATCTGGTTTATAAAACTGGTTTATGTTAATTCGAAATTATCCCATAGTGTAGACATAGCCTTAGATTGAGATAAGCTAGGGATTAGTGGAGCACTTGGGGAACCAAGAGACCACTGTTCCAACAACTGCCACGGGTAGTAAGAAGGGGGGTCAGGCCGGCAGGGTCTTATATAGAACACCATATTGGCGCCACTCCAGGGGGCTCCCCAGCCAGCCCAACAGGTAGCTGCTAGGGAAAAAGTTTCAGACTTTTGTGCACGCGGCGCACGCACACACCTAACTGGAATTGATATGAGCAATCACTTGAAGAAAAACTGAGCGAAACCTTAAACTCCTTAATCCTTCCAGGAGGCAGGTACTAATCCCTTTTTTATGGGCAGGGAGCCATGACCTTGCCCACTGTTGCACAGGAAGTGGAAGAATTGAGAAGAGCACCAAGAGTCCTGACTCTCAGCCTCCGCCCCCTCTAACCACTAGACCCCATTCCTCTCTTAGAGCTGGGAACAGAACCCAGGAGTTCTGATTCTCAGTCCCCTGCTCTAACCACTACATCCCACTCTCCATCCCAGAGCCAGGAATCTTAACTCCCATTCCTTACTCTGACCACTACACTGCACTCTTGCTTATCACAATGCATCCAGTTCTCTTGCATCCGATGCAGCAGCAAGAGGTATTATTCGAATATCTGGGACAGGGATCAACCCAGGTAAACAGAAAGGAAAATGCACGAGAAGGTCGGACCACTTTGGACTGGTTAACAAAGCCATTCTCTGCGGAAGGGAAATCGGCACCTGATTCAAAGCCCACCAGGGCCCAGCACCAGTGCTCTAGGGACTTGTAATTTGAGATCAGAGTGATCTGGAAGAGAGATGAGTCTCCTAATCAGAGGGCAGACTGCTCTTTAAGAGACATGACAAGTTTTAGGTCCAACTTTTGTGATTACAGAAACCTAATGCACGCCAGCTTCTGGGTAGCAGTTTCATGCTTCACCTTAAAGCCTCTGCCTTTCAAACCAAGTTCAAGTTCTCGGTCCCCATCTTCAAGGCACTCCATGGCCTGCACCAAGAGGGATCTAAACAAGCGTATGACTTTGGCAGAAAGATAATGGCTGACAACTCTACTTTCTTGGTACCATGGCACCTACCACCATGGTGAAGTTCATCTGTGCAGGAGACAGTTTCCTCAGGATCTGGTTGTAGACTGTGGAACTACCTGCCACATGAACCAGGGACCATCCCAAATCCAGATGCCTTTCTTTGACCTACCAGAACCTCTAAAACAACAAGACACTCCACTTCTTCCAGGGAGAAGATGAGAGAACAAGCCACGTGACAGATGTGCAGTCACATCACTTAATGCACGACTGGAAGGCATTCAGATACTGGGGTGATAAGAGCAGAATAAGAACCTAGAGAGAACAGAATAGCCTTGTTTCTGAAATCCCCTTGCCGGATCAGGGCCAGGTCCGTAAGAAAAACAACTGTGTTGCACGAAGGCCGGGGTTACAAAACGCAACACCATTTCCCCTCTATTTGGGGGAAGGGGGCTAGTTTGACAAAACTTTAAAGCCTCTGCTCCTAAAACCAGTGTTGGGACCCCAGCTTTGGAAATAAACACCGGAGAAATCAGAAACAAAGTGAAATCGACCAATCTAATTTCACCACACCCCAGAGGCACACAGGGCATTAATGGTGAAGAGTATCAGAGGAGTAGCCGTGTTAGTCTGGATCTGTAAAAGCAGCAAAGAGTCCTCTGGCACCTTATAGACTAACAGACGTTTTGGAGCATGAGCTTTTGTGGGTGAATACCCACTTCGTCAGATGCAGCTCATGCTCCAAAACGTCTGTTAGTCTATAAGATGCCACAGGACTCTTTGCTGCTTTTAATGGTGAAAAGCAGATTAGACATTGACAGGACCGGTCAACTTGGAACGCAGCCAGAATTTAAAGACAGGCTCGTTCCTCCTGCCATTTGGAGTGTAACTGACAGGCAGGCGGTCAGGGCTCCTGAAGGAAAAGCTTCCCCAGCATCCAATACTAAATGCTTTAAAAATGGTCACTAAAAGGATCATTTCATCCACCACCAAAATGCAGCCACCTCTGGGGTGAACCAGGGCAGCTGTTTAAGGACATTGTACGACAGCAAAGAGAGATCCTGAAGCTACAGGCGAAAACTCAGGGAGGGAGAATGGCACCGGGGTTAACACTCACACAGATCCCGTCCCTGCGTGCCCCACACGCCAGCGACGACTGTCCGACAGGAACAAACGTGTTCACAGCTCCTCCAGGAGCCTGTTCCACTCCCCTCCTTCCTCCCTCTCAGCCCAGCACCAGCACCTGCCATCAGTGATTCAGATTTTAAGTCCTTTGAGGCCCGTTCCCCCAGGCCACTAGATGCAGGTTAGCAACCTGCCTCAGCCCCACTAGCTTTCTGCATTGGACGCCATTGCTGGCCATGGGCGGGTTTCCACTGGGATGACGCCTGACCAGGATAGGGGGAGGGGTGGGGCAAGCTGCAGGCACCATGTGAAAGAACTGTCTCTAGTGCAGCCCCGGGCCTTATTCCGATTCCAGCTACGTCCCGCCCATCTCATGCCCCCAGCTGCTCCAGATCCCCATCTCCTGCAGTGTAAACTCCATCTTCCCTGGGTGGAACCGAGAATCCACCTCCTCCCCCTCCCCCGCCCCATCCCTCCAGTGCCGGTGGCTGAAGGGTTAAACCCAGCTCTTCCCTGTCACTGGGGACCCCCTGTCTCTCTCTGGGGAGCACCAAGTTTGTTTCCAAAACAAACTTTTATTTCCTTTAATGAGCCCAGTGGGGAAAGAGGCCCAGGGGGCACGTGTTGGGGCTGGAGCCTAAGCAATCCAGGGCCAGCTCCTGACGCGAAGGATCTAATGAAGAACTAATACAACCAGGTCTAGTGCCTGTGGCTCACGTTACACCCAGCACCCTGCTAACGACTGCAGAGGCCAGTGCACGACCGTCCTGCCTCTGGCACGGGCTGGGGAAGAGAGCCGAGTACTGAGACCTTCACTGCAGTGACTGGGGTGGACAGGCCAGGTGGCTGTGGGAGCCAGGGATATGGAGCCCTGAACTCTGACATCCTCCTGCTTGATGGCCGACGGGGGCAGTGAGCTGCCAGGTTTTCACCTCCCATGGGGATTGGTTACAGTGATGTCAAGCCTATGATTTGATGGTGTTGACAGGTCCCCACCAGGCCCCGCTCCATTGAGCTAGGCGCTGTACAAACAAGCCACGCTCCCTGCCCCAGAGAGACCACAGGCTGCTAGTAGAAACTGGCATAGATAGGCAGTGCGGCCTAGCGGCTAGGATTCTAACCTTGGGCAAGTCACTGCCTCACTCCAGGCCTCAGTTTCCCCTCTCCACGCGGTCTATTTAGACTCCGCTCTTCAGGGTAAGGACTCTGACTAGGAGTATGTACAGCGCCCTGCACAATGGGGTCTTGAACTCAGTCAGGGCCTAAGAGCTACTGTAATGTAACCAGAGGCAGGTAGAGGTGAGGGTTCGGGTCTCAGAGGGTAAAACTCACAGATGGGTTAAGCAGATCTCAGAAGAGCCAACCACTGACCAGAACTGGCTTGTGCCTTGCGATTTCCCCTGAGCCACCACCCAGGAGGGCAGGGAAAATCTGGGTGACAGCAGAATTCACCTCCTGCCTCTAAGAGACATGGGTTAAATTGTGGCTCAGGTCGCAGAGCTAGTGCAAAGCCCAGCACAACCCACTGGTCTCTGCTGGGGAGAGGCCCTGGGCCCAAAATAGCAGGGGGACAGTGGGTGGGGAGGAAGGGGGCACGGCAGAGCTGAATGGGGGGGGGTCATTATCACCATGTGCCCGCCGGGAGCCATCAGCTTCCCTTTGCAGAAAGGAAGGAAGGGACGGACGCTGGCACTTTAACCATCAGGGATACTAAGGGAGGGGAGATGACCACATGCTCTGCCTGGGATCCCCTCCCCAAAGCCCCCCACCCTTACCATCCATGCTGTGCTTAGAAGGTCACAGCAGGCAGAGAGGGAGGTCTGGCCTGGCGCCTCGGGGGGGGAGCACTTTGTCCCAGGCAGCAGGGGGAAACAAGACCTCTGCTTTGACCCCAGCTTCTCCAGCGAGCCGAGGAGAGACCCGAGCAAGCACAGGGCTCAGTGCAGCTCCAGGGCGTGTCTGTGGCGCCACCTCTCCCTCGGCTGCATCGGAGGGGCCGGGTTTATGCTAGGCTGGAGAGCACCATCAGGCTGCCCGGATCCTCTGGTGACAGCTGCCTTCAAGCTCCCTTGGCGCAGGGGGTCTGTGCCCATTACCACCTACTGCTCCTGGATACAGCAGTGTCTGCCCCCAAGGTCAGCCTTGCCCCGGACTCCTGGGTTCCTGTTTGCTGCTAGAGGTGGATCTGCCAGTGCCGCCAAACCCACCTGCCTGGGGACAGAGGCAGCAACAAGGTGAGGGAAAAACCCCAAAGTGTCCCTTCACCATCCTGGTAAGTGGGGCAGCTGGTTCCAGAAAGCAGCGCCTGCCACCAGCCCTTCCATGGGTTCTGAGCTCTCAACGTGAGGACGCGCACCCAGGGAGGGAGTTGGGGAAGACAGGGACAGAGCCAATCATGTGGTGCAGTGCAAATAAAGCGAGACAACATTCAAGCAGCAATGCTCCAGGGGTCTATTTATACACAACAACTGCAGCTCCTTCCCTCCCCCCCTGCTGCTCTAACTGGGTTCTTACCCCATCACCCACAACCCCTTGGGGCATCTGGACACTGCCCTCATCCCAGCCTGGCAGGGGCCAGACTCAGAGAAAGGCACTAGGGGGTTACTGCACCTGCCTCTGAGCCAGCTGGGAGATAGGCGACTGGCATGTGCACAGTGGTGTACTGGGCAATCCAGCATGGCACTGCCCACAGCCCTGACTCTGCAAACCCTTATGCCACATGTGGACTTTACTCATGGGAGAAGCGTTACGCCCCTGTGTCCTTGCAGGATTGGAGCCCAAGTTCCTCACAGAAAATGGATATAAAACGTAAAAAGCTCAGATGGTGCTTTCACCAAATCAGTGGCACAGAGGCGCAGCTAGCGTGAATCGGCATGGCTGTATTGACTAGAAAACTGCATTCCACCAGCCAAGGATCTGGCCCCATTGATTCCAGTGGACCGAGGGTGATTTGCACCAGCCAGGGAGCTGGCCCTGTATCACCAATGCTTAACTTTGTTTTCTTAAGTACCACCAGGCCCAAGGGAGCAGCCAACTGTGGCCCAGCAGCCCTGGCCCCAGCCATCACCCAGGACTGCTGAGGGGAGCATCCAGCTTGTGCCCAGGTCACTGTTCGCTGCACAGAAATCCTAGCATGTTCTGCCTTAGGGGGGAAACTCCAACCTGTCCAAGCCTCATCCCAGCCCTTCTGCTTCTCAATTTCACCTTTTCTTTTTTGGCTGTCATGAGGAGGAATCCAGGAACACCTGTGCTCACAGTGCAGGTTAGCAAGGCAGCCCAGGAGTCATTTAAAGACTCTCCAGTTACTTACCTTTCTGAAACTGTTGTTCTTCGAGATGTGTTGCTCACACCTATTCCATTCTCCCCCACCTTCCCCTCTATCGGAGTAGCCTGCAAGAAGGAACTGAATGGGGGTCGGGCCGGCAGGGGCTTATATAGATTGTCATTTCAGCGCCACTCCAGGGGGCTCCCCAGCCAGCCCAACAGGTAGCTGCTAGGGGAAAAGTTTCTGACACCCATGCATGCGGCGCGTGCACACACCTAACTGGAATTGATATGAGCAATCACTCGAAGAACACCATTCATTTACTAGCAAATTTTGAGGAGCCGAGACCCATGACCCCTAGGGCTGGTGTTCCCTGAACCAGCCAGGCAGCACTACCAGTGGGACTTGCATCCAGGCAATGCAAAGGGAGAAGGGATCAGCTAACTGTTCTCAGCTTATGGCTAGAGAGGGGGTGAGGGGAAACAGCAATTAAGAGGGGATATGTAGGAGTGGGAAGATGAAGGAAGATGGGGGGACCCCAACAAAACCACTCCTGCAAATGCATCCAACACCTGGTTGGAGAGATCAGGGTGCAATACCCCAGGGCGATGGTCCTCAACCTTTTTTCATTTTCAGACCCCTAAACATTTTTGAATGGTGGTGCAGGTCCCTTTGGAAATTGTAGACAGCCTGAGGAACCCCAGGGGTCCGCAGACCACAGGTTGAGAACACTGCCTTAGGGTCCCCACAGCCCCATCCTGCCCCCTCCCCAGGAGGGGAGGCATGGGGCTAGAAAGAGACACCTCAGATGTGAATGGAGAGGGATGTCCTAAACCAGAGGTTTTCAAACTCAGGCCGCTGCTTATACAGGGAAAGCCCCTGGTGGGCTGGGCTGGTTTGTTTATCTGCTGCATCCGCAGGTCTGGCTCACAGCTCCCAGTGGCCGTGGTTCGCCACTCCAGGCCAATGGTAGCTGCTGGAAGTGGCACGGGCTGAGGGACATACTGGCCGCTGCTTCCCACAGCCCCCATTGGCTTGCATCAGGGAACGGTGGCTACTGGGAGCTGCGATCAGCGTGGACAAGGCAGGTAAACAAACCAGCTCCACCCACCGGGGGCTTTCCCTGAACAGTTTGAGAACCACTGTCCTAGACAGACCCCTCCAGACACACAATGAGGTGCTGTGGGTGGGGGTGCAGGCAGCAGCAAAGTGCAGCAGTGTGGGACATGGAGGGACAAGGCAGGGGTACACAGGTAGGAAAGAGGCTCTAGGGCAGGGGTAGGCGACCTATGGCACACATGCCGAAGGCAACATGCGAGCTGATTTTCAGTGGCACTCACACTGCCCAGGTCCTGGCCACTGGTCCGGGGGAGGTGGGTTCTGCATTTTAATTTAATTTTAAATGAAGCTTCTTAAACATTTTAAAAAACCTTATTTACTTAACATACAACAGTAGTTTTGTTATATATTATAGACTTATAGAAAGAGACCTTCTAAAGAAGTTAAAATGTATTACTGGCAGCACAAAACCTTAAATCAGAGTGAATAAATGAAGACTCAGCACAGCACTTCTGAAAGGTTGCTGACCCCAGGGCTATGGGCTTAAGGGGTGCGGGAGAAATGCAGCCAGGCCAGCACAGAGCTGCTGGATGTCCTAGGCTGAGGGGGGAAGGAGGGTCCTCACAACAGCCTGTCCGCTCCACACTCACCCTGCCCAATTCACCAGGCCTTTCTCCAGAATGGCTAAGCCCTGTTCCCCTCGGCCCGGGCACACTGCTCCCCCCGGCCCGGTACCGCCTAACACAGGGCAGGTCCCGTATTCATCCCCCCATCCCTCTCCCCGGGCCCTGTGCTCTCTCCATCCCTCCCAGGGCCCCCGATCCCCCCGCCAGGCCTCCCATGCCCTGCTCCCCCCCCCGGGGCCCCGATCCCCCCGCCAGGCCTCCCATGCCCTGCTCCCCCCCCCCCGGGGCCCCGATCCCCCCGCCAGGCCTCCCATGCCCTGCTCCCCCCCCCCGGGGCCCCGATCCCCCCGCCAGGCCTCCCATGCCCTGCCCCCCCCGGGGCCCCGGATCCCCCCGCCAGGCCTCCCATGCCCTGCTCCCCCCCCCGGGGCCCCGACCCCTGCGCCAGGCCCCGCGCTCCGGCACTCACCGCTCTCCAGCTCGCCGCCCTTCTTCTTGGCCGTCGCCGCGCCGGCCGCAGGAGGCTCAACTGGAGCCGCCGAGACCGGTATCGCCTCCCGTCCCGGGCGGCAGGAGCTGTTCCTCAACCTCTGGCCCCCGGGCCCGCCCCGCGCACCACTGGCCGCCGGTGGGAGCTCGCACCTTCCCCGGCCCCGTCTCCGCCCCTTCCCTGCCCCATTGGTTCCCTCCCCAAATCCCCGCCTTGGCCCAGCCTCTTCCAACACACACTCATAGACTCTAGGACTGGAAGGGACCTCGAGAGGTCATCGAGTCCAGTCCCCTGCCCTCATGGCAGGACCAAATACTGTCTAGACCATCCCCGATAGACATTTATTTAACCTACTCTTAAATATCTCCAGCGGTGGAGATTCCACAACTTCCCTAGGCAATCTATTCCAGTGTTTAACTACCCTGACAGTTAGGAACTTTTTCCTAATGTCCAACCTAAATCTCCCTTGCTGCAGTTTAAGCCCATTGCTTCTTGTTCTATCATTGGAGGCTAAGGTGAACAAGTTTTCTCCCTCCTCCTGATGACACCCTTTTAGATACCCTTTTAGATACACCGCCTTCCTCCTCCCCCTCCCTCCTTCCCAGCGCTTGCGGCGTCGAACAGAGCACAGGGGGCGGGTGGGAATGGAGCGACAGGTGTAGGGGGAGGTGGGGATGGATAGGGTCAGTGGGGTGTGGGGGGAGGGATGAACTGAGGGCTGCGGATGGAGGGATGGGAAAGGTAGAGGGATGCATAAATGGAGCTTCCACCTGGGAGGGGAGGGGGAGGTTGGGGACGGGTCAACATTTGTAACCACCACACACACTCCTCCGTCTTCCAGGGGTGCACTGTCAGGCCCGAACTTTATAATCAGGTAAAGATCAGCCCCTCTCCCCCCACTATCCAGTCAAAACCCTCACACTTTGCAATCATGGAAGCGGGAGCGCATGACCCCGATTAGGAATCCAGAATCAGGACCCCCAGCACTCTTAAGGGATACAGGATCGGGCCCCTTAACAACCAGGTGAGGGATGCAGAATCAGCACCTCCTCAAGCCCCCTTTTATCCAGCCAGAACTCCCTCCTCTCACTTTGCAATCAGGGAAGGGCAGGGGGTCATGAGCCCCTTGGATCCCCATAAGGGCCCCCACTTGCATCATCAGTAGGGTTTTAATCAGGACCTTCAGCATAGCCCTCTCCCACAGCAGTAGGTGGTTGTTATCCTCAAGGGGTGGGGAGAGGAGTCAGGACCATGCTTTTACCACCATGTTACACAGGTGACTGAGGGTTCCCTACTTTAAACCAATGCTGGGTGAGCATATCTCCCCCTTGTGGTTGGACCCAGTCACAACACCCTGCTACAGTAACCAAGGTGCTCCTAGAGGCCTGGGCACTGACGATCACAGGTTCAGTTCCTGCTGATGGAGGCTGCACGCATGTGGAAGTTACCCAGGCTCTCCTCTGCCTACAGCCACCCACCACTGCCCTCCTACCTTCCTCTGGTAGATAGCAATCCAGTTGGTGGTAGCAAACCACTTGTGATTCTTGATGTCATTGACCTCGTTATTGAGGTTGCCAAAGCATTTGGTGAGGTCCATCTGCAGCAGGTTCCAGAGCAGGTCCTTCAGGTCTGAGCTGAAGTGAGATGGGAACCGGACCTGGGGTAGGGGGGAGAGACAGAGCTCTGGCTTTTACCTGCCCTGCCTTCATGGCTAGATTAATCAATACACCTAATAATGTACAGCACCTAGCACAAAGGGGTCCTGGCCTATGCCTGGGCGCTTATGCACTACTTTAATATACCTAGTAATATACAGTCCCTAGCACGGGGTCCTGGGCTATCCCTGGGGTGCCTAGACACTACCATAATACACTTAATATGTACATCACCCAGCACAATAGGGTCCTGATCCATGACTGGGACTTCTGGCACTAGCGTAATACACCTAATAATAAATAACAAGCCCTCTAAAAACACTACAGGACAATGAGCGGGTGAGAAGTGGAGGCGCTACTGAGGACTGACAGGAGCTGAAATGGTTAATTAGCAGCTGCCTCCCAGCTCTTATTGAGCATTTTTCCTCCCCAGATCTCAAATCAGGGCTGTCGCATCATGATCATCATTTTACATAACAGGAAACGTAGACACAGGGAGACGTGACTTGCCCAAGCATGCTGGTAGGAGAACTGGGAACAGAACCCAGGCCTGTTGAGTTCCCCACTAGGTTTAAAGCTGACCGTGTCCGACATGAGTGCTTGGAGACCTTTGGCAAGAAGGTGCTGGGTTGGGCAGAGGAATATTACGGGCTCTTGGTTACTATGGCGATGAGTGCTCTACCAGTGCCTGGAGATGACTGATGTGTTTAAGGAATGTTTAGTCTTGCAACAAAGCAGGGTTGTGGAGGGTTTTGCAACTCACAACAGTGTATACGAAAACCAAAGGCACCTGTTCCAGGAGTCCTCATGAGAGTTACAGGAAGCACAATGTTGGTGGGGTAGGGGATGGAGTCCATGCATTGGAGAACAGGGGTACGTGGCAATGGAGGGTCTATGTGTTGGGGTGCAGGGGGAATGGGGTACATGAGAGGGAGGATGCCCACATGTTGGGGATTGGGGGAGCATGGGAGGGCATGAGCATGTCAGGGGCGCAGCGTGTGACTCTGATCAGTCGCTGAGACTTGGCACCCCCCTTTAGCTGGAGAAAACCCTTTCCCCCAAAAAATAATCACACAAGTGTCCCCTCCCCCAGCCCAAATACCTTGCCAGAAATGATCTTCTCGTAGATCTGACTGGGCTGGTCCGCAAAGAACGGGGAGTAACCAGCCGCCATCTCGTAGATGAGGACGCCCAGGGCCCACCAGTCCACAGCCTTGTTATAACCCTGCCCGTGGAAAGCAGGCCCCAGGATTACGCACCGAACGTTTGGGGGATGGGGAAAGGTCAGGACGATCTGAACAGCGTAGAACCAGGCATGAGTTCACTGCAATGAGGAGGGAGGAGAACGTGGCATCCCGGGCCAGATCTGCCCTCTCTCAGCCAGCCCAGCACCCTCAGCCCCCTGCCACCCCCACCTTCACCTTCCTTATAGATCCCTGACTCCATCTACCCTGGCAACCCCAGGCAAGATGCTCCAACTCTTCTAGGCCTGCTGGCCCCATGTGCCCTAGCCAGACCACTAGCCCTAGCACACACATCCCATCCATCATTGTTAGACCCCTGACTCCATCCAGCCTGGCTAACCCAGGACAAGCCCCTCCCAGACCAGCATCTGTCCCCTAGCCCCAACACACACACTCATGGATCCCCAGCTCCATCCAGTCTGGCCCCATCTAGCCCTGGCATCCCTGGCCACTGACTGTGGCTAGTGCTGGCAGAAGACCTCAGCAGCCCTCCCCATGGGGAATCCCTTCCTGACCAGCCCAGCTGGGGATCAGGTCATGCCCTGCAGTATGAGGAGCAAAGCCAGCGTCGATGCAGATGCTGCTAGTTGATAAAAGGTCTATTTCTCCTGAACTATATCCCAAATTTACAGTGGAAACTGTGGCTCAGAGTGATTTTCCCCCCTTCCCACAAGGAGTGAATAGCAGAGGCAGGAATAGGACGCAGGAGTCCCGATTCCCAGTCCCTCTGCTCTAAGTGCTAGATCCCACTGCCCTGCCTGAGCCAGGGAGACAACACAGAAGTCTAACCACCACCTAGCTCTGTCCCCAACATCGGCTCCCATGGCAACGCTCACCCAAACCTCCTGATCCACCGTAGGTGGGAGAACATCTTCCCGCCCGGGATGTATTCCATCACCATGTACAGATTGGAGTTATCCTACAAGGAAATGCAGCAGCAACAGAGTGCAAGCAGGGCCCCCATCAGCGCCTGCAACACCAGGATGAAACTGCTCCCCGCACCCCTACTCTGTTATTAGCCCCATCCCTTTCAGGATGGTAACCCCACACATCTCCAGAGAACCTGATGCACTGGCCTGGCTTCCACATAGCACACAATGCAGTGCACCTGCTGTCTGGAAGATAATAGCCTACTACTGCCGCCAGCTGCTGCTTTTACTCCTTTAGCTCAAGGGCCAGAGGGGCTGCGCTGTGGTGCCGAAGGTCCCAGGCACACACCTGCAATAGTGGGAGTTGCTGCACAGACACGGCTGGAGAACAGACTCACTAATGAGAGGGCACAAGCTTTATTTGCTTGGAGTATTTAGTGCTAGAGACCTAGAAGATCCAACACCTCCCCACATCTCTGGTCTAGGGGCAGGGACAGGTAGGCCCAAGAGGGATTTCCCAGCTGCGATGTCTACGATCAAAGGGGAAAACAACCTGCCGCCAGGTCGGACACCCCAAAGGAGCAGAAGCAGGAAGTGTGAAATTGACCAGGCTGGCTTCATCCTCCCTCGCAGCTGCAAAGTCAAAGAGCAGCCTCCAAACTAACTGTGCTGAACCCAACAAAGCCATTCCACTAGGGAGACCCTACTCAGCTCAGTGGTGAGAACATGAGCACTAAGCACCCACACACATGCCAGTGGAGACCACTGGCCCTGCCCTTGAGCCCAGGGTCAATTTCCAGCTAGCCCTGGAGAGAGGGTCCAGGCGGGGCAAGGGCTGAGCACCCCATGCTGTACGGTCGGAGGCCTCTTTCTGCAGCCAGATTAGGAGAGCAGGAGTCAAGAAGCAGAACGTCACATCCTCACATTCCATCTAAATGATATCAGAACAGGGTAATACCGGGCTGGTAAAAAGGCTCCTGCCCTAATAGTGCCCAGCATCACCCGGCACAGAAACAGATCTTAGGATGCTCCAAGGAATCACTTAGCAGCAGTGTGGGTGTGAAATTTCTACTTCTTGATTGTTTTCCCTTGCTGGTCCCCACTTCTCTATTGTTTATCTGTCTGGGTCTTTGATTGTTTCTGTTACATAACTAATTCTGCCAGGTGCACATCAACACAGGTTATGGTGTACGATGGGGTGTACGACTGTTTCACACTCTGCTCCGATTGGTCAGGGAATTATTTTGTAACACATCTGTACAATGATTGGCTCAGGTAGAGCTAAGCTGGACTCAAGTTTCACTACATAAACTGGGGTTCAAAAGGAAGTTCTGGGGGACCAGCTCCAGGGCACAACCCAGCGTCAGCACTGCCAGACCCCAGCACCCTGCCAATGACTCCAGCTTCTGCACGGTGTCCCAGGACGACCTGATCCTGATCCTGACTGGCCAGCAGGGAAAGTTCGTCTGTCTCATTGGCAGTGATGGGCATTGTGTGAGCAGCGTGTGTATTCTGTTCTGGTAACTGTGATGAAGTGGGTGAGTTTCTTGGTTTTTTCAATGGTTTGCATGGAGAGGGGGTGGGACACAGTTTCCCTCGGGGTTACTGGTTTAACAAGGTGAGGGGAGAGGGAGTTTGTTGTTACAGAGGACTGGGGATGGAACTTGGGACCCCGGCCAATGGCCTGGAAAGTGGATACCCGAGCGACTGGTGACCTGGGCCTCACAGCTCGGGGGTCACAGCTGGTTCTGGCCAGTGGGAGGACAATGGGCTGGGAAGAGAGGACCCCAGTGACCTGAACAGGTGGTTCCAGCCGGAGGCCAGAAGAGAGGAGAGGTGGCCCAGGCGACCCTGTTTACCTGGAGAGAAGACACCAGACAGAGGCGAGGCTTGGGGGAAGTGATATCGGATGCCCAGCTGGGAAGCAGGGGGGCTCTGGGCTGGAGGGAGAGAGCAGGCAGAGCCCACCTGGATGCAGGCAAGACTTGGATGTGCTGTGCTGAGGGAGCCCAGGCCTGAGAGCCATGAGAGTTTCCTAGGCTATATTCAGACGCTCAATAAACCCTCCTGTTTTACGCTGGCTGAGAGTCACTCTGGTCTAGAGAACAGGGTTGCATTATTCCCTCTGGGAGTGGAGGCCCTGGGGGGTCCAGAGCGAGTGGATTCCCTGAGGGGGCCAATGGCGAGAGACAGGTGTGCAAGGGTCAGAGAGGTGCAGTTCCAGGAGGCGAAGGGGCTTAACCCCCAAGAGAAAGTGGACCTCTGAGAAGGGCTGTCACACTGAAGGGGGTTCCGCCCAGGGACTGCATGGGGCCAAGAGTGGGCATGACCTGTGAGTCCATGACAGTAACTGTTAATAAACAGAGGTTAAGGATATTTCTGTGTGAGGCTCTTTCACTGGGAAATCTGGACAAATTGGAGAAATGGTCTGGGGTAAACACGATGAAGTTTAACAAAGACAAATGCAAAGTGCTGCACTTAGGAAGGAAAAATCAGTTTCACACATACAAAATGGGAAGAGACTGTCTAGGAAGGAGTATGGAAGAAAGAGATCTAGGGGTTATAGTGGACCACAAGCTAAATATGAGTCAACAGTGTGATCCTGTTGCAAAAAAAGCAAACGTGATTCTGGGATGCATTAACAGGTGTATTGTGAGCAAGACATGAGAAGTCATTCTTCTGCTCTACTCTGCGCTGGTTAGGCCTCAGCTGGAGTATTGTGTCCAGTTCTGGACACCACATTTCAAGAAAGATGTGGAGAAATTGGAGAGGGTCCAGAGAAGAGCACCAAGAATGATTAAAGATCTTGAGAACATGACCTATGAAGGAAGGCTGAAAGAACTGGGTTTGTTTAGTTTGGAAAAAAGAAGACTGAGAGGGGACATGATAGCAGTTTTCAGGTATCTAAAAGGGTGTCATAAGGAGGAGGGAGAAAACTTGTTCACCTTAGCCTCCAATGATAGAACAAGAAGCAATGGGCATAAACTGCAACAAGGGAGGTTTAGGTTGGACATTAGGAAAAAGTTCCTAACTGTCAAGGTGGTTAAACACTGGAATAAATTGCCTAGGGAAGTTGTGGAATCTCCATCTCTGGAGATATTTAAGAGTAGGTTAGATAAATGTCTATCAGGGATGGTCTAGACAGAATTTAGTCCTGCCATGAGAGCAGGGGACTGGACTCGATGACCTCTGGAGGTCCCTTCCAGTCCTAGAATCTATGACTCTATGAACCTATGAAAAGATCCTGCAAACCCGCAGACTGTGAGGCGACACCCTCAGTCCATTAAGGGTGAGGCTAGGTGCCTAAATTAAGAGGGTTACGCCTTGAGCCCCAGGAGCAGGGTAAAGATGGGTGCCCTAGAGCGTAAGGGGAACGAAGCCTGAACCCTGCTGTCTGTAAGGGAATGAAGGGAGCTCTGGCCATCCTTGGTCTCCTTTCTCAGGCATTTCTGGTCTGCGTGACATGGGCCTTCCTGACCCTCTACCAACTAAACAGGCCCCAACACCTTACCTTGATGGGGCCCAGTCAGCACATACCAGGCCAGACTCCTAGCTCAGCAGGGTATATCCAGATCAGTTGCATTGATTTCAACAAAGTTCTCCCACATTTACACCCATGGATTCAGGTATTTATTTTACGCTGTCATAGGAAAATCGATTGGCTCAGCAAGCCAGCCTGCTGTGTCATCCGAGAGCTACATGGCCCGGAGCAGAGATGATATTTCCATTGTAGCAGTTTCTGCAGACAAGGGGCCAGAGATCAAAGCTATTGAACCCTAGAAAGATGAGGGGTCCCAAGAAAACGACTCTGCCAGCACTGCCTGCCGCTAACACGCCCATCACCCTAGCCTCCGGGCTCCCGCAGGGGCTGTGATTTATCCTGCAGCCTTCTCTGAGCTGGCTACAAAACCCACTAACCTCAGGCTGACAGATGAGGAGACAGGTCTCCCTTCAGAGCCAGCCCCTCTTTAATCAGGCCAGCCACAGGGGATGCTGTGGAGCTCGAAGGCACAGCTATCTTTGCTCTCCCACCTACACCAGGGCTGGCTCTGGCTTTTTTGCTGCCCCAAGCAAAAATAAAATAAAATAAAATAAAATAAAATTTGTGGGTGCTGGAGCAGCGAAGCAAAAAAAAAAGAAAACCACCTGTGGGGCAGCTGGAGTGGCAAAGCCCAAAGCCTTCTGAGCTACTCCCAAATTTGCAGCATATCTCATTAACACCATGCAGCACAATCTCATAATTTCATACACTTTAATGATATACATATTGTGACAGAACAGCGGGTTTCAGCAAATCATAACCTTTCCCATGATACCTTACATGGCCTGTTTTATATGAAATATAAAGAATATATACAAATGATGAATATGGGGCTTACAGAGCACAGCACGCCACTCCCCCAAGGTATAGAGCAGTGGCTCTCAAACTTTTTTACTGGTCAAGTACTCCTGTTCTTTTTTTAAAAAGGGGGAATGATCCAAACTGATTTTTCTTAGCTCCAAACCTGATCCCAGACATCACGCCACGAACGTTTGTTCTCAGAATATGAGACGCAGACTGTGCCCTTCCACCCCTTCAGCACAGCTTTAGTTTTAAATAGGAAACAAATCAAGGGGATTGTGAGAGTCGGAGCAGGGTGGGAGAAGACACAGCCCAGGGCCGAGCTGGCAAGCAAAGGACACCTACCTTGAAAGAATACTCTAGCTTGATGAGTAATGGAAAGTTGATGGCCTGGAGGATGCGTTTCTCATTGAGGGTGTGCTCAATTTGTTTGAGCTTCACTACCTGGGAGAGAAAAGGAAATAGCAACATCAGATCTTCCTCTGCTGGCGCAGCACCCCCTGCGCCTCCCACGCACTCCCCTCTCCTGCATCCCCACGCAGGATTCAGCTCAAATCCCTCCCCCGCACTGGGGATTCAACACCCCCGGCCAGATCTCCATGGCAGCCCCCAGCATCTCACCTTCTGTTTATCCAGGATCTTCATGGCATAGTGATTCCCAGTCTCTCTGTGTTTCACCAGCATCGGCCTCCCAGATAAGCCTGTGCCCAGGATCTTGATTCGATCAAACTGATCCAAACTGGCCGTGTTCTGGAAGGGGGAAAACAAACCTGATGGGGGGCCAGAATGGTCCTGGGGGCATCATGAAGGAACCTGCCTAGGACAGTAGGATTTGCACTCAAGACTGGAGGGGTCTTTAATGATCATGAGGGTGTCAGAGCTTCGGTTTTTATAGCTCACCAGAAAGGCAGCCCCTCCAGGGTCAGCACTGACTGATGGGAGAGCACTCCCTATTGAGCCCCCCACTCCCTGCAGCACCACGCCCCCTAGCACTGCATTGTGGTTGTTATAGAGAACATTGATATGAAGAATTGGTCCTGTCAACATTGGTTCTCCACTTGGGAGGTACTCCCTTCTCTTCCTGTGTCATTATATAATGCCTGCATCTGTAACTTTCACTCCATGCATCTGAAGAAGTAAGGTTTTTTGCCCATGAAAGCTTATGCCCAAATACATCTGTTAGTCTTTAAGGTGCCACCGGACTCCTTGTTGTTTTTGTGGATACAGACTAACACGGTCATTCCCTGATAATTGATATAAAGAAGTAGATGTCACATTTCACCACCAGAGGGAGCCAAAGGAATCCTCTACATTTTGAATGAGACACAGACTCAAAATCCAGTTCCAGACTGGCAATCCGCCCTGCTTCATTCAGTAGGGGCTGGTGGGTTAGAGGCTGGGGAGAGGCTGGGAGTCAGGACTCCTGGGTTCTAGCCCTCAGTCTGTGAGGAGAGGGAGTGAAGTGGTCAGAGGGCAGGAGACTAGGAGTCAAAAGATCACTTCCTAGTTCCACTACCAACTTCTTATACCCTTGACCAAGTCCCTTTTCCCTCTGGGCCTCAGTTTCCTCACCTGTGCCATGGAGTTAATGACACAGGGTGTGCGGGAGGACTAGCAAAGTGACAGTGCTGCAGAACCACCCTGGCCAGGATTTCCAGTGGGGACAGACCCAGGGCTGACCCCAAAAGCTATGCCAGCACCTACAAACTGAGGCAGTGCGCTTATGCGCAGGCAGCAAATGGAGGCTCTTTAAACAGGGTCCCCATTAACACAACCTCCCGGGACCAATTTGGGGCTGGGCTGGACGACCATGCTGGAGCCTTGGGAGAAGGATGGGGGAGGGGGAGACAGGCTGGATCAGGAGGAGTCCCACATAGTTAATGTTCCCCTCCTCCAGCAGAGAGGAGTTGAATCTCCATTATTCTTGGCCCTCCAGTTACCAGAGGAAGAAGAGCACTCAGTCCTGCCCCCCAGGAGCAAAAGTAACCCCAGACCCTCAGCGGAGGCTGTTTGGCAAGGTGGGGAAAGAGATCCGGGGGGTTATTGCAGAATCCTTGATTGTGGGGTGGGGGTGTGGGGGAGAAGGTGATCTGGGTTGGGGGCACAGTTCCTGGGAGGGTTCTCCCATTTCTTGAGGAAGTCTTCTTTGGCTTTGGCTAGGACCTCCTCCATTGTAAGGGAAACAGAAAGGGAGCAGCATGAGGAGTCAGGAGCGGTGTGGCACCCAGTCTGGTGGACAGAGCTCCACTTTCAGGTCCCCCACCCACACACACCCCCCCCCGCTCAGCAAAGAGGCATGCAGTCAAAAAAGGAGACGGGATTTTAAGCCTATCAGCAGGATGGTGGTGCCTGATGGGCCGCAAAGGACAGCTTAGCTGGGGATTGGCTAGAGAGAGGTCCACGCCGGGGCGCTCCCACAACACCCCCACCCCCGCTGGACACACTGAACAGCCCCATCAGGGAAGGCTAATGCAGCTCCCAGCACCTACCAAAGGGGCACACTTGTGCCTCTACCCTCCCGCTGAACATGCCACTCGGGGGTCTCTGTTCCATGCCCCACAACACACAACCTGCACCCCACAAGGAGACACTCATACAACCCTTCAGTCAAATGACATTAAGAGACATGGATCACGTTGCCCTAATGGGAGGATACTGGATCTGCTACTGCTGCCAGCAAAATGGGTGAAGGAGGTGGAGATTCCCCCTTAGCTCAAAGGGCAGAGGCCTGTGTGTAGCCTTCTCTCAACCATGCAGGTAGCACACACCAATGACACCAACAGCCCACAAGGGGGTTCTCCGCACACACTCACACAGCTGCAGAAAGCAGCCGTAAAAGTTGCAAACCCCAGCTGGGCTTTGCCCACAAAAGGGTTAAAACGAGCAGCCGCAGCCTCCACAGCAGCAGCCTGGGAAGAGCAAGTGCCCTGCTCTCTGGCACCCAACCAGGTGATCCTTCCTTTGCCAGCCGGGCTCCCTGTCCTTGCTGCCAAATCCCAGAACCATGGAAGGGGGGAGGGGAACTGGAGCAATCTGCAGCATCTGGAGGGATATTTGGTACTAAAAGCCCCTTGTATCTTTGCTGCCTCCTGGTGCTCCCGACAGGGACAAGTCCCACAGCTCTTAATAGCGCAAGAGATGCCCACGGGATTTGAATGGCTGCAGCAGCGAGGCCAAGCACAGAGCAGCAGCAGGGGTGGCTTTGAACCCAGAGCTCACCCCTCCCCCCATCATCACAGGCAAGTCTCCCCCACACCAGAGGTGTATAAAGTTAATTGCCACCCCTGGGGATCACTGGTGCTCATATGCCAGGAAGGGGACAAGCTAAAAGCCTAGATCCAGATCTGGGTGCTGCAGTTCTTGGGGTCACGGATGAACAACCCAGGAGTCAGCTCCCTGATGCCCCACTCTCACCACTACAACCCACGCCCTCCCCAGAGCTGGGGAGAGAACCCCAGGGCCCTAGCTCCCAGCCCCCCACTTTAATCACTAAATAGCAACCCTTCTGTGGAAACCCAGCACCACTGTGCTCCAGTCCCATCCCTGCCCTAAAGAAAGGGCTGAGAAATAGGCCAGGCGAGGGCCTGAAATGCACCAGCGAAGCAGGACAATATCCTACAGATGTGACTGATTCACTGCTGGAGGGAAGGAGACCAAGATTACAGGGATTCCCCTGCTCCCACAGGATAGGGCAGGGCAGCCCTGAAAGGGTTCCAGGGACCAGCTATTTGCTGGCTAACTACTCCGGCCGATACCGCCTTCACCCTCTCGTCCCACACCCCATCTCCTGTGGAGCCCCACAGAGGGGAGCTGAATTCACATCTGATTTCCCCAGCCGTGTACAGGAGCCACGGCTCAGTCTGTCTGACCGACTTTCATTTGTCTCCTACTCTCTCTGGATTATTTATAGAAACAGGCTTGGCTCACCAGCCACTGTCTCCTGTCATTGATCCCAGCCCCCGGGGGTAGGGAAGGGGGATCCTTGCATGGACATAGGACAGATAAGACAATTTCCTGCACTGTCCTGGCCAAACCTTACAGAACTAAGTTTAAGTAGTTTAGGAGTTCATTGCATTACAAAGGCAGGTGGTTATGTTTCATTGTGGGACTGTATGCTATGTCTACAATGGAAACCCTGGGAAGGGTTATGGGCTTTGAGGGACCATCTAAAACTACAGGGCCTTTTAACGTTAAGTACATTTCCCAGGAAATCTCTAGGGGGCGGCATGTGCAAATGTAATGCCTCTGGTTATGCAAAACCTCAGCCGCTGGAAGCTGCTCCCCAAGGAGTTACCTGGCTGGAAGTGGGATGATCTTTGGAAAGCTTATTAGCAGGCGTGTTAGTTCTTTGCTGGGTTTTAAGAGGGTTTCCCTGCAATGCTTTTACCTTAAGACTCCATGTGCTTGCTAACAGCTGTGTGGTACCTTATACCCGCGGGAGACTGGGCTGTTTGTAGCCTCTGAGGAAGGAGGGCAAAGCAGGCCGGCTGAGGGAGTCTGACTTGCTGGGGAACTCACAGTGTGGATAGGGAGCTGTGCAGCCTGGAAATCCCCCGGGCAGGGAGGAGAGAGACGCAGGTCTCCGCCTAAGAGAGGTGATGACTGGGAGCCAGAAGCCTAAGTGGCTTCCCTGGCTGGACCATGAGGGGCAAATACAGGCACAGTTGTCCTGACTTGTGACACCCCTCCCCCACTGTTCTTCCCTGGCAGCATCCACACCAGCTCAATGCCTTGGGAGGGGAGATCAGCCATTCTGCCTTCTTCTGGCGGTCAAGGAAAACTTGTAGGCTCTGCTAATCAATTACATAAAGTGGGGGCAGCGCCAGACAGCGATGGAGAAATCTCCTCTGTACCACCAGCCTCTAATTCACTTGGCCCAACACCAATAATTTGTTCCCTTTTTGGACCTATCTCATCTTAGAGTCTCGTTCTTTCTCTTCAAGGCCTTGGGCCCAGGAGCCCTAGAGCCGAAAGCTCTGGGATGGGGATTGTAGCTGACAGCCCCACTCCTCCAGTCCCATGGCACTTTCTACCACCCAGGTGAAGCTCGTCTGTGAGAGAGATGACAGAGATTCTTTGGGGGCCCGTCCAAGACAGTGGAACTGCCTGCCACAGGATCAAAGAATCATCTTGAACTTCCCCACCTCCTGCTGCTAGTGCTATGTGCCCTCCTCTGACCAGCCTTCTCCACTATAAACACAGCACAGCACAGGCCTATAAAAACAGACCCTGCCCTGCCACCACAGGGTACGAGTGACGGAAGTGACCCATATCCTATGGGGCAGAACAGGGCCAAGGGCAGGGGAATAACCAGCACCCCCTAGAGAGGAAAGACCCTGTGTCCTCATATGTGTCCCATTCCCCATCCCGCTACGACCTTCACCTCCACCCCAGCTCACCTCCGGCCTCCATCTTGCTGGCTCAGCCTGTGGCCTCCTCTGCACTCGGCCTACGGCTCCTCGGCAGGGCCAATCCACCCGGGCCCTGGGCCTGCCACTGCAGGGGGCAAGAGAGGCACTCGCTCTCAGCCAGGGTCCCCGGCACTCTGCCAAGCGTGGGGCAGATTGACCCCACCAGGGAGCCGTAGCTGGGGACAAGGGTGGGGGCCACCCAGGATCTGAGCCCTCTGGGACTCCATAGATGGGCGTGGGCAGGCCAGGGGAGCCAATGGGGGGTGGGGTAAGGGCTTGGCCCCATGAGGGCTGGAGGGCCCAGGGCAGGGGATGTGCCCCAGCACAGGACTGGGAGGGCGACAGATTTAAAGCAGAGAACAATCAGAGCGATACGAGGGGGCAAGGAGACACCCCTTGGAAGTCACACAAACCTCACGGGCTGCAGTTCAGAGCAGGGGCAGCATGTGACATAAAAAAATCCTTTCCCCTCCCCTCCAGACAGTGTGTTTGTGTTTGTCCTACCGACGGACGGGCAATTGCTGTCAGAGAGACGGCAGCAGCAATCTCACGTAATGTGGGTTTGCCAGAGTGTGATCGCTGCTCTGTGCCTCAGGAAGATCAGTGCCAGGCTGGCATTCTTCCCCTGCCTTTCAAACAAACTCCCTCCAAGAACCGAGTGTTTCACCCAAGCCAGCCAATTTCTCTCTCTACCCCTCATGTTTTATATAACCAGATCTTTTGTGTCATAGAGGGAGGCTGGTGCAATGGTTAGAGCGCTAGCCTGGGACTTGGGAGATCCTGGCTCAATTCCCTGCTTTGCCTCAGACTAACCTTGGGCAAGTCACTTAGTCTGTGCCTCAATTTCGCCATGCTACAGAGGGGGATGACAGTACTTCCTTGCCTCACGGGGAGGGTTGGAGGATAAACATATTACCAGCTGTGAGGCACTTAGATACTATAATAACCGGAGCCAGATATGGACCTTAGACAGAAAGATAATGCACTTCCTTATTGTCCATACATTTTATCCCCTCATTTCTTGTTCGATAGCATTAAAGAAAAAGCAGCTCAGCAGCTCTTAGTCATTTTAAGAACATTAATTTTATCTCCCTATCCATCAACGAGACTTAATGCACCTCTGCTACTTACCTATTTTACTCCTGAGGTCTGCAAAAGTCCTGTTTTCCCTTAACCCTTTTTGTGATTTTCTGCTCCGGCTGCCTCTCTGGAGATCTCCTCAACCTTCTCTCGTCACTCAAGAGTGGTCAGTATTTCTGCCTCCCTGAAATACTGACCACAATTCAACTGGGATTCCTTCATCTTCACTTCCTGTCCTAAATTCCTAGGCCCACTCCCTTCCATCCCCTGTAATACTGTAACTGCTACAGGGGACGCAGGTCAGCAGTACACCGTGTGGAAGCGAGAGGGTGCAGGGGGAAGGTGCAGTGCAGGCAAAGGGGAGGGGTCGCTGGTTTGATCCCTCCTGGGACTCACTCAGGCCTGTCCCAAGAGGTCAGAGGCCCTAGTGCCTCAGTTTGCCCAAGGCCAGCAACCACCTCAGGGCTCACACAGACTCTGATTCATCCCAGCAGAGCCAGAGTAGGGTGGGCAACCGTTTACATACTAATTCCACACCACACCAAGGGGGCAGATTGTCCAATTGCCACCCCAGGCAGAGCAACTCCCAGCTCAGCTGCACCCTCAGGCAGCCAAAAGGAAGGAGACTAGCACCCACTGCCCTTGCACTGTTGCTCAATACAAGCATCTTTGATCTATGCCCAATATGTCCCAGTTTGCCCATCTGAAGCAACAGCTCCAAGATGAGGAGAGCTTAGATACATGCTCAGGGCTGGTCTTCACTGCACGGTTAACTCAGGTGCAGCTCTTAACTCGAGTTTCCTCCAGTCCACCCCCAAGTCAGCTGGCCCAAGAGAGGCTATGGGCTACAGTGTGAGTTAGCCCAACTCATCAGCTGCTGAGACAACTGCTGTGTAGCATAGACACAGGCCAACCTCCCTCAAGCGCCACTAGTCCTCCAACGGCTTCCCACGATTCCCACCTCCCCTCCAGGTGGCCAGAGAGGATGGACAAGCTCTCCCCCAAGTCACCGGGAAAATCCATCCAGCGGCTTACTTTACTGCAGCTCTAAGAGCCATGGAAGGTGCTCCCAGGAGTCCTAGCAACGCACACGAGCATGGATGTGGAAGCTCGCATGTTCCACTGCAGTGGGGCCTCTCGCACTCAAGCTCGGCCAAATGAATGCTGTCACAGAGACAGCCCCTCAACGGGTCTGAGCCAGACCACCCTCCCCATCTCACCAGTGCACAGCTGAGCAGCGAGCCCGGCGGGTTTTCCATTACATACAGGCACCCCATCGAGAGCTGCGGAAGGTCCCCATTTAACCCCAGAATAGGGACAATGCAGGCAGCGCAGACCTCCCCACATCCCAACATCCTCCAACATGCATCAAGCCCTGCAAGAATTGCAGACCAGCTTCCCTCGAGGGCCCCAAGGCCAACCCACATGTCCCCCATATGTGCCCAGAACACACTTCACTAGGAAAGAAGCTTCCCCCTCACACCCTGCTCAATCCTTAACGAAAGGCTCGGATGATCCTAGAAATTAGATTCACTTGGTGCCAGATCTGCCCCCTAAGATCTCCAGCTGATGTTTACAGTGTTTCTTATGGCCTATAAAGCCCTCTATGGCCTGGAACTAGCCTTCCTGTGCAGGCCTCCCCTACTCCATAGTGCCCTAGCCGCCGGCAGTAGTGTACCCAAGTTATCAGGAAGGAATGGCTGGCAGGGAGTTGTCTTCTATGTCACGAAGACTGTGGGACATGCTCCCCACCCCTGCCCCAGTAACCGTCTGGAAAAGTGAGAGATCACCCCCTAGATTAGAGGGTCTGTGGAGTGAGGTGGCCACCTCTGAGGTACAAGAAATGGGACACCTGGTATGACCCTGAGCCCATAAAACTGGCCAGCTGGCCCTGCATACTGGGCCAATTTCCCAGGAAAGCTACTTCAAAAAAGGGGGAAACCTGGACCAGTGGCAACTCCAGCAGGAAGAGAGCTGAGGATTTGCTTCCTAGATGAAAGGGCAGAAGGGAGCCCTGGGCGGCAGCTGCCAGGCTCAGTCCCAGCTGGACCAGCCATGTAACGCTGCCAGGTTTGAAGCTGTAGTGTTGATGGTACAGTACGGCCTAGAACCTTGGACAGGTGTCTTTTTAAAGTCAAAATATGTAAGGGCAGTGCCAGCCCTGTCCCAGGCACATTTCATAATTAACTTGCAAAAGGAAATGCCAGGGCCGCCCAGAGGATTCAGGCGGCCTAGGGTCTTTGGCGGCGGGGGGCCCCTGCTTCAGTGGTAATTCAGAAGCGGGGGGTCCTTCCGCTCCGGGACCCACTGCTAAAGTGCCCCGAAGACCCATGGTGGGGGCCCCCCGCTGCCGAATTACCGCCGAATACCAGGCAGTTCGGCGGCGGGTCCCACTTCAGTGGTAATTCAGCAGCTGGGGGGGGGTCCTTCCACCCCAGAGCAGTAGAACCCCCAGCCGCCGAAAACCCAGAGCGGAAGAAGCTCCGGGGGCCCAGGGCCCCACAAGAGTTTTCCGGGGCTCCCGGAGCGAGTGAAGGACCCTGCTCCAGGGCCCCCGAAAAACTCTGGTGGGGGCTCCTGCGGGGCCCAGGGCAAATTGCCCCACTTGCTCCCCACCCCCCGGGCAGCCCTGGGAAATGCCTGTTTCCCTGGAGAATCTCTCAGTGGGAGCCAGCCGATGGCAGGAGCACATGCAAGCTTGGAGATCAACTCCCTGGGCATCGCTCTATGGGTGATCAGGGGGTGAAAGTTCCACTGCGACAACCCCAGAGGCGGCTGCCTCAGGCGAGCCCAACGCTGAGGCTTCACCAGATTTCCCATTTGCTGTTCAATTCAGCGTTGACATGCCGAATAATTAAAAGGCCCTTCTTTAACCGTCTGGGCCTTCTTTAGTAGCTGCCGAATGGCTGCTTGTGACTCTTGCAGCTCCTTGGCTTTCACCTGGGCTGCTGTTTCAGCAGCAGCAGTCTTTGCATGCAGGCTGCTTAGCTGCTGTTCTAGTTGGGAGGCCTGCAGCTTTAAGTTGGTATCTGCAGCTTCTGCAGTGTACTTCTCAGCAGCTTGCGTTTTGCTGCTTGCTTCAAGCTGCTGCTTAGATTCAAGTGTGGTATCAGCCTTCTTTTTTAGCAGCCGCATTTTAACATTTAACTCTCGGCTGACCATGGTCAAGCCGTATGTTAGGCCTGAATAAAGATATAGCAGACAAAACCAGGTATGCCAAGCACACCAAAATCAGGCTAACAGAGGTTTGTGGGTAATACCTGAGTGGAAAAGAACTGAGAAGCAGCATGTCTCATGAAGCGCTGGGAAAAAGTGAGATAAGGGAGGGGCTGCATTCCTGGTATAGTACCAACTGTGCTGTGTTAGGAATAATTCCTTTGAAGAACTGATAAGAAATCCCAGCCTCCCTGTTTTCACTCCTTGGTTCAGTTCTCTGTCTGTTTTAACTCCCCTACATTCCTAACTTCTGGTGCTTGCTAAGATATTGTTAATCACCTAATGCTGTAAAACAAGTATACTAAAAGTGTCTAGTTTCTAGTTGTTAGAAGAAGGAGGTGGGTTGCTCCAGTGAATAATTTATGACGCAACGGAACTGTCTATATAGGCTTATACTAAGATGTAAAGAGCAGGCTGGTTCTCTCTGGAGATGAGCTGCTCTCTATTGATGCGTGCACTTGTCAATAAAGAGCTTTTGATCGGACCTTGCTGGAGTTGCCTGTCTCTCTCGCGGTCAGACAACGAACTTTGCCATCTGGGTTAGAGTCCCTGACATCTTTGGCGACTCCGCCAGGACCCGTCTGACTCTCTGGCGGGGGATCGGACCCTGAGGCAATGCTGCACGCATCCTCCGGTTTAGAGGAGCCTTGCCTGGTGATCTGATCTCTGCGTTAGCGATAAGGCGTGTTCTGTGAACCAGCTGAAGCTCGTAGAAATCCAGCAATGTCCACCTACCCATTGAGTAGGGTCCAGGTTGTCGAGGTTAGAGTCCCTGACAACTTAGGTCTGGGTTAGAGTCCAAGTCCAGGTCTGGGTTAGAGTCCCAGTCCAGGTTTGCGCAGGATCCAAGTTGTCTGGGTTAGAGTCCCAGCCTGGGTTTGAGTCCCAGTCCAGGTGTTCGAGTCCCTGGAGAGGTAAGCAAGTGCTCGACGCGGGGAGGTGGGGGTTAGAGTCCTTTACCTCGACCTGGGGAAGAGGGGTTAGAGTCCATTCACCAAAATGGGACAAGTTGGCAGTAAGTGCCCGGGGGATGCCCCGTTGTCTCTGATACTTAGAGACTGGAAAGAGAGTTCTGAGACTGCTCGTCTAGTTAAATTTAAGATGAGAAATCTGTGTTGGATCCAATGGCCATCATTTACCTTTCATTTGTCCCCGACTAGAGACTGGCCGGAGGGTGAAACCTTTTCCACAGATAGGATGAACTCCTTAAGGGATATTTTGGTTGATCTTAGGCCGGGACAAATGGATTATTTGTTTGTATGGTATAATTATAAACCCATGGAGGGATGGATAGCTTTTGAAGCTGTTTGTATGGAGAGCTCTTGTAAAAATCCCTCACCATATGCCCCAGAGCCACACCGGGAGGAGAACAATTTTGTTCCTGTTCTTCCCCGTCTGGTGGAGTGCAAGGATTCAAAAGCAGGTTAGGGACAGTTCAGGGACAGAGGAGAATCAAGGGGGAGCTCAGAATGATGTTTCCTCATCTTCAGAGGAATCAGGCAGCCTCACCCCCTGTGTGCAGCCTCCAGCCAGCCTTTCGCAAACTTGGCCAGGGACTGCTTCTCAAACACTCCCAATCTTACAGCAGCCCTCGTCCTCGCCCTTGTGGACCCCTACTAGGTTACTTAACTCCATGAGGGAGAATGTTTCTGAGACACCTCTGATATTACAAGCCTCGTTGAGAACTTATCTGGTTCCACTGGTTGCTGGGGAACATGAGATGGTTTTTACCCATACCCTGTTTCAACTTCAGATTTGTTTAACTGGCAGCGCATTATGTCTCACTTATGAGACAATCCTGAGGCAGTGGAAAGAACGTTCTGCACAATCTTTTTCACTCATGTGCCCACTTGGGCAAATGTAAATCAGTTATTAGATACTCTCATGACAGAAGATGAAAGACAAAAAGTAAAAGAAAAATCTGCAGGTCATTTGAATGCACCTTGGCTAATTACTGACCCTAATTGGAACCCCAATAATCCAGCTCAAAAGACAAAGTTGGATGGATTTTTGAAAGCTGTTTTGAATGGTATTAGAGACACAGGGGAGGCTATTCCAAATTGGAGCAAGGTGACTGCTTGTGTTCAGCATCCAGACAAGCACCCCTCTGACTTTTGTGCTCGACTGATTTGTGAAGTTAGAAAGCATGGGAATTTGAATCCTGAAACTGATCATGGAAAGGAGATAGTTAAAATGGTTTTCATGTCACAATGTGCAAAGGATATTGCAAAGAGATTTAAAGAGCATCCAAATGGTACACAAGGGAAAAGTTTGTCTAAAGTAGTTAGCATTGCTACTAGAATGTTTAATGGGAGAGAGGAGAAGAAAGAAAAAAACATAAGGAAGGGTGGGGGATAGTTGAGAAGCCCACCCTCCTAGCTAAACTGGTAGTGGAACAAGCTGGTGCCTATGGAAGGGACGGTTCAGTGAGAAAAGCAGGATCGGGCCCAGGCGGGCAGGCAACAGACAGAGAGATTGCAAAACAGGTTGGAAAATTTTGAGGCTGTAGTGAAAGGAAGGAGTAAGTAAGTGTAAGCATGGGGATTTCAAATACCCAGGACAATACCTGAAATGGTGATTTGAGTTGATAAAAGTGGCTGTTGAGAGACAAGCAAGTGATTTAAGGGAGAGTGAGAAGTTAACTCTGTAGTTGCTGGAGGAAACAGCAGTTGAACTTTGTAAAAATGCTAAAGAGGAAAGTTCTTGGTGTCTTTGAAATGTTTGTAAATAAATTGAGGCAAAGAAATTATTGAATTGCAATCATTTAGAATTTAGTTGAATTAGCTAAAGAATGTAGACAGTGCTATGTAATTGAAATTTTATTGGGCTCTAAGGGCACTATAAGTAGTGATGTTTTCTTTCAGTGTTTGAAAGCAGGAGTTAAAAGCCATCAAAATTCTGGTAAAGTTAATCATGTCCCTTTTAACGTAAAAATCTTTAAGCTGTGGATAGCTTTGGATCCAAAAACAAGCCAGAAAGCATCTGTATTAATGCAAATTTTTTAACTGATAAGGTAGGAGCCACTGAAACCTGGGCTGCCTATGAAACACATAAAATATGGGGTAATTCCTCTGTTTTTCCTGAAATCAACAAGGGTATTTGTCTATTTTAAGCAATGATTGACTGCCCAGAAGGGGGAGACCTCTGTTTTTTTGTCTTTCAGATAATCAGAGAAAACTAGTGCCAGCTGAACAGCATTCAACGTACCATGCATTTACTAGCACAATAGGAATTATGTTTTGTGTTCTATGTTCTGTCTTGTGGTGTTTGTCCTGTGGCCGGAATTGTTGTGTTTAGTGTTTTCATGGGATGGTCTGGTTTGGAATCAGGCAAAAAGGTTAAATTAAAATGCAAATACTTGTTTTGTTCAACTTGGAATACAAAGTGTTTGGATAAATCAGGAGAATGTGATATACTAAAGTCTAATACATTTCCTTAAGCAAGAAAAAGAAACTTCATTGGCCAAATTGTTAATTGCAAAAATTGTTGTTAAAATTTGCATACCAACAGTCTTTGAAAGCAAAGACATGAAAAGTTGACCCACTCCCCATATTGTACATGGGATCCTTCTGGCTACCTCAGATTTCTAGCCAGAGGGCTGGGGATGGTGGGAAGCTATTGGACTAGAGGTTGTACTGAGTGAACTCCTCAAAGTGGGTGTGCTTGTCCTGGCTTATTGCTCCAAAGTTCTGTAATAAAGTTATTTTAGTGAAAGGGTATATGTGGCATACATTGAATAATAAGACTAATGTACTGTATAATGGCAATGTTTATGTGTTCGTTGTTGGGAAAAAGGTGTATAAGTAAAAAGTGGAAGTTTCCTTTGTAGGTTAAAAAAAGAGCCAAGAAGGTAAGAACAACAAAGAACAAAATAAGTTAACTGGAAAAAAAAATAGCAAGCTCAGGCGATAGATAAGACACTGACTCCACTCAAGGACACTGCTCACAGTTAAGACTTGGCTGACAATCAGGAAAAGGAGGGCTTGAATTTGCCCACGCAGCTATAAGGTTTGCAAAACACTGCCAGGCACTAATGAAATGTGTTAGGTTTCTTTTCTCACAGGTAAAGAGGCGCTACCCAAAGACCCTAGCAGCCCTGCCACTCCTTGGAATCAGGAAACTGGATTGATGTAAAGCAGATGAAAGACTGCTCTGGTTCCACGCTGGAAAGGCCCTAATTAAGCCCTGCTGACTACCAACACCGCTGTGAAGTGCCAAAGATTGACTGCTTGGACCCAAGATTCTCACTGCAAAAAGACCCCTCCACCTCAGGCGAATTCTCCTACTGATGATTAGCCTGTTTCTCCTTCTAGCTCCACTGTGCCTTCTGGACACCAGGAAAAAAGTACAAGGTGAAATGCTAGTAACCTCTCCCTTGTCCACTGACAGATCTACTGTGCCTTTGGATTTTTCTAGAAGAATCAAACCATTACAGGGTTATGTGCTGGTAACCTCTCCCCTGTAGGATGCTGAACCACGACTGTTTTGGGAAAGAAGAAGGAACACTCACTCCCCTAAAATTGCCAAAGTCCAGGGATTCCTGACTAGAAAGGACATTAAGAACTGACCCTCGTGAAAAAGAAACAAAGAGTTATACACAGGCAGGAAGAAATTTGTGGGACTCATGCTTGGGAATGTGGTATTGATTGGATTTTGGGCTTTATTCTACAGGCTGCTCCCTGTGTTCTGGATAAATCCTTCAGCATGTATTGCTCTCCCTAATTGAATTTTAAATAACAAATACCAAAGACATCTTGTTGCCACTGCCTTTGCCATCTCCTCCATTACACTATTACATCCAAATACAGACAATGCCATATATTTAATAAAACTAATGGCCAAGGCCCTCACACTTTAGTGATTTATTTAAAGATTGTTTGGAAAAAAAAAGTTTAAAGTTCAGGATATCCCATATAAGCAAACAATTGAGTGGAGAATAAATGAATCAGTGGAAACAAAAATCTATGATATCACTACAAATGAACCCCAAGAATCTGTAATTGAAATTGATGGGTTCCATAGTGAAGTAGATATCATGGCTATTCCTGGAATTTGTAATGTGTTACATAAAAGAAGCCCTTATTGTTATTTGGTCACCCAATTAGTGATTAATCAAACGAATACCCAAAGAGTTTGTTCTGCCACTGGAAATTTTACCTGTATTGAAATTATTCCAGTGACTAATAATGTAACTTGTACCTTATTGCAATACACCCCCTCCTATGCTATTAATGTCAATGCCTTTTAAAAGTACCTGAAAATAGTTAAATAACAGATGTAACATAGTACTACACCAAGGAAAGATGGTATTAAATATCACTGAGGCTGGGAAGGCATTGCAGTGGGATCTAGTATGTTTGGAGATTCAGGATTTCCTGAATGATCAGCTGTTGGCCATTTGGAGTAATCTTGAGTACCAGACTTGGCCCACTGCCCTTACAGACACATCGGAGTACCATCTGATCTGTGGTCATGGAGACATACTGGAGACTTTCTGGGTGGAAGTGTGAACATTTACAGTGCTCCTTCCAAGCATTTGGACCGGGGAGTGTGGGCTTCCACATACCAAATCCTGACGGGTCCATGGGGAGGATGCACACGGGACTGGATTATTCACAGAAACATCTGGGAAATTAGACCACTTGTTATACCTAACTGATTTATAGTCAGTGCCCCAATCCCTTAGTTGTCAGACAAACAGGATTCCACTCTTTTGTCCGTGCACTCATTCCTGGATTGTGGGTGGCTAAGCTCAAGAGAGCAGTTGTAAATATTTCTGCAGAGCTTGAAAAAACAGCTAATGCATTAATAGACGCTTTCCAAAAGTTGCAACAAGAGATTGATGAAGTAGCAGAAGTGACTTTGCAAAATAGACATGTGCAAGATGCCATGAATGCTGAATTAGGGGGGGCTTGTGCTTGCATCGGGGAAAAATGTTGCTTTTCTGTTAATCACTCTGGCTTAATTGACAAGGATTTACAAGCTATTAAGAATGCTGCTGTTGTTTTCCATGCTGTATCTCTTGATCACACTTTTAGTTTTGAGGACCTCCTCCCAGACCTTGGGTCATGGTTTACTAGCCTCTCCTGTACAATTGTTAAATGGATATGTGTCCCAAGAGTCCCATTACGGTCCTCTAGGGACAAAAGGGGGATTGTTAGGCCTGAATAAAGATATAGCAGACAAAACCAGGTATGCCAGCCTGACCAAAGTCAGGCTAACAGAGGTTTGTGGGTAATCCCTGAGTGGAAAAGAACTGAGAAGCAGCATGTCTCACGAAGCGCTGGGAAAAAGTGAGATAAGGGAGGGGCTGCATTCCTGGTATAGTACCAACTGTGCTGTGTTAGGAACAGTTCCTTTGATAAGAAATCCCAGCCTCCCTGTTTTCATTCCTTGGTTCAGTTCTCTGTCTGTTTTAACTCCCCTACATTCCTAACTTCTGGTGCTTGCTAAGATATTGTTAATCACCTAATGCTGTAAAACATGTATACTAAAAGTGTCTAGTTTCTAGTTGTTAGAAGAAGGGGGTGGGTTGCTCCAGTGAATAATTTATGACACAACGGAACTGTCTATATAGGCTTATACTAAGATGTAAAGAGCAGGCTGGTTCTCTCTGGAGATGAGCTGATCTCTATTGATGTGTGCACTTGTCAATAAAGAGCTTTTGATCAGACCTTGCTGGGGTTGCCTGTCTCTCTCGCGGTCAGACAACGAACTTTGCCATCTGGGTTAGAGTCCCTGACACGTAGATCAAGGCTCACTTACGGGCCTTCTTGTTCGGGGCTGGTTTACTGGTGGAATACCGCGCCCACAACGTAGAGAATTTTTCCAAGGAGTCTGTGCCTGCAAATGACCCCATTCCCCATGGGTTCTTATTCTTTCCAAATAACTCAATCGCATACTCCAACGAATGCTTATTAGTCTGCTTTGTCCACCCCTGAAGACTGAATACGCGATTCATGGCACCTAACAGTTGCTTACCCAACAGTAATGAAAAATTAAGGGAAGAGGGGTAGGGACCCCAAAGGAAGTGGATTACCACTCTGGGGTATGACAGAGGCGGTTTCCGAATGGGCGGGATACAGGACTCTTGGCTTTATCACAGGCCACAAATCCTTCAGACGGGTGGTAGCTCTGTAAACGCAGGGCCACCTAGAAAATGGGCAGAAATGCTCCCAGCCACAACCGTCCCTGCTAATTACCGCTTGCCGGAAATGAAAGATGGTATCTCGATACCACCTCATGCCTGCCTTTAACCTATGGGCACTAGTGATGCTGCTAGCGTAGGGCCCACTAGCATTCACTACCTGTTTCTCTGGTGGGGGCCCAGGTCCCCGCAGCTCTTGTCACCGGTAGCAGGATTTTTAAGCGGTAGGATAAATCCCACCATCTCAGACCAAGGCCGGGGTGGAAGGGAGGGGAACAGAGAACAACAGATATACCAGACTCACCCAATACTCCCTCCCCAAGCCAAATGGACCATAGTCACTGTTCACTGAACTCTAAAATAAACCCAGACAGCTAGCTCGTAGGACCCAAATGGGGTAGCTAATACCACGTGGGTCCTGCCGTGGTCACCACAAATGTTGCCTCAAAGGGGAAAATGGTAACCCTTAAAATAAATCAGGTGTGGCAGAGGAAAATAAAATGGATACCCCTTTTACTCAGAAGTGCAGATACGACCCACTCTGGTATCTGGTCACCCAGGGGGCCAATACCCCCGGTCTGGTGCGGTGTAAAATGAAGAGGAGACAAGTAAGGTGAAAATAAAGTGAGATATATTAGGGATAAAAATACAATTAATAGGGAAAGGAAGAAAACCACAAATGCAAACAGCACTAGAACCAATAACAATAGTGACAGTGACTTCAGTGGGGCATGAAGCCTGGACCCAGATAAATCCCTCCCTTGGCCAAATACCCTATAACAAAATAAATGTCGTCCTGCTCCTTCTAGGTGCTTGGTGTGTGCGGTGGCAATGCTCAGGACCTCTACTATCGGGCTAGTGGAAAGCCGTCAAGGAAGAACTCTGAGGAATCCACTGGATGAATGGGGATTTCCGTGGAGGAGAAGCCCTCGCGCACAGGCTGCTGCTCAGATGGAAAGTGGCCTCATTCGCACAGGAGTCACTGATGTCAAGGCTGGGAAAAGTGCTGAACACGTCTGAGGTAAATCTGAGGTAATAGAACCTGCAGGGATTTGGGCGGGAAAACAGATCGAATGTCCGGAGCCCAATGGTGGGAAAATCCAGTTCTGACCAGTTGGGGCTAGTTCTCAGTCAGTGCCTCTGAGGTAAACAGGGATTGAATCCTGAAGTCACATGTCACAGACTCCATTTTGTATTTCTTACTTTTAATTATCCCAACAAGTGGAAGAGCTTAATGATCTGATGCTTCCTCGCTAATGAACTTCTCCTTGTGTTCACACGCAGCCTGCTGTTCTAGCTCCCCCTCCAGCCCGCCCCCCAGCGAACAGCCAGCCCTGCCAAGGGGCTGAGCTAGGCCCCATCACCCCACTTCCCACATGGGGGAGCTGGGCCCATCTCCCCGCTTGCAGCTGGCTTTGTTGGCACTGTAGAGCAACAGTGATGGAGGCTTGGTTGCCCCTTTAAGGGATAGGGGAGATCATGGGCTGCTTCCATCCCCTACACCCAACAACCCAGGGCTCAGGGTCTGGGCGAAGTAAATCTGGGTCCATCCAGAGGGGGCGCAGCTAAGCAAGGCTGGCTCAGAGGTGTGGGGAATAGAGCACGGAGCCTTTTTCCTCTAGGGGGTGTCCGTCTGGCAGGGGGCTGCAATGGGACACAGGAGCCTTTCTCCGCTAGGGGGTGCTGCTGGTAGCAATTGAACTCTTACCCGCTGCCCCCCATTCTGCTGCCTCAGGGGCCCCCTTGCTGCAGTTCATTCTGGCTCCCAACAGATGGGCCACCACAGTCTCGGATGCAAGCAAGTCACATTAGCCCTCTTGGCTGCAGCCTGGTTAGTCACACACAGGCTCAAATGAGCCAGGGAACCTGAACTCCTAAGCCTGGGGTAGGGGGCAGGGGGGCACCCTTCTGGTGAGACACAGGACCAGAGAGCCCAAGTCCCAGACAGCTGCCAGGGCCCAGGACTGCGGCAGCAAAAGCCTGATAGTCCTTGCGGTGCCCTTGCTGCTTGCCTGCTCCCCTGGTGGCAGGAGTTTGCAGCATTTGCCTCTCTGCAGGCTGGCCGGTGCCAACTGAAAACGCCACTGAGCTGTTCACTCTGAGTGTGCAGCCCTGTCATGGTATAATTCCCCACTCTGAACCTTAGCGTCCAAAAGATGGGGTACCAGCATGAATTCCTCTAAGCTCAATTACCAGCTTAGTACCCGTAGCGCTGCCACCAACCAGGAATTCCAGTGCCTGGTACACTCTGGTCCCCACAAAACCTTGCCTGGGAACCCCCAAGACCCAGTCCCTCTGGATCGTAACACAAGGAAAGTAAACCCTTTCCCCCCGTTGCCTCTCCCAGGCTTCCCCTCCCTGGGTTACCCTGGAAGATCACTGTGATTCAAACTCCTTGAATCTTAAAACAGAGAGGAAAATTCACCTTGCCCCTCCTTCTCTCTCCCCCTGAGAGAGAAACTAATCCTAACACAGAGAGAAAATTAGCCTCTCTCCCCACCAGTTCCCTGGTGGATCCAGACCCAGTCCCCTGGGGTCTCACCAGAATAAAAAAAAAATCAGGTTCTTAAACAAGAAAAGCTTTTAATTAAAGAAGTAAAAATTATCTTTGTAAATTTAAGATGGAATATGTTACAGGGTGTGTCAGCTATAGACACTGGGAACACCCTCCCAGCCTAAGTATACAAGTACAAAGTAAAATCCTTCCAGCCAAATACACATTTGAACTCCTTCCAGCCAAATACACATTTGCAAATAAAGAAAACAAACATAAGCCTAACTCGCCTTATCACCTAGTACTCACTATTCTGGACATATAAGAGCCTGTATCAAAGAGATTGGAGAGAAACCTGGTTGCACGTCTGGTCCCTCTGAGCCCCCAGAATGAACAACAACCAAACACTAACAGCACACACACAAACTTTCCTCCTTCAAGATTTGAAAGTATCCTGTCCCGTGATTGGTCCTCTGGTCAGGTGACAGCCAGGCTCACTGATCTTGTTAACCCTTTACAGTCAAAAGAGACATGAAGTACTCCTCTTCTATTAACCCTTAACTATCTGTTTATGACAAGCCCCATGGCTGTTGGGTTGGATTTGCAGATCTGTAGCTACCTAGCAGTCAGACCTGGCTCTCAGATAGCCCTGGCCCAGATTCCCAATTGACATCATGCCATTGGCATCACCTGGTGTCAATCGGCACCACTCCATTAGTGTCAGCAGAGATGAAAGACTAATGCCAGCTGAGGATCTAGTTTCTTATCTGGCTACCAGCCTCAACCAATGGCCTGTGGCCTGGTGCTAGATACAGCTCCGTGTAGGACATCTTGGGGTATGAGGCTCCAGCCTGGCACAATGAAGGAAGTGGGGGTCAATGGGGGGGCTGGGGTGAGAACAGCAGGAAAATGAGGCAGAGAGAAGGGCTCAGGTCACACAACTGGTGGCATAGAACCCAGGAGTCCTGACTTCCAAGCCCCACCCAACGGGCTTGCGCCCCTGTGTGTCAGATATTATCCCCCTCCCAGAGCCAGGACTAGAACCCAGAAGTCCTGGCTCCTAGCTCCAGTTGCCCTGGGCTTACTCAGTAGATCCTATCCCAGAGCTAGGAATAGAACCCAGGAGTCCCAGCACACAACCTCACCCCCACACTCATGCACCCACTTTAACCACTAGAACATGGTTCCTTGGCATTGCTGGAAATAGTAGCCAGTCACATGATCAGTCTTATCCTCTCTGACATGGGGGTAGATTAAGGAGGGGCCATGCTTGAAGCCTCCTTGCTGGGCTAATCATGGAAGGCATCCAAAATGGTGGACAGGGACAGTCTGCAGAGATGTAGCTGACACAGGCGGGGTGGGGAAAAGGACTTGGAGAATCCAGACTCTCGGTTCTGTTTCCAGCAGTGGGAGAGGAGTGGTGTCTAGTGGTTCGGGGAGGGGCTGGAAGCCTGGATTCTGTGTGTGCTCCATTCTGTAAGAGGGGGATAATATCTGACACACAGTGGCATAGCTAGGTTTTATGAGCAGGGGGAGCAAACACAAAAAAGGCGCCCGCCCCTTGGCTCCTTCTCTGGCCATGCCCCCCGGCTCCTCCTCCAGCCACTCCGCACCCCCCCCCCCATGGGGTCCACTCTGTGCTGGCCTCCCCTCTGCGCTGCTACGATGCCGAGCACTCCTCTCGCCAGGCCCCCCCAGCCATGGGGTGAGGTGACACCCCCATGTGTCCCGGGCCGGGCCAAGCCACGGTGGGGTCAGTGTCCCTTTAAGAGTGGGGCTGGGCTGAGTTGAGCCAGTGGGGGGTGGCTCCACTCCCCGCTGCAGGCTGATGCCAGAGCCTGGGCTGAGAGGCAGGCTTGTCTCCTGCACAAGCTACAGGTAGGCCTTTGCTGCGGCTCCCCTAGTTCCCCCGGGACGGGCCACCCCACGGTAGGGGCAGGTTGCATGAGGTAGGGCAGGACCTGGTGGAGCTGAGCTGAACAGGCCTGGCAGGGTGGTGCGGTGGCTGCTGGAGGGGGAAGCTGGGGAAGGGGTGGCAAGGCCTCAACCCCCTGGGGCTGCCTGCCCTGTGGAGAAGGCAGAGGGGCGCAAGCCGTATACTGACCCCTGCCCCCCAGGGGAGGGGATCTGGGGCCAGCCTGGGGAGGCAGGAGCAGCCCCGGGGGTGCTGGGCGTGTGCAGGGCAGAGCCCTGGGAGAGACCCAGCCCTGCGGTGGGCAGTGCTGCAGAGGAGGAGCCAGTGCCCCACGGCGGGTGAGGGGAACCCCAGGCAGGGGGAGCCGGGCTGCCCGCACCCACCTCTCGCGGCCACTCCATGATGCTCCTGGTACCAGACCTGATGCTTTCCGCTTCCTGTGCCCAGCGTCGCCCCACCCCATTGCACCGCAGGGACCAGCCCCTTCCCCCCCTTGGCTGCAGGAGTTCAGTACCATCCGGCAGGCCAAGAGTGGAGTTGGCGCCATGGTAACCCCTAACTAAGGTGCACCGCTTTTGGAAAGTGTGCCGAGGGGAAGCGGCTGCTTCCCCTGCACCCCACTAGCTACGTTACTGCACACACACATTAAAGACAGTCAACATGTAATCTCTGTGATCTTTAAAAAAGGAACCGTGGAAGTAAAAAAAGGAATAAATGAAATTTGAACACAAAAAGACTTTTTTACTTGATTAGTGGTGCTATTTTTTTTCTTTTTGGTTTAGGGCACAGTGGGTACTGTGGCACCCTTGGAAGTGATTTAGAAGGATTCACAGAGATCTTATCTAGTTCGTCTGTTTGCGTTTGCCCCACCGTATTTGCATGCCGAGACCAGAGAGAAGAGGGTACCTGTGACAACAAGTGGACAAGATCAGGGCTGAAAGCTGCATGTGGTTGAGCTGATTCTGTTGTGTGTAAAGTAGCTAACACCAGATTGGTATTTTTATTAGAAACTTGTAAGAATACGCCATTTTGTGTACAATAGATTGTACAGCCTAATTTACACAAAATATTCCATCCCAGTAAATTGACAGGAGAAGATGGGCTAAGTAAAAAGACATGTTGATCAGAGATGAACATGAGTGAAACAGAAAGAGGTTTTGTGACAGGATGTGTAAAAGGTTGATTTGAAATACCAACCACATTAATAGATGAGGATGACAAAGGAACAGAGGGAAATTCTAAACATCTTAAGGCCAATTTGCTGGCTTTAGTGTCCACAAGACAAGCAACCGATTGTTCTACAATTTCACAATTTACATATAGGCCTTCTTGATTAATAGGAATTAAAGGATTTATGATGCAGTTTTTTTTTAGGCTGTTCTAAGAAGAATTGTTTTGTGGGGAAAAAGCAGGTGCTTCAGGATTTGGGGAAGGGGGTGGAGGATTTTGAGGCATTCAGTTTGGGCATTTGTTTTTTTACTGTTCCTTTTGGCCACAAAAGTGCTATGCAGTATTTTTTGGCAGGGCAGGATATGAGGGACCTTTTCCTTTCTTTCTACCTTGACCTTGTTTTTGCCCCCCCTTGTTCACCCATGGCTTTTATATTAATAAGTTTGCAATTGTAAGGCCAAGAGTTTAGTTTTAGTATTTTTGTTTGATTTAGGCAAGCTGTACAATGGTTGGCAACCGTCACAAATTTAAAAAGAGATTTAGTTTGCCATCCAATGCAGATAACTTTTAACTGCTGCTGAACCTTTGGTAACAGTTCCTGAACAAAGGAAGCCCCTACTGCCTCTTTGGCATTGTTAGCTGTTTGGGCCTCTGACCTCCCAGGATATGCCTGAGTGAGTCCCAGGAGGGATCAAACCGGCAACCCCTCCCCTTTGTCTGTACTGCATCTTCCCCTTGCACCCTCTCTCTTCCTTACTGTGAGGTGCTGACCTGGGTCCCCTGTAGCAGTTACCGTATAACAGGGGATGGGGAGGAAGCGGGCCTAGGAATTTAGGACAGGAAGTGAAGATGAAGGAATCCCAGTTGAATTGTGGTCAGTATTTTAGGGAGGCAGAATGGAATCACTGGTGTTCAACTCTGACTCTTGAGTGATGAGAGAAGGTTGAGGAGATCTCTGGAGAGGCAGCCGAGCAGAAAATCACAAAAAGAGTTAAGGGAAAACAGGGCTTTTGCAGACCTCAGGAGTAAAATAGGTAAGTAGCAGAGGTGCATTAAGTCTCGTTGATGGATAAGGAGATAAAATTAATGATCTTAAAATGACTAAGAGCTGCTGAGCTGCTTTTTCTTTAATGTTGAACAAGAAATGAGGGGATAAAAATGTATGGACAATAGGAAGTGCCTTATCTTTCTGTCTAAGGTCCTTATCTAGCCCCAGTTATAGTATCTGAGCACCTCACAGCTGGTAATATATTTATCCTCCAACCCCCCCGTGAGGCAAGAAAATGCTATCATCCCCCTCTGTAGCATGGGAAAACTGAGGAACAGACTAAGTGACTTGCCCAAGGTTAGTCTGGGGCAGAGCAGAGAAGTGAGCCAGGATCTCCCAAGTCCCAGGTTAGCGCTCTAACCATTGTACCAGCCTCCCTCTATGACGCAAAAGATCTGGTTAAATAAAACATGAGGGGTAGGTGGATGCTAGAGAGAGAAATCGCCTGGCTTGGGTGAAACACTCGGTTCTTGGAGGGAGTTTGTTTGAAAGGTAGGGGAAGAATGCCAGCCTGGCACCGATCTTCCTGAGGCAGAGAGCAGCGTTCGCCCTCTGGCAAACCCGCATCATGTGAGATTGCTGCTGCCATCTCTCTGACAGCAATGGCCCGTCCATTGGTAGGACAAACACAAACACACTGTCTGGAGGGGAGGGGAAAGGATTTTTTTACGTCACATCCTGCCCCTGCTCTGAACTGCAGCCCGTGAGGTTTGTGTGGCTTTCAAGGGGTGTCTCCTTGCCCCCTCTTATCGCTCTGATTTTTCTCTGCTTCAAATCTATTGCCCTCCCAGCCCTGTGCAGGGGCACATCCCAGAGGGCTCAGATCCTCGCCCACTCTCGTCCCCAGCTACGGCTCCCTGGTGGGGTCAATCTGCCCCACGCTTGGCAGAGTGCCGGGGACCCTGGCTGAGAGCGAGTGCCTCTCTTGCCCCCTGCAGTGGCAGGCCCAGGGCCCGGGTGGATTGGCCCTGCCGAGGAGCCGTAGGCCGAGCGCAGAGGAGGCCACAGGCTGAGCCAGCAAGATGGAGGCCGGAGGTGAGTCAGGGTGGGGGTGAAGGTCATGGTGGAATGGGGAATGGGACCCATATGAGGACACAGGGTCTTTCCTCTCTAGGGGGTGCTAGTTATTCTCCCGCCCCAGGCCCTGTTCTGCCCCATAGGATATGGGTCACTTCCGTCACTCGTATCCTGTGGTGGCAGGGCAGGGTCTCTTTTTATAGGCCTGTGCTGTGCTGTGTTTGTAGTGGAGAAGGCTGGTCAGAGGAGGGCACATAGCACTAGCAGCAGGAGGTGGGGAAGTTCAAGATGATTCTTAGATCCTGTGGCAGGCAGTTCCACCGTCTTGGTCGGGCCTCCAAAGAATCTCTGTCATCTCCCTCACAGACGAACTTCACCTGAGTGGTAGAAAGTGCCATGGGACTGGAGGAGTGGGGCTGTCAGCCACAATCCCCATCCCAGAGCTTTCGGCCTAGGCTCTGAATCTCTGGGTGCTCTGAGGCTGGAACACCCATGGGGAAAATTTGAGTAGCAGCCCGCCCCCCCGGCCCAGCTCATCTCCACTCCGCCTCCTCCCCAGAACGTGCCGTCCTGCCCTGCTTCTCCGCCCGCCCCCCCGGCTTCCCACGAATCAGCTGTTCATGTGAGAAGCCTGAGTGGGCAGAGAAGCAAGCGGTGGCTTCGCGCTCAGGCCCAGGAAGGCGGAGGCAAGCTGGGATGGGGAGCGGTTCCCCTGTGCACCCCCATAGGTTGTCTGCTGCGGGCAGCTCCCCACACACACACACACACACACTCACCAGCAGCAGCAGGAAGCGGAGCAGCTCGGCCCAAGCCTGCTCCGCTTTCCTTGCCCGGTCCCCAGCCATGTCTCAGGGGCGGGGGGAGATTGAGGAAAGGTCCCTCCTCCCCTCCCTCCACTCACCAGCAGCAGTGGGAAGCGGAGCAGCCTGGCCCACACCCATTCCATTCTGCCAGCTCCCAGTCGCGGCGGCTGCGCTTCCTGCTGCCGGTGAGGTTGGGGAAAGGATGCTCTCCACATTCACCTGTGGCGGGAAGTGGAGCACGACGGCTGGGAGCTGGTGGAGTGGAGCTGGCTGGGGCCAGGCTGCTCCACTTCCCGCTGCCGGCTGGGAGCTGGTGGAGTGGAGCTGGCTGGGGCCAGGCTGCTCCACTTCCCGCTGCTGGCTGGGAGCTGGCAGAGTGGAGCTGGCTGGGGCCAGGTTGCTCCGCTTCCCGCTGCAGGTGAGTGTGGGAAGGTTGGGGAAAGGACACCTTCCACACTCACCGGCAGCGGGAAGCAGAGCGATGCGGCCGCAGCCTGCTCCACTTTCCTTGCCCCTGCCCCTACTCCAGCTGTGTTGCTTGGGGGAGTGGCGGGCTGGGGAAAGGTCCCCCCTCCCCTGCACTCACCGGTGGCGGGAAGCGGACTGGGAGCTGGCAGAGTGGAGCGGGCTGGGGCCAGGGTGCTCCCCTTCCACCACTGCCAGTGAGTGCAGGGGGGATCCCTTCCCCCAAGCGCCCTCCCCCGAGTGACACAGCTGGGGCTGGGGCAAGGGAAGCAGAGCGGGCTCCTCCCCATCTCCCGCCAATCCCCTGATGGGCCTGCAGGGCCCCCAAAAGTGTCCCTCACAGCTCCTACCTCCCAGACCCTCCGGGTCTTCGCAGGGCCGGCGCCACCATTTAGGCGACCTAGGCAATGGCCTAGGGCACCAGAATTTTTGGGGGGCGGCACGCGGGTCTGGTAGACCTACCACAGTCATGCCGGCAGATGGTCCGCTGCTGGAAAGGCTCCGGTGGAGCTGCCGCAGTCATTTCGGCAGACGGTGCGCTGGTCTAAAGGCTCCGTCGGACCTACCGCAGTCATGCCTGCGGCAGGTCCACCGGAGCCTTTAGACCAGCGGACTGCCCACCGGCATCACTGCAGCAGCTCCACCGGAGCCTTTCCAGCAGCGGACTGTCCGCCGGCATGACTGCGGTAGGTCTACCGGACCCGCGGGGGGCGGCGAAATGGACGTCCGCCTAGGGCATCAAAAACCCTGGTGCTGCTCCTGGGTCTTTGGAGGTGGGACCTTTAGTGCCGCTGAAGAAACCTGGAGCGAGTGAAGGGCCTGCTGCTGAAGACCCGGAGCGCTGTTGGGTGAGTAAAAGCATCACAGCAGGTGGCGCCTTTTTTTTTTTTTATTGTTCCCCCTGTTCCCTCCACCTGGCTACACCACTGGGCACTCTGCTGTCTGAGTCAGAGCAGACCCCAGTGCCCCAGCACGACACTAGGGGAGTGTTCTAGCAATGCCCCTCGATCCGACCCACAGCTGTCTGCCCCCATGGCTTGAAATCTCATCTGATGTCTGGCACCTCCAAGTGCTGCATGGGGTGCTCTACCCCCTGCTGAGCGCCCCCTAGCACCTGGCTCCCACGAACCCCTGCAGGAAGGTAACACCCAGTCCCATATGGCCCCTATAATGCCCAGGCCCCTCCTCCTACAATCCTGCCCCACCCAGGCTCCCCCACCTCTGCCTCATCTCCCCTTCTGATTGGTAGACTCTCCTTGCCATCCTCATTCGTCCGAGCGACCTGGCTGCTTATTGGCCATGGGTGTCCCAAAAATTGTCGCCCGCACTGATTGGTGGGGAGGAATCTTAGGGCTTGGCTACACTCAAAACTCCAAAGTGCTGCTGGGGGAGCGCTCCCGCAGCAGCGCTTTGAAGTGTGAGTGTGGTCGCAGCGCCAGCGCTAGGAGAGAGCTCTCCCAGCGCTGCAGATACTCCACCTCCGCATGGGGATTAGCTTGCAGCGCTGGGAGCCGCGCTCCCAGCACTGGGGCACTGTTTACACTGGCGCTTTGCAGCACTGTAACTTGCGCTCAGGGGTGTGTTTTTTCACACCCCTGAGCAAGAAAGTTGCAGTGCTGTAAAGCACCAGTGTAGCCAAGGCCTTAGGGTGACACGAATGGGTTGCATCCAGCTCCAGCCAGGGATGGAGCGAGGAAAGCTGATTGGTGAATGGGGGGAGGAGCGCGGCGAGTGACAGGAACAAGTGGGCTGGGCGGGCCTTGATCCCGGCATGAAGTGCGGTGACTGGTGGTGTGGTGTGGGGCGGAGGTGGGGATTGGTGGAGGCAGGTGGGTGATGTGCACTCATTGGCCGGCTGTGTGCACGGCAGTGGCTAAGTGTGCGCGGGTGGTGGGGCCGCCTTGTGGCGAGTGGCGGGTTCGGGTCCCGGCGGTGGCATGTCCCTCGTGTCGGTGCTGGGAGTGTCGGTGCTGGAGAACCCGAGCCCGTTCGGCTGCCCTGTTAGGTTGGGTTCACTTTCAGATGTTTTGTAACTACAAGAATTCACTTTGGCTCCAAAATGGAGTTTTATGCCCACATGAGCTATGGATTACTTCTCCTGCTCTTTTATTTCTCCTGGAGTTCTAAACAACTTCCAGTCAGAATGTTTTTTTGTTCTTTTCCTAAGGGGTTTCCCAGAAGGTGTTTCCTGCCTTTTCTAAGGCCATGTCTACATCTAAAATTTTGCAGCGCTGGTTGTTACAGCTGTATTAGTACAGCTGTATAGGGCCAGCGCTGCAGAGTGGCCACACTTACAGCAACCAGCGCTGCAAGTGGTGTTAGATGTGGCCACACTGCAGCGCTGTTGGGCGGCTTCAAGGGGGGTTCCGGGAACGCGAGAGCAAACCGGGAAAGGAGACCAGCTTCGCCGCGGTTTGCTCTCGCGTTCCCAGAGCCACCCAGCAAACCGCAGGGAAGGAGACCTGCTTGCTCGGGGTTCCGGCAACGAGAGAGCAAACCGGGAAAGGAGACCAGCTTCGCCGCGGTTTGCTCTCGCGTTCCCGGAGCCACCCAGCAAACCGCAGGGAAGGAGACCTGCTTGCTCGGGGTTCCGGCAACGAGAGAGCAAACCGGGAAAGGAGACCAGCTTGATTACCAGAGGCTTCCTCCTTCCACGGAGGTCAAGAAAAGCGCTGGTAAGTGTCTACATTGGATTACCAGCGCTGGATCACCAGCGCTGGATCCTCTACACCCGAGACAAAACGGGAGTACGGCCAGCGCTGCAAACAGGGAGTTGCAGCGCTGGTGGTGCCCTGCAGATGTGTACACCTTCAAAGTTGCAGCGCTGTAACTCCCTCACCAGCGCTGCAACTTTCTGATGTAGACAAGCCCTAAGGGGTTTCCCGGGCAAATGTATAAAAGGCTGCCCCAGACAGGGCCTCAGGGCTGTCCGTCTAAGTGACGGTCAGGAATGGTCATGGGTCTTACCTGCAGGCATCTATCCATGCTAGTGATAGAAGGGTTAGGGATTTTCTCCAACAGCTTCCTCATCTGTAAAAAGATGAGAAAGAGAAGAAATAACATCTCCTGAGTGTCCTGTCTGTTCTGCTTTCCCGTGATCCCGAAGGAACATCAAGGGACTCCTTGGAGCTCCTCTCCAAAGGCTTGCCAATTAGCCAGAGGATTGAGGTCCCAAGCACCTGCCGTCGCTTTGATCTATGAAGGTTTTTTTTATTTGTTTATTGGGTTGAGTTTGAGGGGTAATCACTGTATCGTGCCTTTTTGCTGTTTATTCCCCCTTTTATCTGCCCCACTCTTTGTTATGAACCCTTCAATATACTTTATTTGATTTTACCTTTATTCATTGACTCCTCATTATTTAGGGTGGGACAGGTCCTCTTTGCAGGGGAAGGGATCCTACCAGATGACAGACACTGGACAGGGAGGCCGAGCATAAGGATACAGAAAGCATAAGGGTTTCTTGTCTTTACACACACACACACACACACACACACACACACACACACACACACACACACCTCTCCTTTCCATCCTTTTTCCCTTCTAACAATTGGCGACCGCGGCAGGACCTCTCTTTAGGGTTTCCTTTCTCTGAGAGGGCCTGTGTTTCAATTTACTTTGTGATACAGTGATTAATCTTGGCCCATTGGCCCGGGGTGGGATTGAGAGTGGGCGGCTGTCCACCGGGAACCGTGTCTCCCCACCTGACGGCTGGGGAAGACTGGACGCAGTTTCCCTGTGAAGCCATTTCTGATGGAGCAAGGGGTGGTTAACCATACCTTCTTTCCCATTTTTTTTTTCTAATTCAGGTCTAAGGAAAAAAATCCTGCAATCAGGAGTTAGGGCAATGAACAATAGTGAGTCCGACCCTGACCGGTAGCAGGTAGCCGTGTTCTGCAAGCCCCTGCGGATTGGCTAGTGACAGGACAAGAGTGCCATCACGGGGAAGCGTTGGCCATATTGTTGGCAGGGCAACTTCTTTTCTGAAGGTGGACTGGCACCCTATCGCAGACAGTAGAGCAGGGAAGGCGATAGCCCATAAGGCCTACTCGGGACTGCTGTGACCCATCCCACAGCCGCGGAGCTATCTTCATTGGTAGCATCTCTACTGGCACCCTTTTACCTTTGAATTTTAAATACAGACCCCGAACATTGGGTTTTTTTTAATTAGAGAACTGAGGGTAAGCAGTTCTTAGATGCAGCATAGATAGAGTTTTCAGCATGAAAGGATGGGAGAGCGAATACAATAAAAATTCAATGGATCACAGTCTTGAGTTATTTGGGAAAGGTCATAATCCCTGGAAGCAGGGGTCCGTATCTGGAGTGGACTCCCTGAAAACATTTAATACTTTGTGGGAGAGAGATTCCATTTGTAAGCCCCTCCCCCAAAAAAGTGAGCAGCGAAGTGCCCTCCCGTATGGATTAGCTATGGTAAGCAAGGAGCTCCACCAGCAGGTTGCCTTGCTGAAAAAGGAAAAAGCCAAAGCCCAAGCAGGAAAACAACAGGAAGAACAATTAGCTCAGCAGCAGCTAACAGACCTGCTAGCAGAAAAGTCAAGAGGGACATCATTGACTCTCCAAGTCTCCCAGTTGGAGACCCAGATTAGGGAGATAAGTGAAAGAGCCTCAGCTGCTGAGAAAGTAGCTGAAGTAAGGGCTCTAGTGTTACAAGAAGCCCAAGCTGTAATCAGACAGCTAATGAAAGAGATGCATAAGCACAAAACCTCCCAAGCTAATCATGTGGAATGTCAGCATCGCATTGGCAAGCTACAGAAGGAACTGCAGCTTGAAAAGGGAATAAAAAGAGCTCCCCGTAGTGACTCCCTCACTGCTTACCACACAGAAGGGAAAGACACACACACACACACACACACACACACTCTCTCTCTCTCTCTCTCTCTCTCTCTCTCCCTTTTGTCTTTCCATCCTTTTTCCCTTCTAACAGCCTGCTGTGCTTCTAGGTGCAGTTTGAGTGTGGGGAGGCACTGCTGCATTGTGAGTCTGGCCCTCCCTCCAGGAGCACCCCTCGGCCTGCCCCCAGTTATGAGCTAGCGACCCCAGCCCCAGACAATGGGGCACCCTGCTGCACCCCACCCGGGGGAACCTTCCGGGTCCGGCCTGTGAGCCCACCCCCACTATAGCCCCCGCCCCTCACTCCAGTGCCGGGGGGGGTGTTCCCCTCACCCCCACTCTGCCCAGGCCTGTAGTGAGACTCCCCACCCCCCCGCACATGCTGGAGGAGGGGGTGAAGGGATCAGGGTCTCCCCAGCTGGCTAGAGGGCATTTCTGGGATGGGCCCTTACCCCTCGCCCCCTCCTCCCCCCGGGATGGGGTCCATGGCAGGGGACCTGCTCTCTGGGGTTGGGGTCAGATCCCACGGCGCCTGGCTGAGGAGTTGAGGCTGTTCCCCCTGCTATGGGCCATGCCTGCCTCCCTCTGCCCCGGGGAGGGGGGGTAGATACACCTGGTTCAGGAGCCAGAACTCCTGGGTTCTGTTCGCTGCTACTGAAGTGCTGTGCACTCCTGGGTGCGTCCCATCCCCAGCCCTGGAACAGAGAGGGAGCTGGTGCTTGCCCAGCCCTCCTGGAGGATTAACTATCTATTGTCTGCAAAGCGAAGGCAGTATTCGAAGTGCCAAGAAACGCTGGGTATTATTAAAAGGCAGGAGGCTGCTGGGTTCCAGACTGGGTCAGGCCCTCAGAGGCCTCAAAAGTGTTGTAAATGCCTAGAGAGGAGTAGATTCAGCTACTCTGGGGAAGTGAGTGGGAGGTGAAAGCAGGTGTTTGTGAGGGAAACCCCTCACATTCAGGGGTGGCAAGTTATATAGGCCCGAGGTGCCCAAGCACCAGGAATATTCAAGGCTGGGGGCTGTGCTCCACCAATATTTGGAGCTGGGTTTCTCCCCTGGCCCTGCCTGGAGCGGATCCTGCCCCCACTCCCCTTGGAGCTTCCCTGCCTGAAAGAAAACAGCCGGTGCCTCTCTCCCTTGCTTGTGCTGCTGGTTGCCTTCTGCTGCTTCTGCCTAAGGCTATAGAGAGCAGTGGCCCACAGACTGTTGGAGCACCTTGGGAGGGGGAGCGGGAGATGGAAAGGGGGGGTGAGGAGGCACTCCCCTGTTTGGGAGCCCTCTCTCCCGTCCCCTGGCACCCACCTGGAGGAGATGCCAAGGGGACTTCTGGCCAGGAGATGGACATCTGGAGTGGACTTCACTTACCTAAGCAGCTGCTGGGGCTCCTGTGAGGTTTGCTCCTGTGATCCTCCCCGTCCCGCCCTCAACCCCCACTCCTGCCCCACGCTGGGCAAGGGGCAGCCCCATCCCCAGTGAGGCTAGGGTGAGGGGCAGCAGGCTGCAGCAGAGGAGGAAGGAAGCCACATGTGATGGCAGTCCCCCCCACCCCAGCACGCACCCACCCACCCACCACAGGGGAGGTGGGGGAGGAGGGCTTCCTAGACCTGGGGCTTGAGTGAATTTTGTGACACTTTCTCCCCCCCCCCCCACCATTCTGCAGTCCCCACTCCTGCCCCATGCTGGGCAAGAGGTAGCCCCATTCCCCCATCCCCAGTGAGGCTATGGTGAGGGGCAGCAGCAGGGGTGGCCACACATGATGGCAACCTCCCCCCCCCCCCCGGTACTCACCATAGGGGAGGTGAATGGGCTTTCTGGACCTGAGAGAGTCCCTAGGAGCATGTGCAGTGACCGTGGTGCAGACTGAGTGTGCTGCGGGAGGAGGGAGGGGAAGACGAGGGGTCCCTCCCCTGGAGCTTGTTGCTGCCAGTGGGGCGGGGGGAGTCCTCTCTGGCCCTAGCCCTGGGGCAGCCTGTCTGCACCCCAAGTTCCTTATCCCCAGCCCTGCCCCACCCCACCCCAGAGCCTGCGCCCCCCAGCACCTCAACCCTGAGCATGATCCTGCACTGTGAACCCCTCAGCCGCACCCCCGAGTCCTCACTTGAGGGGAAAAATGTGCAACTTAAATTTGGTGGTCAGTTTGGAGCATCATTGTGTTTAGCACAATACTTGATTATTTTACAGCCTTTAAAGTATATAACTAGTTGTATACAGGTGTTACGAAGTGGGCACCCACACAGTATTCAGAGAAAACATTAAGAGCATTCCCACTTTGTTACACAGGTGCAACAAAATATAATACCGTATACTGAAGCAGGCTAGTGCTGCTTCTGACTTTCCACTTTTAATTGACCCTTGTAATCTGTTGGTGCCGACGCATTGTAGCTTCATTCAGCTTACAGGGAGGGAGCAAGGGGGCACCACCATTTTGGGAACCACCCAAAATTATACAAACCTGCCACCTATGCTCACATTCTGCATCTGATCCGCACTCAGCAGGCTGCAGAGAGCCCTTTGGCATTAAAATAACTTAGCTGAACTATCCTGTTAACTCTGCCAGCACAGCCATGCCCCTTACCAGTGGGGATAAGACTCTTACCTGACTGCCCCAGCAAATTCTGCTTGCAAATTTCTGTTTGCTTGGTGCCAGTTTGTATAAACATCAAGGCTTAAATGGTACAATATGCTCTGATTAGGAGAGGTGCTGCTGATTGGTGAGAATCACATGTGCCCAGCATTTCTGAAAAGCAAGCCACACATGGCTTGATTCTGTGGCCAGGGAATCCTTCTAGGGTGGAGACTCCTAGGGACAGAAACATCTGCCTTTTGCAAATCATGCTGTAGCCAGAACTACTTTGGCACAATCTTCCTGGGTTGAATATTTGCCAGTGATAAACATGTGAATGAGACATTACTTAACACAGTGAAGCAATGGCACTGCAAGGTAGAATATTGGCCATGATGTTTCCAGGTCTTTGTGTGCCCTCCCCCGCTAAGATTTCCCATCCAAAAGACCCTAAACCCCCTCCTGTCCCTTCTTCTTAAAACAGCCCATCAAGGAAAAGGTGGTTCTCAACCTGTGGTCTGTGGACCACTGGGGCTCCGCAGACTGTCTACAATTTCCAAAGGAACCTGCACCACCATTCAAAAATGTTTAGGGGTCTGCAAATGAAAAAAGGTTGAGGACCATTGCCCGGGGTATTGCACCCTGATCTCTCCAACCAGGTGTTGGATGCATTTGCAGGGGTGGTTTTGTTGGTGTCTCCCCATCTTCCTTCATCTTCCCACTCCTACATATCCCCTCTTAATTGCTGTTTCCCCTCACCCCCTCTCTAGCCATAAGCAGAGAACAGTTAGCTGATCCCTTCTCTTTTTGCATTGCCTGGATGCAAGTCCCACTGGTAGTGCTGCCTGCAACATGTCTGTCTGGTTCAGGGAGCCATGGGTCTCGGCTCCCCAAAATTTGCTAGTAAATGAATGTTTGCTGATCAGGGGCTGGCGCTGTAAAGGGAGAGGAGCAGGCTGGCAGTATAAAATGGGACCATCCGGTGGTGTCTGTGAGGGGAAGAGGGTATCTGTTGCAGTCAGACCCGGAGCTGTCCCTGTATCCGGCAGCATCTGTCAGTGTTAGGCCCCAGCGTGTGTAGGAGTGTGGGAGTCAGTGGCCATTCACAAATGAGGGAGGAGGTTGGGGAAGACTGAGGCTCCCAGGTGCAGTGAGGTCAAAGAGCAAGTTGGTAGCAGAGGCCAGTTCCAGTTGGATCCTAGTTGTGCCATTCTCTAACCCTTGGACCTCACTGCCCTCCTGTGGTTGGGAACAGAACCCAGGAGTTCTGACCCTCTGCCTCACCCCCTGCTCTAACCCAGTAGACCTCACTCTGTGCCCAGCGGTGATGTTTGAAGTGTGGTAGCACCATCCTAAGATCAGTCCCAGGTACTGCACAGGTGCAGTGAGAGGCCCTCCCTGTGCCAGGAGCTTGCAGCCTGAATAGACCAAGACTGGCAAAAGGTTGAGAAAAAGGAAGGGTCAGTCACCTTTTCCTGATGGGGAATTGAGGCACGGAAACAATCCAGAGGTCCTGACTCCAGCCTCTCCCCTTCCTAGACCTCACCCCCTTCTCAGAGCTGGGGAAAGAACCCAGGCGTCCTGGCTCCCAGCCCTTCCTGCTCCGACCATCAGACCTCCCTCTCAGAACTGGAGAGAAACCCCAGGGTCCTGACTCGTGTTCCTCCACCTTAGCTACAAAATAACCCCTGATGGCGTGGTGGAGGGTCAGATCAGGGGAGCTTGATTGAGACCCATCCTCCCATGCCTTTAACTGGCATTAGGAGCTCTGCTGGCTTTTCCTGCCTTGACTACAGTAGCCTAGCAGTGGTTCTGTGCATTGTGGAGCTACTGTGATCACCTTTCCGTTCAGAGCAGAAAATTTGTGTGTGTATGTGTGTGTGAGAGAGAGAGAGAGAGAGAGAGACATCCCCTCGATTCAGCAGTGTCTTCGCCTCTGGTTGAAGGAGCACCATCAAAATGCCTTTTACTAATCCCATGGGTGACGTTCTATGAATGGGATAGAGAAAGTATATGGGGTGCTTCTGCATAGGGTGTTGATATGGTTCTAATTACTGTAGTATCTGTGCACCTCACATGTGAGTACAGTTACCTTACAGCATCTGTGTGGAAGGGGGCAATGCTGTTCTCCCTGCTTTATTAGAGCCATCCTAGGAGGATTTTGGAAATATTAAAAAAAGTGCCGTCCCTAAATGAGGGTGAGAAGTCAAACTCTTTGCGCGCTGGTCATCCGAAAGCTGACCTGGTAGCAGGTCAGCTGGAATGCTTGGCCTTTATTTTGACCTTTTAATTTTTCTTATTACCTTTTCAGTATAAATTCCCTGGGATGGTGAAATGACATGGTTTTGAACTAACATGGAGCCGTTGAGAAATGTCGGAGCAGGGCGTTCAGACAGCTTGGAAACGGTTTCCCAATGATTCCCAATGGGGATATTGTCCAACCCCTCCAGTCCTGCAAAGAGCTCTGGCTTTGGCAAACTGGCACTTTCTGAGGGAAAAACATTTTCATCAAAAATTCCCTCCCTCCCTGAAGCTCTCCCTCCTCGCTCAGGTTCAGAGCCCGGCTCCAGCCAAATGTCTACAGTGCAGTTTTTAGCCCGAGCCAGCTGCCCTAGACCAGCTGCGGCTGAGCCACATGTCTTTTATTGCAGTGTAGAGACACCCTTAGGGAGTCTGGCGGGAGCTAAGAATCAAACCCAGGTCAGCCAGGGTAAGTGCTCTAACCACTGGGCCACCCTTCCTCTGCTCAGCCTGCCTAGTGAGGCCCAAACGTTTGCCAGAATGGCAGCGTATTGAAAACTGAGCAAAGGGAATGTCCTGTTGTGCTATTAACTTGTGGAACTCACTGCCGCCTGACTGTCATACCATGTTGTGTTTCTGGCCCGGTCTGCACTGGGGGGGGATCGATCTAAGATACGCAACTTACGAGATACGAGAAGTTACGACGAGATACGAGTTGAAGTCGACGTATCTTAGATTGACTTAGATTGACTTACTTGGCGTCCTCGCGGCGTGGGATCGACTGCCACTGCTCTCCCGTCAACTCCACTTCCGCCTCTCGCCTTGGTGGAGTTCCAGAGTCGATGAGGAACACGTTCGGGGATCGATCCCCGATACATTGATCCCCGATACATCGATCACTACCCACCGATCCAGGGGGTAGTGTAGACATACCCTTTGAGAGAGACCAGGATTCCGAACCCAATAAGACATTTAGGTGGACAGAGTGATAATAGTGAGGAGTAAGAAAACTAACCAAGGTGGCTGGAAAGACTATTGACCTTCCTTCCCTCCTCAGAGCATGAGCCGCCCTCTGACAGAGGCAAGGAGGCATCTCCCCTATGGCAGGTGATCTCATCTCGACAGAGGCATGTCACCTGTCGGGGTGATTTCTAGTAGCTGGCAGCACTAGTAAGTTGTCATCCTCTATGAGGGCCACATGCTAGATGTGCTGCCCTTTTCACAAGCATGTTATGCTATTACTTAAGATCATTTTTCCAGCCCCAGTGTAAGAGGATTCTGACTCCTCCGTCTCTTGCGACAAGCAGGCTGAGGAAATTCAAAGGATGCTGTCAACATAAAACTCATATACATGTGTCCTAGTGTCTAAAAATGTTACTGATGTTCACAGTTGATGCTGTTTGGTTAATGTTCTCTTGCATCTGATTGAGCGTGGGACAGGGAAATTCACCTGGCCAGTTGCACAATCTGTTTCTAGCCTTTCACCATCGAGCTGTGTCCCATTCTGGTGTCTGTGCTTTAAATCAGATGAGGGGTGGGGAGTAGAGTTGGCTCAGAAAAGATCTACCAGGTCTGAGTGAGAGAGGTAAGAGGCTCAATCTGTTCAGTCTAACGAGAAGGTGGCTTGAGCACTATCTATAAATACCCTAGGAGAAGGTTTCTGAAAGCAGGGGCTCTTCCATCTTATAGATGAAGGCAAGACAGTTCATCAGTTGGAAGTTGATGCTTGAGAAATTCAAACTGGGAATAATAAAGAGCAAATTTTTAACAAGGAGTGGAATTGACCGTGGAAACAGCTTACCAAGGGATGCAGTGAATCCTCCATTGCTTGGAGTCTTTAAATCCAGGCTAGATGTTTCTTTCTGAAAGATCTGCTCTTATTCACTACATTTTGTTGGGCTGGATGCGGGTGTGACTAGGTGGAACGCCCTGGCCTGGGTTCTGCAGGAGGTCAGTCTAGAATGATGGCCTTAAACTCGGTGCACCTATGAATTGTCTCGCTGCAAGGGAAGATTTTAGAGAGATTTATTTGAAGACCACTTAACCCCTCCCCTCCAAACTTCTCACTGGTTCTGAAAAGTGGCTGGAGTCATGGCACAGCCCAGCTGCCCAGGCCCATCTTAACCGATGGTTGGAGCTGTCGGAGCCTGGTCATTGTTGACAGGGCTGGGGTTGATTTAGACCTTGAATTTAGGGGTTGTAAAAACAAGGCTGTTACATACCTCAAAGTCCGTAGAAATTAAGAAATTCCAAAGAAAACAGTTTGTTTTTTAAAGCTTCCCCTACAAACCAAACAGTGCAGCATTGTGACATTGCAGGCTGCTTTGGCAGGCAGTGCTGCCTAGTGCATGGGGATTTGGGTTCTATTCCCAGCTATGACCTTTGGCAGGTCCCTTCCCCCTGTGCCTCAGTTTCCCCATCTGTAAAATGGGGCTTGTGATACTGAGCCTCCTTTATGAAGCACTTTGAGATCTGCAGATGAAAAGTGCTAATTAAGAGCTCAGTGTTACCTCAAACTTCTGATAGTGTGGGGTTGAGGAGATCCCCATGGGGCCCTCTGTTCCCATTGTGCCATCCCATCAAGCAGATCCTCCTTCATGATCCTCTAATGTCTTGGAGCAGCGACAGCCAGCGTGGAAAAATAACCTGAATGTAGCAATTGCCAGACTGGGTCAGCCCTGAGGTCCATGTAGCATCAGCACTAGAGGCTGCAGAGGAAGGGTAAAGTACCCTCAGTAGCAGTGGGGGGGAACTTTCCACCACCATAGGTCTCATCCTGATGTCTAGTAGTTCAGCTTAAACCCTGAAACACAAGGTTTAATAGCCATTCCAGAATTATTGTTGTAATTTAAATTATAGCCCTGGGTAATCTTTATCCATGTGAATGTCCAGGCTGGTTTTGGTCTCAACTTCATGTGGTGGTGAGTTCCACAGGCTAATTGAAAAGTGTTTCCTCTTATTGGTTTTGAATTCCCTGCCTTTTAATTCTATTTGAGTGTCCCTGGGCTCTTGTGGGATGAGACAGGAAGAACAGAAGCTCCTGGTCTCCCTTCTTCATACCAATTATTATTTTATAGATATTTATTATGGCCCCTCTTATTGGTCTCCTTTCTAAAGGTAAACAATCCTTTCAATCTCTCCTCATAGGAGAGTTTGTCCAGGCCCTAAATCATTCTTGTTGCCCTTCTCTGAACCTTCTAATTCTGCAATATCCTCTTTGATTTGGGGTGACCAGTGCTGCAGCCGTTATTTCAAATTCAAATTAAGGAAGTCTTTAGTGGGTTGATGCAGTTTAGCGGCTGGAAACAAGAAATCGGCACCAGCAATTGTTGAGGTATCTCCCTCTACTGACCACAGTTCAGTACAGCAATGTGGAGTTACTTAAGTACAAGAATTGGATGGGCTTGTATATTTCTATTACAGTAGCACGTGATGACCTGATCGAAGGCCCTCCGACACCTGGAAAGAGTCTCTGCCCTAAAGAGAGCAGACAGACATTGGAGGGATTCATAGCCCCATTTTACAGGCAGGGAGCGGAGTTGAAATGACTCACCCAAGTCTGCATGAAGTTAGTGTCCAAACTGGGAATGGCACCCAAATCTCCCAAATCCCAGTCCCCTGCCTTTCCCACAAGGCCGCCTGTGAGAGAGTCCAAAGCCAGCAGAGACCACTGTGTTAATCTCCTCCGGTGGGTTTCAACCAGTCGTGAGCTGGAGCCGGTTCGCACTGGTTGGCAGGAACTGGTTGTTAAATTTAGAAGCACTTTTAGAACCGGTTGTTCCCGGACAACTGGTTCTATAAGGGCTTTATTTAACCAAAACTTCAGCAGCTGTCCACTCGGCCCCGGCCCCCTCCTCCCCTGAATGCTCCGCCCCCCTTTTCCTCCCCATCTCCTGCTTCCCACAAATCAGATGTTCGGGGGAAGCCTGAAAGAAGCAGCAGGCACACAGGTAAGCTGGGGCGCGGAGGGAGGGTCCCAGCCGAGCAGCTTCCTCCTGCCTGGCACCTCTGGCTGAGCGCCCCTAGCCCCTGCCCAGTCCTGGCCCCTTGGCTCCCTCCGGCCTGGCTCCTGGTCCCGGCCAAGCGCCCATAGCCCTGACCTGTCCCTGCCCCAGCCAAGCAACCCCAGCTCCGGCCCCGCGGCGCTGGTGCTGGTGCTGGGCCCGGCCCCGTGGCTCTGGCCTTGCCCGGCTGAGTGGCTCTGGCCTAGCCCTGGCCCCACCCCTGGGGCAGGGTTTCCAGGGGTAGTCGGGGACAGAGAGAAGGGTTGGTTGGATGGGGCAGGGATCTCAGGGGGCATCAAGGAACATGGGGGGTTGGATGGGGCAGGAGTCCCCGGGGGGCGGCCACGACACCCTTGTGGGGTGACGAGGAGGGAACTTGTTAGTATTTTGGCAGCTCATCACTGGTTTCACCCTGTAGTCGGCAGACTCCTGGGGGTCTGCAGACAGTGTCTAAGATTTCCAAGGGGTCTGCAGCGCCATTTGAAATTGTTTATTTGCAGACCCCTAAAAAAGGTTGAAAACTGCTGTGCTAGTCTGACCTCCAGCGTGGCACAGGCCATAGGACTTGTCCATTTGCCTTGGAGCAGATCTCTTAAAAAAGCATCCACATTTGTTTTGAAAATTGCCTGTGCTGGAGAATCGGCCCCAGCCCCTGGTAAATTGCGACAGAAAGTTTGTGGTAACTTAGGGAGTGGAGGGTTCTGTGCAGAGCCTACATCTATATTTCCTGCTGTCTCTTACCTCCCATGGCCCTTTGTGTGTTACATCTTCCCTTCTCCGTGGTGTTCACAGACCCAGCTGGCTGCTGGTGGAGCAGAAGCAGGGTTAAGGGGGCAAGATGTGTATGTTCAACACCTGCAATAGCTTGGGTGCTTCAGTTGTTCAAAGATCATGAGTCCCTGCGGTGGTTTCTGAAGCAGGGTGGCTTTGCCTGCTAGGCCAAAATGAACCTGTCTGGGTTAAATGGCCAGTACTTCCAGTGGTGCCTCCTTGGGTGCAAGGGCTGTTCAGGCAATGAACATTCAACACTTCCCTGATGCGCCCACTTCTGGCCCACAGCAGACAAGACCCTGGTTAGACTGGGTGTACCAAGTGGGGCTCTCACTGGGGCTGCACTAGGAGGCTGACTGCCCTGAGGTCACCATCTGAGGCCGGGCCATGGTGCTCCGATTGCCGAGAGGGCAAAATGCCGTGTGCTGTGTCCGTTTGTCCCTCCTCCTGCTGCTTGTTGCTGGCTGCAGGAAGATGATTTTTAATGAGCACACTGGAATAGTTTAAACCTTTCGTGCTGAGCCTGCGGGACCCGCCACCTGAGATGGCAGAAAATTCCCCCGGTCCTGCCAAAGCTGCACCTGCAGAAGGTTAACCCTTTGGGTGCCGCTCTCGCCAGCCTGTCAGATTGGCACATGGCAGGGGGGCAGCCCCTCGGGAGTGCGGACTCAGCTACATATCTGTTACCCCCACCCCAATCAGCCAGTTAATTCCCTCTGCTGGTGCCTTCAGACAGGGCTGACAATGGAATTGTTCTGACCTGAGCAGCTTGATCACCCTGGGTTCCATGGAAAGGGGGTTAGGCTCCAGCTCTGGAGGAAGGGCACTGATGGCCTGCTCCAGGCCTTCCATGGAGAGTGGCTCCACTCAACCCCCTTTTAGGCCTTATAGTGGGGGGGCTCCAGCACAGGTCCCAGATGGGAGAGGCTGTCTCAAGACCCACCCCCGGGGTGCTGAGCATGCAGCAGCTGACGAGACCTTCTTACCCAGCTGTTCAGCTGATCTGATCTTGTTGGCTGGTCAACGTCAAGTCTTCCGTTCACCCAGGCGCAGCACAAAGAAGCCGATCCTGTTGTGTGCAGGAGCAGCACTGGCCTCAGCTGCCCCCGACTGGCTCTATTGACAAAGACCAGATGAGCTGGTAAAATCAGACTCTCAGCCCTCCAACCCGGGAGTCCTGACTCCTAGTAGCCTTGCTCAAACCCACTGCAACGTGAAAGGTGTTTGACAGGTTGTCACGGAGTCACCGGGTGATGCTCCGGAACTCCTCCCCACCAAGCCAGGCAGGACTTTGGGGAGCCTCCTCTCCCTTGGAGCAGACTTGTTCAGGGCGAGAAGCTCACACGTCTTCACCTCCTGGGTCTCTCCTTGGAGCAGTCAGCATCCTCTGCCCCTCCGTGCGCTTCCCACAGCGAGTCCACCCCAGCAGGGTCCTGGGGAAGCCACCGAGTCCTGCACCCCCACTTTCCAGTCAGACGTGACTCTTAGCCAGCCAGTAAAACAGAGGTTTATTCAATGACAGGAACAGGGTCTAAAACAGAGCTTGTAGGTACAGAGAACCGGACCCCTTGGCTGGGTCCATTCTGGGGGTCAGTGAGCCAGACCCCCACGTCTGCCCTCAGCCAGCTCCAGACTAACAACCCCTCCCAGCCCCTCCTCTCTGCTCAGCCCCTTTCCCGGGCCAGGAGGTCACCTGATCCCTTTGTCACCAACACCTTCAGCTGGCACCTTTGCAGAGGAGGGGCCCAGGCCATCAGTTGCTAAGAGACAGAGTGTCAGGCATTTAGGTGCACTGGCCCTTTGCTCTGCCAGATATTTAAGAACTGCCATGGGGACACTGAGGCACCAACACAGTATTCAGAGAAAACATTAGGAACTTTCCCAGTTCGTCACATCTCTCCCCCCTTCGAGACCGAACTGAGCGAGGTCACTCCAGCCAGTGACCTGGGGAAGTTCGAACCCACCAACTTCCATGGATGCCCCAGCATCTCTCCCATTCCTTGGTGTGAGTTACACCAGGACAGTCCAGACTCACGCCCTCCCTTAGGTCGGGTGTGCTTGATGGCACTTGCAGGCCGCATGTGGGAAGGTTTATGTGGCTTGAACCCTTTTGCCACCCCAGTACCCCTGGGGTTCAAACTGGGATGGGGTCTTCTCCCCGCACTCTGGGCTGCGATTCGGATTCTCTTGCTTAAGAGCCCCCATCTTGGCCTTGGCCAGCTCTGGGCTTGGGCAGCTGCTTCCCACTTTGTGGCCCAGATACAACACCTCTGCCATCCCCAACTTACACTTTCCAGCTTTTAATGTCAGTCCCACCTCCCTGAGGCAGCCCAGCCCCCTCTTCACCTGAGACACCTGTTCCTCCCAGGTCTGGCTAAAGATGCACACGTTATCAGTGTCTGCCAGGGCCAAGTTCTCCATCGCCCTCTGCTTGTCTAGAATCTCCCTAGGCATGGGGTCGGCATCGGACACTGTGATGGCTTTAAGCTTCTGATAGCCCCCATAAAACCAGATCATCCTGTCTCGTTTGGGGATCAGCCCCATGGGTGAGGCCCATGGGCTGTAAAACGGCTGGATCCCATCTAAAGCCAGCATGTCCCTGACCTCTCTCTCCAGGTTCTGGGCTGCTTTCCCAGTGACTCTGAACGGGGAACACCTGATGGGGAGATTGTCTCTCACCTCAGGGAAGAGATCCCCCCGGGGGTCTTCCCCCTTCTTCATCCAATCCTCCCTCTTCAGGTTCAGGGGTACCCTCACTCTCCTCCCATCCAGCAGCTCGAAAGGGAAGAACCCTGTGGATTCCTGGGGCACCACCAGCTGCCTCCCGATTCCCCCCAGTTCTACTTCCCCTTGGGGAGCCCATTCCCGGTACAGGAATCCCTTCTCCTGCAGGACTCTGTCCCTGCAGCCTTCCCCAAGGGGGTTTGCAGCGCTGTGGCCAGCAAGTTCTCTCAGCTTCTCCAAGGAGGGATCCTTCTGCAGCTCGGTCTGGGATCCAGCTGCTGGGACCTGCTCCCTCTTGCTGGCTGGGCCTGGGGTCACAGCCCCCCTGAGCCCTGTCCCTGGTAGCTCCCTCCCTGCTGTGTAATCACTTCCCAGCAGCACGTCTGGACAAGGCGAACCTGTTTGGCAGCTGACCTGCCCTGCCCGGGTGTCCCCCCACTCAGCTGGGATCTCAGCTCCCCCCGTGCTCAGCGCTGCCCGTGCTGTCCCAGTGGGGACAGGCAGCGAGCTCTCTGCTCTGGTCACAGCATCAGAGCCAGTGTGAGCCCCCTCTCCGGTGTGCAGGGGGGCGGGGAGCATCTCTCCCTCCCACTCAGCCCCAGGGGGCTGGTTACAGGTAGGCAGGTATCCTGAGCCCAGCAGCCCCTCCCCCCTGCCAGCCAGGTCATTTGCATTTTCACTGACCATTTCCATCCTAGCCAATTTGTTCCCTGGATTTGAATTCAAACCCTTGGCCGTTACAGGAGCGGGGCCTGGATCCTGTCCCATGGGGAGACAGTCCCCCCCCAACAGGGCCTCCCAGCCGATATCCTGGAGAACCCCAACTACCAGCCAGCCCGACCCCTTCTGGGTCTGCACAGGGATCTGGGCCATAGGCAGGGCGAGGGGCTTCACCCCAGGGAACTTCACCCAGGTTCCACAGTCCCTCAGCATCTGGGGCTGCACCACCACAGTTCTCTCTGTCCCAGGGTCTCGCCCCTGCAGGCGTGTTTCCCCACTGACCCCTGGGCAGCCCCCTATGTCTCTCTGCTCCACCATCACCAGTCCACGCTGCTGCTGCTTCTCATGCAGCTTTTCCTCAGGCTCTTGCTTTCTCTCATGGTCCTCTCGTTCTCTCGGCTCTGCTCCCATCCCATCCGTCTCCAATCTCCTGATGGGGAACCCAATCGTGAAGACCCTCGTCTGATTGGGGACCAGACTCCCGGGGATGCCTGGCTGATGCTCCAGCTGCTCTCAGAACCTCTTGTAGCCCCATCTGGGCCAGGAATCTGCTCCTCAGAGCGGTGCTTCTCCTTCAACTGCACGATTAACTGTGCCTTGTTGAATTTCCCCACGCGTAACCCTCTCTTTGTGCACAGGATCACAATGTCCTTCTTAAGGAGATGGTGATAGGCCATCGCTTCACCGTTCCCAAGTGGCTCTGGGCTCACAGGCCTGTGTGCTCTTGGCTTCCCCATGGTTTCCAGGAAGAACCCCTGCTGTGCCAGCCCTTCTCGTGATCACCACCTCTTTGCCGGGTCGAGCTGCAGACTCCTCCGCCCCTGGGACTGCTCCTGCAATCCCCCGGGGAACCCTGCTACTGCAAAGATCCTTCTCTCTCCCAGGGTCGAGCGGCAAGCTCCTCCGCCCCTGAGACTGCTCGCTGCAATCCTCAGGGGGACCCCATTACCCCAACAGTCCTTCTCGCTGGTCACACACTCCCAGAGGTTAACCGCCCCCTGAAACCGTCCCACTCTGAGCCTTCAGCACGCCTGGTCCTCATTATCCCTCCTTTGTTTTACTGCTCCCCAGTCACTTACTGCAAGCATCTCCATTCACGGGGTGCAGTATATCCCACCGCTGCCACCAGTTGTCACGGAGTCACCGGGCGATGCTCCGGAACTCCTCCCCACCAAGCCAGGCAGGACTTTGGGGAGCCTCCTCTCCCTTGGAGCAGACTTGTTCAGGGCAAGAAGCTCACACGTCTTCACCTCCTGGGTCTCTCCTTGGAGCATTCAGCATCCTCTGCCCCTCCGTGCGCTTCCCACAGCGAGTCAACCCCAGCAGGGTCCTGGGGAAGCCACCGGGTCCTGCACCCCCACTTTCCAGTCAGACGTGACTCTTAGCCAGCCAGTAAAACAGAGGTTTATTCAATGACAGGAACAGGGTCTAAAACAGAGCTTGTAGGTACAGAGAACCGGACCCCTCGGCTGGGTCCATTCTGGGGGTCAGTGAGCCAGACCCCCACGTCTGCCCACAGCCAGCTCCAGACTAACAACCCCTCCCAGCCCCTCCTCTCTGCTCAGCCCCTTTCCCGGGCCAGGAGGTCACCTGATCCCTTTGTCTCCAACACCTTCAGCTGGCACCTTTGCAGAGGAGGGGCCCAGGCCATCAGTTGCTAAGAGACAGAGTGTCAGGCATTTAGGTGCACTGGCCCTTTGCTCTGCCAGATACTTAAGAACTGCCATGGGGACACTGAGGCACCAACACAGTACTCAGAGAAAACATTAAGAACTTTCCCAGTTCGTCACACAGGTGTCAGTCCAGTTCCCAGAGGGAGGGGCCTCCCCATCACAAAACCATCTCCCTCCCATTTGGGAACTGTGTAAGGAAACCCTACCCCACTCCCAGTACCATGATTGTAAGGCCTGAAAGGGGCTTGAATGGGAGCCCAGAAGATAATCTGCCCCTCACCAGCCTCTCTCTCCAAAAGGGATAGGAGCAGCTAACATGGCCTTGCCTCTTATGCAGTGAGTGGGGGCTGGGGTGTATGTGCGTGTTTAGAACAGGGGCTGAGAGCCAGGACTTTTGGGTTCTAGTCCTGGCTTGGGGAGGCAGCATGGTCTAATGGTGAGAATGAACCCAGGAGTCTTGCCTGTCTAGGATGATTCTGTGATGGGGAGGTCTCTCCCTCTGGGAATTGGACAGAGACCTGCCAAATTAATTTCACATTGGACTGGGTTTGAACTGCTGCCATAGAGATACTGTAGATCTCCCCCCCCCCCCCCCCGCAACTTCTCCTGAGATGAGGAAGCTGCCAGCCAGGTTTCATGGGATTCCACCCCCCTGTCCTGCCACATATGCCCATGTATCGAGATCCCTGGGGAGCACCGGTCGCCCAGTGGCTAGCTGCGGCGGCTGATGGGGCAGCTGAGAGCAGATGTGGAGCAGGGAGCCGATGCCTTTAAGGGCTTTGTGGGAACCTGGCGGCGTGCCCAGCCCTGGCTCTCCCTCCCCTTTTGAGGTTGCTCCCATGGGGCGCTTGCTGAAACAATACCTAGCGCGCTCCTCACCAGGGCAGGCTGAGCCCTGAGCTTGGGAAGGGACAGGAGCGAAGCTGACTGCTTCCAACCCTGCTACCAGCCAGATATTTCTCCTCCGGAGGTCCTGCTCTCGCCCCCCACCCCCGATAGGGTCCTAGAGATCTGGTTGGAAGCCGTGCAGCCATGGGGGAACCTTGGGTGGCGTAGATAAGGCAGGCAGCCTGAATCAGGGTCCCGGCAGCTAGGAGCCGAGGTCTGCGTCACCGGGGGGCGGCGGCATGGAGCTCAGACCCAGAGACCTTTGTGGGATTGAGGAAGGCTCAGATTTCGACTCCCAGTTCTGGATCCAGCTCTTTCTCTGGGTGCACTTGTTCGGCCGGCTGGTCCATTACCTCCTCCGCGCCTTTAGGGGGCTGACACAGTAGCCCCCTTGTCCGTTGCACCCACAGTAAGCAGCTTCCTTTCTGGATTCCCTCCTGCCTGCAGAATCCCAGTCTCTGCAGACCCCAGCTGTTTGGAAATTGAGACTCGCACATGCTGTGACCCCGACTATTCACAGGCTAAGCCCAGGGTCGGCCCCAACCCCAGCTCTCCTGACTCCATTCTGCCTCCTTAACCCCTGCTCCTGCCATTGTGGGGTTCACCAGCTGGCATGTTCCACCTCAGAAGTGGCTGCAGCTCAGCATCCCTGCATACAGCTTGTCTGTCGCTAGCTTTGTGATGGGCTGGGAGGCCCGATGCTGTGTGAATATAAATGATCACTGCCTTGGTGTGTATCACCGGGAGGGGGCACTAGCCAGGATCAGCGGAGCCAGTCTTGGGGCAGGGAGAGAGGGGGAAGGCCCTTGTATCTGCCTGCCTGGCTGCCCTCTCTTCTGCAGGGCCTGTGTAACTGACTGCTGAGCATGTGTGAGGGGTTCCCCTTCTGCAGGGCCGGCTCCAGGCACCAACGCAACAAGCAGGTGCTTGGGACGGCCAACGGAAAGGGGCGGCACGTACAGCTCTGCTGCAGCAATTCGGCGATGGGTCTCTCAGTCCCTCTGGGAGGGAAGGACCTGCCACTGAATTGCCACCGAAGAATGAAGTGGCGGCGGTAGAGCTGCTGCTGAAGTGCCACCAATCATGGTTATTTTTATTTTTTTAATTTTTTTTTGCTGCGTGGAGTGGAAAAACACGGGCGCCGTCCTTACCCTTCTGTGACTGATGTGCTGAAGATCTGAATCTTACCTGCCTAGCCGGGGAGCCTGGACTCTTTAGCTCAAAATGGAGCAGCTCCTGCTTTTTTTTTCTGTCGAGGTCCTTAGTTCTGTCCTTTGTGCACCAGCCAGCTCATCGGCAAATAGCAGAGGGCTTGCATGGGAGCTGCTAGATGTAGATGACACTAGGTCCTCACAACAGCTGGCTAGGGACATTGAGAGTGTTCCCTTTAGCCGTGGCCTGAGAGCCAGGACTCCTGGATTCCATTCCCAACTCTGCAAGGGGAGTGCTGGCCCGGATTCTAAATCTAGGGAATTTCACTCACCTGCTCCTGTATTGGTCGTAGTGGTGAGAGGTTGAGAGGCAGGGCTCCTGCGCTCTGTCCCTGGCTCTGGGAGGTGTGTTGTCTAAGGGTTAGCGTAGGGCTGAAGGAATCTGTTCCAGCTCAGGGAGAGCACAGTCCAGTGGTTGGAGCAGGGGTATCTGTGCTGAGCAGTAGTATAGGATTGTTCTGGTATTAAGCATCCACAGGGAGGGAGTTTCCAGCCTTTCCCTTGCGGGCGAAGGTCCTTCTGGCTAACCGTTCTCTGCCTGGTGGCGGATGAATTTCTCCTAGGCTTATGCTATTCCAGTCCCCCTTTCCCCTGCCAGAGCCGTTGCTGCTGCTTCCCTTGTCTCAGAGCAGCAGAAAGCAGCTTCCCCTCCTTGGAAACTGAGCCAGCCTGACACATTTCCCAGCGTGATCTGCAGCTGAGGTACAGCTGGGCGAGAGATTGCTCAAAGAGGGCGGGGCTGTCTCTTGCTTTTAGCTTTGGCCCCTCCCCTCACACACATGGATCAGCTCCAGAGCTCTGTTTATTGAGTGTGGCATTAAATCTGGCCACTGGGAAATCGAGCAGGGCTGCTGCTCAGTCAGCTTTCCAGGCCTGGGGCAAAAGTTCTGTCCTTCATCTGTTCCAATAGTGGGTGGTGGGGGTGGGGCAGCGTGCTGGCATCGGGATCGGAAACTCCAGGAGCTCCGTAGAGGATCCCACGGTAGCCTGGCGCTCTCTGGATGGGGGGATCCGGGCGGCATTTGCCAAGGAGGGAAAGATCCTGGCAACATCCCAGTGTTGAGAAAGTCGGGCTTCTTGTCAGAAATGCAGGAGTGGGGGAGGGGGCGGGATGCCCAGCGCTGGGATTGCCAGTTCTCGGATTGACTAGTCCAGGAGGCCACAGTGGCTAGCTCATCTTTCATGATGTCGCCAGCCTCTAGCCGAGGAACTTGTAAGCACTTTTGTGAATGAACTCCGCCCCTCAGCACAATCCTCAGCCCCAGTTTACAGAGCTGGAAAATGACTTGGGTGTAGGGTGACCTGACAGCAAATGTGGAAAATCAGGATGGGGGTGGGGGTAATAGGACTCTATATAAGAAAAAGACCCCAAAATCGGGACTGTCCCTATAAAATCAAGACATCTGGTCACCCTACTTGGCTGAACTCACACAGTCCGTCAGGCCTCCTGAGCGCTCCTGGCTTATCCAAAGCAACATCAAGATGCCCTGTTACCAAACTGGACATTGGAGCAGGTCCCACAATAACCCTGACCAAATCCCAGCGTGGTTAAGGGTACGCCACCTCCTCTGAAGTCCACCTCCCAGTGTCTTGGATCCTTCACTCTTCTGCATCGCAATGTGCCTGTTAACCAGCTGCTGTCCCCACCCAAGAAGCAGCTGCATTTTGGTGCTGGGTGAGCAGTCCTCATGCAGCATTGCTGTGCGCTGTTGACCAGCTGCCATTTCCTGCCTCTGAGCTGGCTGCCATGAGTCCCGTGTGTATATAATGAATGTGCTTAGGGATGAGCCAGCGTATGAAGGAGAGGAGGCAGGAAGGGATTTCAAGTCATGTCTTTGACTTTCTCTTTTGGCATGAGGGTACAGTTACATGGGGATGGCCAGGCAGCAGGAGGCATTTGGCTTTCTTGGCATCCGCTGGAGCTTTTAACCATCCTGACCCATGCTCCCTTGGGGGAGGAGGGGGGAGTGTAACCTAGTGTGCATTGTGTGTCCCTGACCCATAGACACTGTGAGTCCATTTCCACCCTAGCTACAGAGCCTGGCTGTAATGAAAAGCTATAAAAACTCTGGCCTTTAGCTCCGCAGGTCCCTGGTTCGATTCTTGGTGTTGGCTGAAACAGTGGCTGTAACAATCCCTTGGACTCCCCCTGGACCTGGCTAGCTTTGGTCTTGCGCTGGTCAATGGCAAGTTTCTCAGGGCTAAGCCAGCTCCTGGGAGCCTAGGGTTGGGTCTTTGCTCCAGAGTTAGCCATGCTGATCAGTTCCCTGGTAGCCTAGTCTGGGTCTGAGCAGCCACCCGTTTGAGTAACTGTGTCCTCACTGACTCTGTGCTTGTTCTGGGGGGAAATCGCAGGGCTCTTTGTGCTGAGACGCTCAGATTCTTTCCCTGGCAATCGCGGGAGAACTTGTCTGTCCTGCAGGGGAATTGTGGGAAGGCATTGGGGGACTGTCGGCACACAAGGGTTTAGCTCTGCAAAGTGGGTGGGTTCCAGCCTGAGTAAAAGTGGAGCCTAACCCCAGCTAGGCCGGCAAGCACCTCCCAACTGGGGTCAGAAGCGTTTGTGTGTGGACAGTAGCGGGGTTACATCAGGTGCCTTCCATGCCACTCCAGGCCAGAACTTAGGGGAGACAGGGGTGACACCAGGTATTGCCGGCTTGGCAGTGGCAAGCCAAAGAGAACACCCCAGGGTGTGTCTGTGTCCAGTAGCCTGAATGGAAGATCCCTGTTTAGCATCTCTGCTTTGTGGGGTGCCCTATGGAGGGGCATGATCTAGTGAGTTAGAGCAGGAAAGGGGCAGGTGGCTTGGAGACAGGACTCCTGGGTTCTATTCCCTGCACAAGGCAGGGAGAGGTGGAGTATTACTTAGCAAAGGAGGTGCGGCGAACCAGGATTCCTGGGTTCTGTTCCCCTTTTGCCACTGTCCTGCCATGGACCTTCAGCAAGATTCCTTTCCTTCTCTCTGCCTGTTTTCCCACCTGTAAACTGGAATTGGTCGCTTGCCGTGGGTGTTCTAACGTGCTTTGAGATCCTCAGGATGGGAGGCTAGAGAAGGGCTTCCATAGGTCATGGGGGAGATAAGGAGTTACAATGAGGCGGCTGAAGTGGGTGGGGAGAGGAGTTGGGGGATCCTGTCTTCCTCCTCCAGTAGTGGATCAGGGCAGTGTCCAGATGCCCCAAGGGGTTATGGGTGATGGGGTAAGAACCCAGTTAGAGCAACGAGGGGAGGAGGGGGGAGCTGCAGTTTTTGTGTGCACACTTTTGGATCTTACTGGACAGTTAAGCTTTGCAAATGTAATCTCAGTTCTGTAACTTGTATTCCCTTTGGTTCGCCTCTGTCTATATTTTTTCCTTCACCGCCAGCTGGGGCAGAAAGCAGTTTTTCTTTGTACTTAGCATAGTCTGCGTTGATTCTTGACCTTGAACACAGAGCAACCCCCCCCTTCCATCCCTGGGCCAAGATGATTTTTAAATTAACCCATTCCTTTCCTCAATAGACAAATTTGCTCACGCTGTGTCAGGGCATTTTGGTGATTAAACGCTCCTCTTAGATGTATGATCTTATCTAGATTGAAGTACCTTCTAGTGGGCATTGTTTAGATGGATTTTCACGCGTGTAAATATTCCAATTCTCTAAATACCTGCAGGTTGATGAAGCATAATGTACGTACATGTAATATGCTGGGGTACCCTTAAGGGGTCAGGTGGAATGTTTAGACTGTCCCCCACCCATTTTCCACTTACACACACAGGGAGGGTGCCCTGTCCGCGCTAGCGGCTCGTAAACTAAGGATTTTCCCGTACAGGGTACTCACACAGGAGAGGCTAACGAGGATGGCCACGACCCTCCTACACCTCCCTTCAGCAAAGAGCGTCGGCTAGTCTCTGGGAGACGGCGCCGCTTACTCTGATTGCATCCAGTGAGATGATCAGACTGTCAGTAGCCCACACGGAAAGGAAAGGGGGAGGGAAGATGGGTTCACACACTCCTAGACCCAGGTAGCTTCCTCACCGGACGATGCCAGGCCGAGTCAGCCCACCATGGGTCGGACCTCCTAAAGTTCCACTAGTTACCGGGCTTGCGTTAGAGTAGTCCTGGTTATGAGCTTTTGCTTCACAGGGTACTCTGGGTGTCTTCTGGTAACAGTCACTCACACTGGCCCCCAGCACCCTTCTGCATCTGATCTTGCTTTTTAGCTACAACAGGGAGAGAGTGCACTAGGACATAGGATCTCCCCTTTCTAGACAGGTCCCTCCTTTGTCCCTGCACTATCACTAACCTGCTTTTGAATCCTTGCACTCTGCCAGACAGGGGAAGAACAGGAGCTACGGTGGGGGATTTTTACAAGAGCTCTCCATACAAACAGCTTCAGAAGCTACCCGTTCGCTGACAAAACAGGAGCAATTGGAGGATCGTGTTATAATTAAGTGATCCTTCCGGTGGCCACCTTTCTGGTCCTCTAGTTGATATTGAGGCCAGTCTACTATACAGAACTTTTTAGTTTGCTTTTAGTTAGTGGATCTGATCCAAACACTTCCCAATTCGCTAGAATGCATTCTAAGGGTGTACACCGTGCCCTGCCTGTACTCTGTCCCTGCCCCATATCCTAGGGTGACACTGGGCATCCCCAGGTCTTAACAGGCAAAAATCCAGACCACTGGACTGTTCCTACCTTATCCAAGGGACCGGTTCCTCACCATCACCCTCAACTGCTTCTCCACTAATCGAGCGCGTTGCACCGTTGTGCCCTCTGAGGTCGGTCGAACTGCGTCTCCGCCGAGGCCCCCGGTGAAGTCACCGGTGCGCGCTGGGCGCCGGTCATCGCCGCGATCCGACGGCCATTGAGAGGGGTCCAGGCAAGGCTGATTTTAGCCTCAAGGCCCACCCAAGGATGCCAAAACTGTTGCAGGCACAGAGGGTGCCCAAGGCAAGCAACAGTGGTTCGTGCCTGGAGTGCTTAGCGCCAATGAACACACACCAGGGTAGAGAAGCAAGCAAAGTTTATTTGAGATCTCAAAGCGGTGCTGGGAGACTTGACATGCCTCAGATCCAGCACCCCTACACAAGCGGCTTTTCCTTTTTTGTAAGTTTTTTTTTCTCTTTCTTCTTTTTCCCCCCCGCCCCTCCTCCTTCCTCCCCCTGTAGCAATTACGTAAGCGCAGGTGCATTAAGTAATCTTAGCCGCGGCAGCTCGTTAGTAAGTTTTCCTTCTGCAAGTTATCTTGTCCTTCTGCTAAAGGTGCACAGGCCTCATTATTTCTGCTTTAGACCAGTTAGAACTGTTGCAACTGATAACGGCTGTTACACCTGGCCTTTTTGGTCGATTAAAGTTCAAACATGGAGGGACTCTTGTCTGCTGAGGCCTAAAACCAGGAAGGCTCCATACCCTTGTGGCCTTCCACCCTCCTGAGTTACTTAGGGTTATGCTTAGTGACACCAACACCTGCATGTGTGTATAATGAACGTGCTTAGGGATGAGCCAGCGTATGAAGGAGAGGAGGCAGGAAAGGATTTCAAGTCATGTCTTTGACCTTCTCTCTTGGCATGAGGGTACAGTTACATGCCCGGGGATGGCCAGGCAGCAGGAGGCATTTGGCTTTCTTAGCATCCGCTGGAGCTTTTAACCACCCTGGCTCATGCTCCCTTGGGAGAGGAGGGGCAAGTGTAACCTAGTGTGCGTTGTGTGTCCCTGACCCATAGACACTGCGAGTCTGTTCCCACTCCAGCTACAGAGCCTGGCTGTGATGAAAAGCTATAAAAACTCTGGCCTTTAGCTCCGCATGTCCCCAGTTCGATCCTTGGTGTTGGCTGAAACAGTGGCTGTAACAATCCCTTGGACTCCCTCTGGACCTGGCTAGCTTTGGTCTTGCGCTGGTCAATGGCAAGTTTCTCAGGGCTAAGCCAGCTCCTGGGAGCCTAGGGGTGGGTCTTTGCTCCAGAGTTAGCAAGGCTGATGAGTCCCCTGGTAGCCTAGTCTGGGTCTGAGGAGCCACCTGTTTGAATAACTGTGTCCTCACTGACTCTGTGCTTGTTCTGGGGGGAAATCGCAGGGCTCTTTGTGCTGAGATGCTCAGATTCTTTCCCTAGCAACTGCAGGAGAACTTGTCTGCCCTGCAGGGGAATGGTGGGAAGCCATTGGGGGACTGTCAGCACACAAGGGTTTCACCTCTGCAAAGTGGGTGGGTTCCAGCCTGAGTAAAAGTAGACCCTAACCCCAGCTAGGTGCAGTTAGGGTTATGGTGATAAAGAGGTGCAGTTGTCATCATGAACAGGTCTGACTACCAAAAGGAGGCCGCCAGACAACTCTCCAATACCAAATTCTACAGGCCACTTCCCTCAGATCCCACTGAGGAATACACTAAGAAACTGCACCATCTACTCAGGACACTCCCTACACTAACACCAGAAGAAATTAACATACCGTTAGAGCCCCGACCAGGGTTATTCTATCTACTACCCAAGATCCACAAACCCGGAAATCCTGGACACCCCATCATCTCGGGCATTGGTACTCTCACTGAAGGACTGTCTGGATATGTAGACTCTCTACTCAGACCCTATGCCAGCAACACTCCCAGCTATCTCCGTGACACCACTGATTTCCTGAGGAAACTACAATGCATTGGTCACCTCCCAGAAAACACCATCCTAGCCACCATGGATGAAGAGGCTCTCTACACAAACATCCCATACACAGATGGAATACAAGCTGTCAGGAACAGTATCCCTGATGATGACACAGGACAACTGGTTGCTGAGCTCTGTGACTTTATCCTCACACACAATTATTTCAAATTTGATGACAATATATATCTCCAGATCAGTGGCACCGCTATGGGCACCCGCATGGCCCCACAATATGCCAATATATTTATGGCTTACCTGGAACAAAGCTTCCTCAGCTCTCGTCCACTCATGCTCCTTCTCTACCTACGCTACACTGATGACAACTTCATCATCTGGACCCATGGGAAGGAGACTCTGGAAAAATTCCACCACAATTTCAACAGCTTCCACCCCACCATCAACCTCAGCCTAGACCAATCTACACGGGAGATCCACTTCCTAGACACCACGGTGCAAATAAGTGACGGTCACATTAACACCACCCTATACCGAAAACCTACCGACCGCTATGCCTACCTTCATGCCTCCAGCTTCCATCCTGGACGATCCATTGTCTACAGCCAAGCACTGAGGTACAACAGTCTCTGCTCCAACCCCTCAGACAGAGACCAACACCTACAAGATCTTCACCAAGCATTCTCAAAACTACGATACCCACACGAGGAAATAAGGAAACAGATCAACAGAGCCAGATGTGTACCCTGAAGCCTCCTACTGCAAGACAAGCCCAAGAAAGAAACCAACAGAACTCCACTGGCCATCACATACAGTCCCCAGCTAAAACCTCGCCAACTCATCACCAGAGATCTACAACCCCTTCTGGACAATGATCCCTTGCTTTCACAGGCCTTGGGTGGCAGGCCAGTCCTCGCCCACAGACAACCCGCCAACCTGAAGCATATTCTCACCAGTAGCTGCACACCGCACCATAGTAACTCTAACTCAGGAACCAATCCATGCAACAAACCTCAATGCCAACTCTGCCCACATATCTACACCAGCGACACCATCACAGGACCTAACCAGATCAGCCTCACCATCACCGGTTCATTCACGTGCACGTCCACCAATGTAATATATGCCATCATAGGCCAGCAATGCCCCTCTGCTATGTACTTCGGCCAAACTGGACAGTCCCTCCGTAAAAGGATAAATGGACACAAATCAGATATTAGGAATGGCAATATACAAAATCCTGTAGGAGAACACTTCAATCTCCCTGGACACACAATAGCAGATTTAAAGTTAGCCATCCTGCAGCAAAAAAAAACTTCAGGACCAGACTTCAAAGAGAAACTGTTGAGCTCCAGTTCATCTGCAAATTTGACACCATCGGCTCAGGATTAAACTAAGACTGTGAATGGCTAGCCAACTACAAAAGCGGTTTCTCATCCCTCAACTGCTAGAAGAGGGCCTCATCCTCCCTGACTGAACTAATCTCATTATCTCTAGCCTGATTCTTGCCTGCATATTTATACCTGCCTCTGGAAATTTCCACGACATGCATGCGACGAAGTGGGTATTCACCCACGAAAGCTCATGCTCCAATACGTCTGTTAGTCTATAAGGTGCCACAGGACTTTTTGCTGCTTTTACACCAGCTGTCGCCCCCCCCCCCACCAGACACAGCGATAAAATAACCTCTCCACTGCTGCTTGCGATGCCCATTTATCCATTGACCAGACGCCACCTCCCCATTTAAGGGCAGACACTCGTCCCTTTGGGCTTCCAACTCCAGGCAACTTCAGGTACCGTTTATAGCAGTCGCCGACCCCCACAAGCCACATCCCTGAATTCCTTGGGCCTCCGGGGAGAGGAACAGCTCCTGGCTCATCACAGCAATGACAACTGTCCCCTAGAGCTGAACAGCCCACATGCCAGTCTGATTTTTTTTTTAAACAAAACTTTATTGGTAATTGTTTCAAATATGTTTACAACAGAGCACATGGGGGGAGGGTGTTTTGTTTTTTCCAGTGAAACAAGTGTTGTTGGAGGACACAGATGTGTTTCCTGGGATGGGGCAGATGATATCCTCACCCTCTAGATGGGACTCTCAATCTTCTTTGTGGAAAAGGGAGGTTTTCAGGGGAGGCCTAGCCACAGGACTCCCCCCCCCCCCCCGCCACTCCTGACAGTGCTCATGTATTTATAATATATATAATTTAGCTATGAAACCAAAATCCAACCCCGCCCCAACCTGCTCCAAGGCCATCCTCTTGGCTGGGGCCACTGGCCCTAGAACTCAGCAAACTCCTTGGCGCATGTCTCAGTGGTTAAGACCCGGATCTCCTCCTCCTCATAGTCATCAAAGTTACTAGTGTCGCCAGGATCTTTGCACTTTGGTACAAAGGGAGCTTCCACCCGCAACGGGAGGGGTGGGGGAGGTTGGGGACGAGGTGAGGGATCAACATTTGTATAACTCCCCCCACACACACACGCACACTCCTGAATCTGCTAGGGGCACATGATCAGGCCCCAACTTTGTAACAAGGCAGGCAAGGATCACCCCCACCCCCACTATCCAGCCAGAAACCCTCACACTTTGCAATCATGGAAGGAGGAGCCCATGACCCTGCTTAGGAGCCCAGAATCAGGCCCCCAGTACTCCTAAGGAATACAGGATCGGGCCCTTAGCACTCTTAAGGGATACAAGATCGGGCTCCTTTGCAACCAGGTGAGGGATGCAGAATCAGCACCTCCTCAAGCCCCCGTTTATCTGGCCGGAATCCCCTCCTCTCACTTTACAATCAGGGAAGGGCAGGGGGTTGTTGCCGGCAGATAACTGCCTGAGGCCAAGCAACAGCGGGGGGGTCCGTCGCCTGGTGTGCCGCGCCAATAAACACACCAGGGTGGAGAAGCAAACCAAGTTTATTTGAGATCTCAAAGCGGTGCAGGGAGATTGACTCAGATCAAGCACACCTAAAACAAGCAGTCTGTTCCTTTATATCCATGAGAACTTTTCTCACTGACTAGCAATCCCCCGTTTCCCATCCCTCCTCCTCCTTCCTCCCCCTGTAGCAATTCCATAAGTGCAGGTGCGTTAAGTAATCTTGGCCGCAGCAGCTCGTTAGTAAGTTTTCCTTCTGCAAGTTATCTTGTCCTTCTGCTAAAGGTGCACAGGCCTCATTATTTCTGCTTTAGACCAGTTAGAACTGTTGCAACTGATAACGGCTGTTACACCTGGCCTTTTAGGTCGATTAAAGTTCAAACATGGAGGGACTCTTGTCTGCTGAGGCCTAAAACCAGGAAGGCTCCATACTCTTGTGGCCTTCCACCCTCCCGAGTTACGTAGGGTTATGCTTAGTGACACCAACAACTCCCTCCTTTGAGAATACTCAACAAACTTTTGGCTGAGTGTTCTCACATTTAAAGGATAACATGTGATTAAGCTCTAGGGAGCTGCAGTGCTTTACAGCAAGCAAGCAAGAGAAGAGTAACAATACACAACACCACACCAGTGAGCAGGAGGTGAACAATGCCTTCCCCTATTTCTCCCAGGTTGAGTAACCAGCCCCAGAGGGAATTAGAAATAGTGGGTTTCCTTTCCTGGGCCTTCCACTGTTCAAAAGCCTGTTTGGCTGACAGGATGTGCCTGTTAATATCCTGTGCGCTTTCTGGGACATAAGTACAGCATTCATCCCCTATAAGGGCGCACACCCAGCCCTGGGAAGCCACACTTCCACCCAGGAAGTGTCCAAGTATGTCTCCATGATCACAGATCAGATGGTATTCCTGATGCGTCTGTAAGGGCAGTGGGCCAAGTCTGGTATTTAAGATCACTCCAAATGGCCATCAGCTGGTAATTCAGGAAATCCCGAATTCCTAAACATACTAGATCCCACTGCAATGCCTTCCCAGCCTCAGTGATATTTAATACCATCTTTTCTTGGTGTAGTACTATAATACACCTGTTATTTAACTATTCTCAGGTACTGTCAAAAGGCATTTCCATTAATAGCATACATTGTTAGTCACTGGAATGGTTTCAATACGGGTAAAATTTCTAGTAGCAGAACAAACTCTTTGGGTACTTGTTATTTAAAATCCAATTAGAGAGAGATATATATGCTGAAGGATTTATCCAAAACACAGGGCGCAGCCTGTAGAATAAACCCCAAAATCCAATTAATACCACATTCCCAAACATGGGTCCCAGAAATGTCCTCCCACCAGTGTATAATTCTTTGTTTCTTCACCAGGGTCAGTTCTTAATGTCCTTTCTAGTCAGGAATTCCTGGACTTTGGCAATTTCAGTGGAGCGAGTGTTCCTTCTTCTTTCCCAAAACAGTTGTGGTGCAGCATCCTTGTACTTTTTCCCTACTGTCCAGAAGGCACAGTGGAGCTAGAAGGTGAAATAGGCTAATCATCAATAGGAGAATTCTCCCGAGGTGGAGGGGTCTTTTTGCAGTGAGAATCTTGGGACCAAGCAGTCAGCCTTTGGCACTTCACAGCAGTGTTGGTAGGTAGCAGGACTTAATAAGGGCCTTTCCAGCATGGAGCCAAGGCAGTCTTTTGTCGGTGGACCTTTACATCAATCCCGTCTCCTGGTTCCAAGGAGTGGCAGGGCTGCTAGGGTCTTTGGGTAGCCCTTCTTTACCTGTGAGAAAAGAAACTTAACACATTTCATTAGTGCCTGGCAATGTTTTTCAGATCTCATAGCTGTGTGGGCAAATTCAAGCCCTCCTTTTCCTAGTTGTTAGCCAAGTCTTAACTGTGAGCAGTGTCCTTGAACGGAGTCAGTGTCTTATCTATAGCCTGAGCTTGCTAGCTAATTTTTTTTTTCCCGTTAACTCATTCTGTGCTTTGTTCTTCTTCCCTTCTTGGCTTCTTTTAACCTGCAAAGGAAACTTCCACTTTTTACTTATACACCTTTTTCCCAACAATGAAGACATAAACATTGTCATTATACAGTACATTAGTCTTATTATTTAATATATGCCACAAACACCCTTTTACTAAAATAACCTTATTACAGAGCTTTGGAGCAACAAGCCAGGACAAGCACACCCACTTTGAGGAGTTCACTCAATACAACCTCTAGTCCAATAGCCCTCCACCATCCCCAGCCCTCTGGCTAGAAATCTGAGGTAGCCAGAAAGATCCCATGTACAATATGGGGAGTGGGTTAACTTTTCATGTCTTTGCTTTCAAAGACTGTTGGTATGCAAATTTTAACAACAATTTTTGCAATTAACAGTTTGGCCAATGAAATTTCTTTTTCCTGAGGAAATGCATTAGACTTTAGTATATCACATTCTCCTGATTTATCCAAACACTTTGTATTCCAAGTTGAACAAAACAAATATCTGCATTTTAATTTAACCTTTTTGTTTGATTTTAAACTAGACTATTTTATAAAAATATTAAACACAAAAATTCTGGCCACAAGACAAACACCACAGGACAGAACATAGAACACAAAACATGATTCCTATTGTACCAGTAAATGCATGGTACGTTGAATGCTGTTCAGCTGGCATCAGTTTTCTCTGATTATCTGAAAGAAAAAAAAAGAGAGGTCTACCCACCCCTTCTGGGCAGACAATCATCGCTTGAAATATACAAATACTCTTGTTGGCTTCAGGCAAAACAGAGGAATTACCCCATAGTTTCTTGTATTTGTTTCATAGGCAGCCCAGGTTTTCAATTACATAACACTGTATACATTCTTCAGCTAATTCAACTAAATTGTTCATAGCCACACCAAATGATTGCAATCCAATAACTTCTTTGCCTGAATTTATTTACAAACATTTCACAGACACCAAAAACTTTTTTTTTTTTTTAGCATTTTTACAAAGTTCAACTGCCGTTTTCTCCAGCAACTACAGAGTTAACTTCTCACTCTCCCTTAAATCACTTGCTTGTCTCCCAACAGCCACTTTTATCAACTTAAATCACCATTCCAAGTAAGTCCTGGGTATTTGAAATCTCCATGCTTACACTGACTGACTCCTTCCTTCCACTACACCCTTAAAGTTTTCCAACCTGCTTTCCAATCTCTCTCTCTCTCTCTGTTGCCTGCCTGCCTGGGCCCGATCCTGCTTTTCTTGCTGAACCGTCCCTTCCATGGGCACCAACTTGTTCCACTACCAGTTTAGCTAGGAGGGTGGGCTTCTCATCTAGCCCCCACCCCTCCTGGTCTCTTCCCTTAAACATTCTTACTCACAAGACTACCCGAGTCCTCCTTCATGAGGCTTGCCACCTGGACAAAAACACATGGCCCATTGGGCAAAGGCCATTTACTTAACATATAATTTAAAGGACTATTCTTAGAGGGTTTACCCAGAGACTCATTCATCTGTTTGACACTTAAACAGAAAAGAGAATTACACAGAGAGCAGAGGGAATTACAGTCTAAGCCAGACTTTCCCACTTCTATACACTGACCGCTACAGGGGACGGGACAGAAGGATCTCAATTCAACCTCAGAACTTTCTCGCACACATGGCTTCCACTCCGAGGAATTACGAACAAGAGGTTCAGTTCTGCCCACACTCCTAACGCCCAAATGAACAGAGCAAAAAAACAACAGTAACCGGTTAAACAGAACAGAACCAGAACCAGATAGCGTTTTCTTATCCTATTAGGACTCACTTTTACTCATGCAGTTCTCAACATATAACACCAACAGTACCAAGCAAAGCAAACACAAAATAACAAGGGTAAAACAAATAGATGGTGTAAATTCTGCAGAGCTCCCCCCTTCTTAATTGCTCACCAAACTGTGACAAATTTCTGTTACCAATCTATCCCTCATGTCAGGTGATCAGGCTGACACTACAGGATCGTTGGGGGAAGATAAAGAAAACACACCATATAACTGTATTTTAAAGCTCCATTAATAAAATAATAAAACAACAACGGAGAGTGTTGGGAATGCTCCCTCATCACTCAGGAAAACATTAATGCCCCAAGCCCCTTTCATACCCACACACGTACGTCCAGACTGGCCACTTCTGTGTATAATGTTCAGAGAAGGGGGGAGAGGTGGACAGGCGATTATCCTGTATACAGCTTGTCCAGAATTTCTAACATGCTTCCGCTCTTTGGAGGGCTGTTCTCTTGCACCCTGGAATCTTCTGCAGCGTCTCTTTCAGAGATTCCAATCCAGGTCAGCTGCCTGCGGCTTCTTCAGTGTCACCAAGCCACACTGGCTCCGGGGTCACAAAGGCACACTGTTGGATCTTACTGGACAGTTAAGCTTTGCAAATGTAATCTTAGTTCTGTAACTTGTATTGCCTTTGGTTCGCCTCTGTCTATATTTTTTCCTTCACAGCCAGCTGGGGCCGAAAGTAGTTTTTCTTTGTACTTAGCATAGTCTGCTTTGATTCTGGACCTTGAACGCAGAGCAATCCCCCCCTTCCATCCTTAGGCCAAGATGATTTTTAAATTAACCCGTTCCTTTCCTCAATAGACAAATTTGCTCACCCTGTGTCAGGGCTTTTTGGTGATTAAACGCTCCTCTTAGATGTATGATCTTATCTAGATTGAAGTACCTTCTAGTGGGCATTGTTTAGATGGATTTTCACACGTGTAAATATTCCATTTCTCTAAATACCTGCAGGTTGTTGAACTATAATGTACGTACATGTAATATGCTGGGGTACCCTTAGGGGGTGAGATGGAATGTTTAGACTGCCCCCCACCCATTTTCCACTTACACACACAGGGAGGGTGCCCTGTCCGCGCTAGCGGCTCATAAACTAAGGATTTTTCCCTACAGGGTACTCACACAGGAGAGGCTAACAAGGATGGCCACGACCCTCCTACACCTCCCTTCAGCAAAGAGCGTCGGCTAGTCTCTCGGAGACGGCGCCGCTTACTCTGATTGCATCCAGTGAGATGATCAGACTGTCAGTAGCCCACATGGAAAGGAAAGGGGAAGGGAAGATGGGTACACACACACTCCTAGACCCAGGCAGCTTCCTCACCGGACGATGCCAGGCCAAGTCAGCCCACCATGGGTCGGACCTCCTAAAGATCCACTAGTTACCGGGCTTGCGTTAGAGTAGTCCTGGTCACGAGCTTTTGCTTCACAGGGTACTCTGGGTGTCTTCCGGTAACAGTCACTCACACTGGCCCCCAGTACCATTCTGCATCTGATCTTGCTTTTTAGCTACAACAGGGAGAGAGTGCACTAGGACATAGGGTCTCCCTTTTCTAGACAGGTCCCTCCTTTGTCCCTGCACTATCACTAACCTGCTTTTGGATCCTTGCACTCTGCCAGACAGAGGGAGGAACTGGAGCTACAGTGGGGTATTTTTACAAGAGCTCTCCATACAAACAGCTTCAGAAGCTACCCATTTACTGACAAAACAGGAGTAATTGGAGGATCATGTTATAATTAAGTGATCCTTCCGGTGGCCACCTTTCTGGTCCTCTAGTTGATATTGAGGCCAGTCTACTATACAGAACTTTTTAGTTTGCTTTTAGTTAGTGGATCTGATCCAAGCACTTCCCAATTCGCTAGAATGCATTCTAAGGGTGTACACCGTGCCCTGCCTGTACTCTGTCCCTGCCCCATATCCTAGGGTGACACTGGGCGTCCCCAGGTCATAACAGGCAAAAATCCAGACCACTGGACTGTTCCTACCTTATCCAAGGGACCGGTTCCTCACCGTCGCCCTCAACTGCTTCTCCACTACTCGAGCGCGTTGCACCGTTGTGCCCTCTGGGGTCAGTCGAACTGCTTCTCCGCCGAGGCCCCCGGTGAAGTCACCGGTGCGCGCTGGGCATCGGTTGTCGCCGCAATCCGTCGACCACCAGAAGGGATCCAGGCAAGGCTAATTTTAGCCTCAATGCCCCACGTTGGGCGCCAAGAACTGTTGCCGGCAGATAACTGCCTGAGGCCAAGCAACAGCAGGGGGGTCCGTCGCCTGGTGTGCCGCGCCAATAAACACACCAGGGTGGAGAAGCAAACCAAGTTTATTTGAGATCTCAAAGCGGTGCAGGGAGATTGACTCAGATCAAGCACACCTAAAACAAGCAGTCTGTTCCTTTATATCCATGAGAACTTTTCTCACTGACTAGCAATCCCCCGTTTCCCATCCCTCCTCCTCCTTCCTCCCCCTGTAGCAATTACGTAAGCGCAGGTGCATTAAGTAATCTTGGCCGCGGCAGCTCGTTAGTAAGTTTTCCTTCTGCAAGTTATCTTGTCCTTCTGCTAAAGGTGCACAGGCCTCATTATTTCTGCTTTAGACCAGTTAGAACTGTTGCAACTGATAACGGCTGTTACACCTGGCCTTTTAGGTCGATTAAAGTTCAAACATGGAGGGACTCTTGTCTGCTGAGGCCTAAAACCAGGAAGGCTCCATACTCTTGTGGCCTTCCACCCTCCCGAGTTACGTAGGGTTATGCTTAGTGACACCAACAGGGTCATGACGTTATTGGTGGAGAATGCAATAGGGAGAGCAAGCATAGAATCCGCAATTATTATTAAAACTGGTGTGCATGCCGCCAGCTTCAGTAAGCCTGGCACTATAGGGAAAAGATTGGAAATTTTCAAATGATTAACCATTTCTGAAGGAAATAGGAGTCCAGGTTTGAATATTGTTGAATAGTAAAATTGCTCTTTCAGGAGCTGAATAGCAAAATTGCCCTTCTAAGAGTTAGCTGGTTATAGTGATTGATATTTATCAAATTGGTTTTGTGTCGTGGTTGTTTGTTGCACAATTGTTGGGGGAAATGTTTAAGAAGACACAGTCTAATGATATCCTTAAAGAAAAACAGGGAATATTGTCTTTTGTACAAGAACCCACACCCTTTAGACAAGTACTACAGAGGTTTGGACACAGGCCGTGGGCTGAAGGGGGGCTGGAGGTGTCTGTACCATTTCAGATTTAGAGGCTAGGCCTGCACGGTATATATGAGTGAGCCTTTCCTGCACATCCTGCACTATACACATCTACTCGGACTAAAAGAGATTCAGCAGCAGGAGGCTTTTTTAGGATGTAAGACTTAGGGTATGGCTACACTTACAGTTGTACAGTGCTGGGAGTTACAGCTGTCTTTGTACAGCTGTGTAGGGAAAGTGCTGCAGTGTGGCCACACTGACAGCTACCAGAGCTGCAGTGTGGCCCCATTTGCAGCATTTGCAGCACTGTTGGGAGTGGTGCATTATGGGCAGCTATCCCAGCATTCAAGTGGCTGCAACATGCTTTTCAAAAGAGGGGGTGGAGTGGAGTGTGACAGGGAGCGTGGGGGAGACAGAGAGAGTGGATTTTTGGAGCTAACACTGTGTCAGCTCCCTGCCTTGCAAGTTCTAAGGACTGGAAGATACACAGCACCAACCTTCAATAATTTTAAAATTTTCTACCCCTTCCCCCACCCCTCTCTTATTCACTAAATGCAAATAGCCTTCAGACCAGATAAGCAGCTGCTCCAAAATGGACTCCCCTCTCCCCCCCTGCCGTGTTGCTTCTCTCCTCTAGCAAACTGTGAACATTCCAAAGGAATCCCCCTGCCTGCCTCTGCTCCAGCAAACGAGCTGTGTTTGTTTTTTAGATAAGCAGCTCCGGGAGCCCGGAGTTCACAACAAAACAGCAGAGTGGTTGAACAGGCATTCTGGGATACCTCCGAATACCTCGGAGGCCAATTAAAGCGCTTTTGGTGGCCACACTTGCGGAGCAGCGCTGCATCACCAGCGCTGCAATCCTTATACCCCAGGCAGAGCAGGAGTACAGCCAGCGCTGCAGCCAGGGAGATGCAGCTCTGTATGTGCCTTGCAAGTGTGGACGGTGAGTAAGTTGCAGCACTGTAAACCCACCACCAGCGCTGCAACTCTCCAGTGTAGCCAAGCCCTTGTACTCCCGCTTGATATCTCGCCAGGAGGAGAATGCCTCCCTGCAGGAAAGGCTCACTCATATGGAAAAAGAGGCAGAAAGGTGGAAAGTGATAGTGAAAGGGGTGCAAAGCCATTTAGACCCTCTCAGGGCAGCAAACAGAAAGAAAAAAGTTTAGAGGAACAGGTTGGGGAAAAGGAAAAAATAGAAAAAGAAAATCAAGTATTGCAGGGCATGCTAAAGAGGTTAACCATAGAACAGAGTAAAGCTCTCCCCGCTAATCACAGCCGATGGGAATCCCTTATCGAGCACCTTAAACAAAGGCTTGGATTCGGGAACCACCAGATAGCAGCGGTGACAGCAAGAGAGTGGGACTTTGATCCCCAAAGTGGTGTCCCTGAGTGGGAGGATGCCCCATGGGAATCGAGCGAGGGCTGGGAAAGAGAGATACGAAGCAGCAATCCTGAGCCTCAGGGGCCGGTTGCAGCCATGAACAGAATTACTGTAACACTGGGGTCGGCAACCTATGGCACAAGCTGAATTTTAGTTGCATCCACACTGCTCGGGTCCTGACCACCGGTCGGTGGGGGAGGGGGGCTCTGCATTTTAATTTAATTTTAAATGAAGCTTCTTTAACATTTAAAAAATGTTATTTACTGTACAGACAACAATAGTTTAGTTCTATATTACAGATTTATAGAAAGAGACTTTCTAAAACCATTGAAATGTATTACTGGCATGCAAAACCTTAACTTAGAGTGAATAAATGAAGACTGGGCACAGCACTTCTGATAGGTTGCCGACCCCCCCTGCTGTAACAGAAAGAGACACAGCTGTAGGGACAACCACAGCCACTACAACCATCCACCTATCAACAGCAGATCTCCAAGCAATGGCAAAAATGCTTGGACTCTTTAGCCGGGAAAATTTCTCAAAATGGACTCTGCGTGTGCTACAATTGGCAAGTAGAGAAAATTTAACAGTCTCTGAGCTTAAATGCCTCATGACTGCCTCTGTGGCCCCAGAATTACAGAGTCAGTGATCTAGTGATAAGAGAAAACAGGGAAAATGATACTGTCCTACTCCTGTTTGTAAGCCATGGGGAGCAAACGGGTTGCCGCCATCTAATGATACAAGCAGCCAGCATGATGCAGCAACCTAATGAAGACCCTGAAGGGTACCTATCACGCTGGGGATGAATGCAGGTCATGGCAGGCATCACCCACCCTGAAAATGCCCAAGGAGCACCCGCAAATAACCCAACACAGTAGCATATGGCACAAAGGCCTTAAGGGACTGTGCTGCGACTCTTCTCCCTTACTATGCCAATAAGCTCAGTGTCTGGGTGCCTAATCAGCCCACGAGCATGACTGAGCTTGGAGATCTGATCACACAGATCACTGCTCATTCCGGCCCTGCACTCCAAATAAAACAGGAAAGAGCTCCCTTTGTGGCTGCGATCGAGCACATAACTTACTCAGATGTATGGAACAGGGCGGGGGCTCTACCACAGATGGGGGACTCATAAGCAAGGAGGACATTGTTCATGTTCAACCCCCCGTCCTTCTCAAAATAATGGTTTCCAAAGACATTAAAGTGAAGGACAAAAGTCCTATGACTCCCAGATCCGCCAATCGGCTTGGGGGTGGTAATGCACCAGGGAGGTGATTGGGAGCACTGGGATGGAGCCCCAACCTGAGATTTAGTCCAAGAAGCCCTAAAAACACAAGAGAATCAGGAGCCTGTAACTAGCATAGCCACAAGTGCCCCCATCCCAGCAATCAGAATTAGGGAGGCCCGCTGGACAGGAGCACCCCACCTAATACAGAAGTGCAGCAATGGGGACTCATCGGTAATGTGTCCTGGGACTCTGGAGGGAGACCATACATTTATGTCCAGCAGGAGAATCGCGCTCCTGCGTTAGCTTTAACTGATTCCTGAGCCGCTGTCTCTTTAATTAAAACCGCTCCACAGGCAGGGGAGAAAGTGAAGCAAGTCACTTTGAAATCTTCTCAAGGAAACCCAAGTATGGGCTGTGAATGGGCACAGGTCCCATTTTCAATACAAGCTTTTGAAACAAAAGGGAACTTAATTCAGGTCCCTGACATGACTGAGGAAATTATTTTAGGAGCAGATTGGCTGTATCAGAACAACATCATAATCGCTTTACCTGGAGGCACATTATGGAAACTAGAAACCCCCTCTGACTGCTCTGAACAGGGGAAGCGGGATAGCACTGGAACCCAAGGGTGAGGGAAACGTGTTGCTGCCCTCACTGCGGAGCAAGCCGAGAAGTGGTGCTCAAAATTCCCCACTGGCTGGCCACAAAGCAAAACAGACTGTGAAAAGATCAATGCCTGTGTTAAAATTGTAGGTGAATTGGTACCCCCTCAGAAACAATATCCCTCCCCAAAGGAAGCAGAAACCCAACTGATACAGATTGCACAGGACTTGGAACAACAGGGAGTTATTAGAAAAACTAACTCTCCTTTTAACTCTCCTGTGTGGCCAGTTTTAAAAGCAGACGGGAGGTCCTGGTGGTCAACTATAGACTATAGAAGGATTAAGAAAGGGTCTGTACCCATGGCTCCAATTGTATCAGAGGCCTAGTCCACACTACACTGTTAAATCAATTTTAACAGCGTTAAATCGATTTAAGGCTGCACCTGTCCACACTACAATGCACTTTAAATCAATTTAAAGGGCTCTTTAAATCGATTTCTGTACTCCTCCCCAACGAGAGGAGTAATGCTAAAATCGATATTAACATATCGATTTAGGGTTAGTGTGGCCGCAAATCGAAGTTATTGGCCTCTGGGCGGTATCCCACAGTGCACCACTGGCTGCTCTGGACAGGTAACTGAACTCTAATGCACTGGCCAGGTATAGAGGAAAAGCCCCGCGAACTTTTGAATTGCATTTCCTGTTTGGCCAGCGTGGAGCTCTCATCAGCACAGGTGACCATGCAGAGCTCATCAGCACAGGTAACAATGCAGTCTCCTGAGACTAGAAAAAAAGCTCCAGCATGGACCGCATGAGAGGTACTGGATCTTATCGCTATATGGGGAGAGGATTCAGTGCTAACAGAACTCCGTTCCAAAAGACGAAATGAAAAACTTTTGAAAAAATTTCCAATACCATGAGGGAGAGAGGCCACACCAGGGACTCAATGCAGTGCAGAGTGAAAGTTAAGGAGCTCAGACAAGCCTACCAGAAAACCAAAGCAGCAAACGGAAGATTTGGATCAGGGCCAAAAACATGCCGCTTCTACGCTGAGCTGCATGCAATTTTAGGGGGCTGCGCCACCACTACCCCACCTGTGTCCGTGGATTCCGAGATGGCGGTTATAATCTCAACCATGGATGAGGATTCAGCGGAGGGGGAAGATGATGAGGAGGAAGAGGAGGAAGAGCTTGCAGAGAGCACACAGCACTCCATTCTCCGCAGCAGCCAGGAGCTTTTTGTGACCCAGACGGAATTACCCTCCCAGCCCTCCCAAGCCACTAGCCCAGACAGTGAAGCCATGGAAGCGACCTCTGGTGAGTGTACCTTTGTAAATATAAAACATGGTTTAAAAGCAAGCTTTTTTTAATGATTGATTTGCCATGAGGGCTTGGCATGCATAAGAAGGCATTAAAGTTAATGGAAAAGTTTGTTAACATGTCTGGGGATGGAGCGGAAATCCTCCAGGCACATCTCCGTGAAGCGCTCCTGGAGGTACTTCAAAAGCCTTTGCAGAAGGTTTCTGGGCAAGGCAGCCTTGTTCTGTCCACCATGGTAGGACACTTTACCACACCGTGCATGTAGCAAGTAATTGGGTATCATTGCATGACAAAGCCTAGCTGCGTATGGTCCCGGTGATTGCAGGCATTCAAGAAACATCCGTTCTTTATCTCGCTATGTTATCCTCAGGAGAGTGATATCGTTCATGGTAACCTGGTTGAAATTAAGGAATTTAAGTAAGGGACAAAGAGATGGGGGAGGGGAGAAAGGATAGCGCTGAGCTTTTTAGCGTTTGGCTAGCAGGAATCTTCCCAGCTAGCAGCCACTCGGTAGGGGGGAGTAGAAAGGCGGGTGATTAGCAGTGATCTTCCCAGTTACCAGTCACACGGGGGGGGGAAGAAAGGGGGGTGATTAGCAGTGATCTTCCATGATACCAGCCATGCGGTGGGGGGAGGGGTAAAGCAATTCTGGAGAATTGGATTGGGGATGGGAGGGTTTGGCGTCTGCTGCTCCTTGTTAAGAGGAAAGAAGCAGCAAAGGTAGAAGCTATGCCTTACCATTACAGCCTGCAGGGCCGTCCTTAGGCATAGGCAACATAGGCAGCTGCGTAGGGCACCTGAAAATTTGGGGCACCACTGGGTCTTAGTGTCCACCCTCTTGTTTTCCTATCCCGGTTCTGACCCTTCCTGCAGGCTCCCACAGATGGCTGCTCTAGCCTGGTGAGTCTTCCTTGGGAGGGAATCTAGTAGTTAAAAGTGAAAAAACCTCCAGCCTGCCAGACCTATTAGCACAACATTGAAACTGTTAAAGAGACATTCAAGGGGTAATAAAGCCATTTAACAGGCATTTGCCAACTCCAAGGTATATACTGACAGGTTTCAGAGTGGTAGTCCTGTTAGTCTGTATCAGCAAAAACAAGGACGAGTCCTTGTGTCACCTCAAAGACTAACAAATTATTTGGGCATAAGCTTTTGTGGACTAGAACCCATTTCATCAGATGTCCACGAAAGCTTATGCCCAAATAAATTTTTATACTGTCAGTTTCTGACTTTACTGACAAAAACAGTTGTGCATTAATGTAATATTTACACAGAACATGTCAGTCTACAGGACCTTAGTTTAAAATTTGCTTTAAAAATATTTCATTAGTGAGCTGGTGAAGATTGTAAAATCACATTTCTAAAAAATGCTTGCATAGAGTTTTAGATGCACAATAATCTTTAGCCTTAAATGCGTGGATCTTCAGACATAGTTTTTTAAATAAATCCTTCAAAAGACCTCCCATATCTAAAATACACATTTTAATTACTATAGTTAAAAAAAAGGGGCTTCCAAGTCTTCCTGTCCTTTCTGTCCATCCCTTCACCACCTCTCCCCCCACTCCTCACTGAAGAGAGCCCTTAAAGGGACAACAGTCCTTCCCTTCCAGATAGCTGGACAAAGAGTTCCCTTTCTTTACTTCTGACTATCCAACAAACTAGTTTTAAAAGAACCCTCCAGCAAAATCAGTACCTTAGTAAGACAAAATCCTTGTTATACCTAAAATCCTTGGAAACATATTTTTTTAAAGTTGGTGAAATTTCATAACCATGTCTCTTGTTATGGAGATCACACAAAGTAAATTACTGTTCCCTTTTTCTAAAAGCAATGAACATTGTTATGAACACACTAAACCTCTCTGATTAATTTAAAGAATGTCTTTGTTTCAGTGAGTTAAATATGTAGTAATCTGGAATGCTGGCTTAAGATTTGAGTACATTTAAAATATAAATTCAACTTAGAAATACTGATGAAGAAAATGTAAAACAGAGAAGAGCTGCATCATGTATTCCATTATATGTAATGTTGTATTCAGCAGGACAGCTGACTCACCTTTACTATGAAGTTTTTGCAAATAAATCTCTGACAAACTTCAGGGCATATCAAAAAACCTGTGACTGACATTTTTTATTCCCAAATTTTAGTGCTTTTAATTAGGTACTTTCTTCATGTCCATTCTGCATGAGCGAAAGGGCATGGAAGTCTCTGCGGGGAACTGTGACTCTCCGCCACCATGAGGCAGGCTCGGCATCTCATTATCCTTTGCTGTCAAGTCCCTCCTCTCCCTCCCCCACCAGGGTGTGAGCTTGGACTGCCATCCGGAATAGGGGCACCGGTTTAATAATACTGCGTAGGGCCCCATAAATCCTAAGGACGGCCCTGACAGCATGCAAGCTGAATTGTGATACCCGGACCTGCGTCTGTGTTGATCTGTTACACCACAGCCGCAGGCACTCAATACTAAAAGAATCCAAATGCGATCTTGTAGTGAAGTCACATGTGCTATATAAGGTGAATAGTGTTGTTCACTGTGAAAGCGTATAACCATTGTTCTGTGAAATGTATCTTTTATAATCCTTCTATCACTATTTTCCCCCACTCATGCAGCTGCACATTTTTCAAGCCTCCCTACTCCATCCCGAAGGCTAGCTCAGATAAGGCGGAGGAAGAAGAGGACACGAGATGAAATGTTCTCAGAAATCATGGAAGTAACCTGCAATGAAAGAGCTCATCTGAGGGAGTGGAAGGACGTGGTAGCAAAGTACAGGAAAGATGCCAGTGAACGTGAGGACAGGAGGGACCAACGTGAGGACAGGAGGGACCAACGTGAGGATAGGAGAGACGCTTGAGATGAGAGGTGGCAGCAGGAAGATCAGAGGTGTAGATAGGAAGATCAGAGGTGGCGGGATACAACGCTGTAGCTGCTCCGTGATCAAACTGATATCCTCCGACGTCTGGTGGATCTTCAGGAAGAGCAGCGGGGTCACAGAGTGCCGCTCCAGCCCATGTTTAACCACCCTCAATACTCACCATGTTCCATATCTTCCACACCCAGACATATAAGAACGCGTGGGGGAAGGCTTTCTGCACCCGGCCACTCCACCCCCGTGGACAGTCCAACCAAAAGGCTGTCATTACATTGAAATGTTCTTAATGGCCTTTTTCTTCCCTCCTATCCTCCTCCCGAACCACACCCGGGATACCTTGTTAATTCTCTGCCTCTTTTTATAATTACATGCTTTTTAAATGATAGTGACTTTATTTCCTTAAGCAAGCTGCAATCGAAGAGGGACGGTGGGTTGCTTACAGGGAATGACTTTTAATAAAGAATACATGCTTTTTAAATGATAGTAACTTTATTTCCATAAGCAAGCTGTAATCGAAGGGGGAGGGTGGGTTGCTTAAAGGAGGAGTCAATAAAGGGGGGAGGTTCATGAAGGGGAAACAAACACAGCAGTCACGCCGTACCCTGGCCCGTGATGAAACTCATTTTCAAGGCTTCTCTGATGCGCACCGCTTCCTGGTGTGCTCTTCTAATTGCCCTGGTGTCTGGCTGCGTGTAATCAGCGGCCAGGTGATTTGCCTCAGCCTCCCACCCCGCCAGAAAGGTCTCCCCCTTACTCTCACAGAGATTGTGGAGCACACAGCAAGCAGCAATAACAAAGGGGACATTGGTTTGGCTGAGGTCTGAACAAGTGAGTAACGTTCTCCAGCGGCCTTTTAAACGACCAAATGCACATTCTACCACCATCCTGCACTTGCTCAGCCTGTAGTTGAACAGCTCCTGACCACTGTCCAGGCTGCCTGTGTATGGCTTCATGAGCCATGGCATCAAGGGGTAGGCTGGGTCACCCAGGATAACGACAGGCATTTCAACATCCCCAACTGTTATTTTCTGGTCTGGGAAGAAATTCCCTTGCTGCAGCCGTTTAAACAGAACAGTGCTTCTGAAGACGCGAGCATCATGAACCCTTCCTGGCCATCCCACATGGATGTTGGTGAATCGTCTCTTGTGATTCACCAGTGCTTGCAGCACCATTGAAAAGTACCCCTTGCGGTTTATGTACTGGGTGCCCTGGTGCTCTGGTGCCAAGATAGGGATATGGGTTCCATCTATCACCCCACCCCAGTTAGGGAATTCCATTGCAGCAAAGCCATCCACTATGACCTGCACATTTCCCAGAGTCACAACCTTTCGTAGCAGCAGCTTAGTGATTGTTTTGGCTACTTGCATCACAGCAGCCCCCACAGTAGATTTTCCCACTCCAAATTGATTCTCAACTGACCGGTAGCTGTCTGGCGTTGCAAACTTCCAGAGAGCCATTGCCACTCGCTTCTCTACTGTGAGGGCTGCTCTCATCTTGGTATTATGGCATTTCAGGGCAGGGGAAAGCAAGTCACAAAGTTCAAAGAAAGTGCTCTTACGCATGCGAAAGTTTCGCAGCCACTGCGAATAGTCCCACACCTGCAAAACTATGCGGTCCCACCAGTCTGTGCTTGTTTCCTGGGCCCAAAATCGGCATTGAATGGGTAGAACCTCCCCCATTACCAGCAGGAGCTCCAAAGTGCAGGAGCCCGCGGTTAGGGAGAATTCAGTGTCCATGTCTTCATCACTGTCATCGCCGCGCTGCCGTAGCCGCCTCCTCCTCTCCTGCGTTTGCAGTTCATGGTTCACCATAGACAGCACGAGAATGCGCGAGGTGTTTACAACGTCCACGATTGCGCTATTGATCTGGGCAGGGTCCATGCTTGCTGTGCTATGGCGTTTGCTCAGTTCACCCAGGAAAAAAGGCGCGAAATGGCTGTCTGCTGCTTTCAGGAAGGGAGGGGTGAGGCTGTACCCAGACCACCCGCGACAATGATTTTTGCTCCATCAGGCACTGGGGTCTCAACCCAGAATTCCAAGGGTCAGGGGAGACTGCGGGAACTATGGGATAGCTACAGGATAGCTACCAACAGTGCAACGCTCCGGAAATCGATGCTAGCCTCGGACCATGGACGCACACCGCCGAATTAATGTGCCTAGTGTGGACGCGTGCAATTGACTTTATAATATCTATTTTATAAAACCGGTTTAAGTTAATTCGATATTACCCTGTAGTGTAGACGTACCCAGATATGACACAGGTTATGCAGAAAGTACAAGCCACCTCCAGATATTTCTCAGTGATGGATTTGGCTAACTGCTTTTTTTGCCATATCCCTACACCCAGAGTCCTAGGATAGGTTTGCATTCACCATAAACCACCAACAATTTGCATTTTGTAGATTACCGCAGGGTTTTCAGGATTCCCCCACTATTGCACACCGACATGTAGTAGATATGTTGGATCATCAAAGTCAGCAGGAAAGACCATTTGTCTTCTCCTATGTAGACAAGTCTGATTTTTGGGGAAACCAAGGAATAAGTCCAGAGACTTACTGGAAATATTTTGGCATTAAACCAAGAAACGGGGTTTAGGGTAAATTTTAGAGAAAGCACGACTGGTGCAACCACAGGTAATCTACTTGGGCCTAGTGATTGGGTAGGCGGAGGGGCAGGTGGAGCTGTGCAAGGCGAAAGCAGTAACTGAGTATGTGCACCCCTACCGATGTCACTCTTTATGAGTTCTGCTGGGTGGGGTCAATTCCCTACAGCCACATATGTATAAATATGCAGCGATCACACTTCCCTTATGGACGTTATTAGAGAAAGACCCTTAAATACGCTCAAGCAAAAGGCTGTCACAGCCCCGGCTTTACGCTGCCCCAGTGAGTCAAGGCCCTTCGTTATCAAACTAGCTGCAGTGCGTGACAAATTCAGCCGTTAAAGCCCATAGCACAGAGCCAAGTATGGAAGCCACGTGGAGCAGCCGAGCCGATGCTCTCGCCCGCAGCGTAACAGGGCCCTTGGCACTGGAAGCCAGGCCGGTGAGCACATTTCTGATACTCTGCTGCCATCTAGCGATGTGAGTAATAATTGCAGCCGAACTCTGGGAAACACTGAACGTGGCACATCCGTTTATGTCCGAGGGGACAGCAGGGCCGCCCGGGGGAGGGGAGGCAAGTGGGGCAATTTGCCCCAGACCCCCACGAAAATTTTTGGGGCCCCTGTAGCGGAATCCTTCAGTCGCTCCGGGGGCCCCGGAAAACTCTCACGGGGCCAAGGCCCCTGGAGCTTCTTCCGCGCCGGGTCTTCGGCAGCATTCAGTGGTGGGGGGTCCTTCCACCCCAGGACCCGCCGCCAAAGTTCTGGGTCTTCGGTGGCAATTCGGCGGTGGGGGGCCGTCCCTGCCGAAGACCCCAGGTCCCCTGAATCCTCTGGGCGGCCCTGGGGGACAGAAGGGATCTTAAGAAGGCTAAGGCAGGTAGCAGACTGGGAAGATGTGAAGGATGATGTAAGAATAGGGGTGCAAAATTGTGTGCGCTGCGCAAAAGACAAAGCTTGTCCCCCTCACTGGCAACCAATGATGCACCAGAGACGCTTGGGACCATGGCACAGAATACAGGTGGATTTTATTGATAAGTTGCCTAGATGCAAAGAAGGGTGCCAGTATTTGTTGGTTATTATAGATTCATTTTCAGGCTGCGTGGAAGCATTCCCCACTAGGGATAATAGTGCTAAAACTGCAGCTAAAAAGCTCTTCACTGAAGTGGTGTGCAGATATGGAACCCCTGAGGTTATAGGCTCAGATAATGGAAGTGCATTTGTGGGGCAAATTTTCACAATGATGTTACAAGCCCTAGGGATCACCCAGAAATTCCACATTCCATCCCAACCCCAGTCCTGTGGCCAGGTAGAGAGAATGAATCGCACTATTAAAAAGGCACTGCAAAAAGCCCAAGGCACATGCCCATCCTTGTAGTACAACCCCTCTCCTAGCTGGGACTTCTGCATCCTGCAGGTCTATCAATGGAGGCTTATCCCTGCACAGTTTCCAGTTTCTTGTAAATCTCTTCTCCCAAAAGGCTTCTGTCTTGAAGTTCTGGAAAATTGTCACCTGTCCTCTTCAACGGCTCTCTGCCTGGGCACTAAGGAGAGAGAGTCTCTCTCTGACCTTTTGGGGCAGGGAGGGCAGGGCCAACTTTAGGAAGTGTGAGGCCCAATTCGAACAGTTTCGATGGGTCCCCAGCAGGGATGACTAAAAAAAAACCACATACGCATGTAAAAAACCGCACAAATGTAAAAAAAAGCACGTGGGGCTTGTACTCACAGGGCGGTGCTCTGAGTCTTCGGCGGCACTTCGGCAGTGGGTCCTTCACTCACTCCAGGTCTTTGGCGGCACCAAAGGACCTGCCGCCGAAGACCCAGAGCAAGCGAAGGACCTGCCAAAGTGCTGCCGAAGACCTGAAATGCCACCAGGTGAGTAAAAATTAAAAAGGTACCTCTAGCCAGGGAAGGGATTTGCACTGGGTGCGGGGCCCTCTTAGGCACGGGGCCTGATTCGGGGGAAATGGTGGAATAGGCCTAAAGCTGGCCCTGGGGGGCGGGGGCGGGGAGGGGAGGGCAAGGATTGGCCTGAGAAACTACCTCTAATCTTAGCTGCCATTCGCAGTAGCGACAGGCTGAGAACTAAGATCCAGCCATACCAGATTCTTTTTGGACAACCAATGAAGTTAATGATTGATCCTGAACACCCAGAGGATCATCCTACAGCCACTCAGGATGATTATTTCCAATGGTTAAAACAATTGCAGGAGGATAAAACCACATTACAGTACAGGATCAATCAGGCTATTGAACATATGAATGAGAAAATGCAAAAACAAAGAACCAATGAACCCATTTTATAGGAAGTTGGAGATCGGGTAATGTATTTAAAATTGGGTGAGAAGGATCACACCTTAGAATCTAAATGGGTAAGTCCATGTTCCATAGTGACTGTCTCAGCCCTCTGGTGCCGCATTGAGAAAGGTGGGAAACTTCAATGGGTCCATGTATCCCAGAGAAAACTGTTTTCTAAACAGCATGTGCTTCATCCCTTGTAGGAGCCGCTGTCATTGGATCCCATATAAGGAATCTGGGGAGCTTCAGCTGATTGCCTCCAACCGGAATCCTGGTGTCATAAACTAATCAACCGTTTTATTTCCATCTCACAACCTGGGCAAGCGTCTGGGGGGACACCAGTGGAAGCGGATTGAAGGACACAACAAAGATGTTACTATTTGGGGGATTCCTGGCGCAATTATTCGCTTTAGGAACATCCAATGTGCATTGGGGAATCCAGTGGTTTAATTTCACCACTGGAAACCAGATCCAAATTGTACCAACATCTAACCATACATTCCATGGGCCCTTTGAATTACTTACACTACACATCAGGGTAAACATCACACCCAATGACCACCATTGTCTATTCGAGGTTAGCTCACCTACCCAGCCTATAATAGATTACAACCATCATTGTCACCCCGTCCTTCCTGGATACCATACATTCCCACCCTTTAAACCAGGACCCCTAGAGACTCGACAATAACAGTATGGGTGAATGAAACTCAATTAGTAGGAAACACAACCAGGGCCAGTGTTTCCATTAGGCGACCCTAGGCGATCGCCTGGGGCACCAGGATTTGGGGGGCAGTATTTTGTGCAGTCCCCATGGAGCACGCGGGAGCTTCGAATTCCACTCCCTTCGTGCTGCCGAAGAAGGACCCTTCATCGACATGCCATGGAAAACAGCGGCAGGCAATTGAGCTACCACTGACATTTCGGCAATGACTGCCGCTGTCGCCTGCGGCATTTCGGTGGAGGGTCCTTCTTCGGTGGTGTGACGGGAGCAGAATTGGAAGCTCCCGCGCGCCCAATAGGGAGCGCGCAAAATGCCACCCCCCCCCCAATTCTGCCTACGGTGCCAGAAACCCTGGCGCTGCTCCTGAACACAACAGTACTGGTTTTAAAGGGTCCACAACCAGGGGCGGCTCTAGGCATTTTGCCACTCCAAGCATGGCAGGCAGACTGCCTTCGGCGGCTTGCCTGCGGGAGGTACCCGGTCCCGCGAATTCGGTGGCAGCCTGCGGGAGGTCTGCCGAAGTCGCGGGACCAGCGGACCCTCCACAGGCATGCCGATGAAGGTAGCCAGCCTGTCGCCCTCGCAGCGACCGGCAGAGCGCCCCCCGTGGCTTGCCACTCCAAGCACGCGCTTGGCATGCTGGTGCCTGGAGCCACCCCTGTTCACAACCCATAAAAGTACCTCGTTCTCATTTGCTTAAGATGCAGCCTCCCCTAGAGGTACAAGTGGTGCCACTAATTGTAACCCTACACCTTTCAATAAACTGGATCAGGAATCATTTGACTGTAACTTGGCCAGAATGTGTGCACCATAACTCCCCCCCTGTTTGAAGCATGGTTCAGATCCTTACAACCAGAACATCTCTTCCCTCGTCAGCGACAAGGTATAACAGATACTTCATTAGGAGGTATAGGGACAGGGACCAGAACTCTAAATTCAGCAGATCTAGAAGCCAGTGTGGCAGAAGCATTGCATCGTACTATTGTACAAGGGAAAGAGCACCAGGTCGCTGAATTGGTACAAACTGGGGCAGACACAATGAACTTGGAAGGGCAGACTTGGAAACATGTTAACCAGGCATTCTGGGCTCAATACGCCACCATGAGGGACATAGCAAATAAAACAGCGTTAGCCTTGTGGTGTTCTGAACAAGAGTTATTAGCTATTATGCTGACAGAAAGGGAAATGGAGTGGGTACAAGCTAAAGATATGAGAGTCTTAACTCCTCTGCTGACAAAACATAAGAATAATCTCTTCCTTCCTTATGTTTCTGGATGGTACAAGGCCCTGGAATTGAATGGACACACATTGACCCTCACGGTGCAGATCACTATACAAGTAATACGGGTCCAGCCTCACAAACATAGTTACTCTGGGGCCATTCATAGCCCTCCCAGTTCTCCAGGGCAGACATCCTTGGGCTCCTCGGTTGGCAGGAACCTATTTGAATGAACAAGGGGAAATCATAGACCATCGCTTGTGTACAAGGTGGACTGCACAACAATGGGTATGTCCTACCTTACCAAAATTAGAAGAGCCCTGGTCATTAGAACATAAATGTTGGGCAAACTGTTACTGGGATGAACTAGATAGCAGGACCACAAAAGTGTATTTTGATATAAAAAGTTGTGTCTGTGCCTATGGTGGGACGGCTGCCCCACTCCTATGAGAGATGGGGCTAGAGCAGCCAGAGCAGCTGCGTAGATGGCTAGCCAATTGGGGAGGGCCTGTAGGTGAGCCAATCAGGGCTGAGCAGGAGGTGGCCAATCAGGGCCAGGCTCAACCCACTATAAAGGCTGCCCAGGAGAGGAGCAGGTAGTCACTCCCAGATTTTCAATGGAGAAGGTCAGTTTCCTGAGTGAAGGACACCAGCACCCTGGACAGTGCAGTGCTAGGCAGGCTCAGGAGGAGCAGAGGAGAGCTCCAGCCCAATACCTGCCAGACTGTGGGCCCTGACTGGAAGGGTCTAGAGGGTGTGAGGGGCCAGAGGGGAATTGGCCCAGAGAGGATAGATGAGCAAGAGGCTACAAGGAGGGCAGGGAGGCTGCCACTAGAGGGTCCCTGGGCTGGGGCCCAGAGTAGTGGGTGGATCTGTGTTTCCCCCACACACCTTTCCCCTCGCATTGCACCTGACTGACGAAGAGCAGCTGTGTGAGACTGCAAAGTGCCCGATATGTGAGGGGCTAGGCTTCAGGTTGTGGTTGGCCCATGTGGCAGGAGCAAGCAGAAAGACTCTTGTTAAAAGCACCTCTCCCTCCCTCCCGGAAGTGAGTGACTAGAAGCAGATGTCACCAAGCAGGGAGCAACATGGGTCTGGACACCAATGGGGGAGCAGACAAAGGGCAAGACACCATGTGCAGAAGGTGCTCCAGGACTGGACAGAGCTAATTCCTGGAGCAACCAGCAGGAGGTGCCAGCGGTGGTGAGTCTTTACCCCGTTACAGTGCCATTGGATTAGAAGAACTTGTGTGGCAAGATAAATACATCTCAGAACCGCCAGTAGAGCAGTGTATGTGTAATATAACTATGTCAAAAAGTCCCCCCTTAACCTATTAGTTCCCAGCTCATAAGGATAAAAGAACTGACACACTGGATACCAGTAATATTCTAGACTTGAACTTCCCTTTGGGGGTCAATTGGAAAATAAACACATTAGCCAACTGACTGGAACCACATGGACCCAGGTTCAGACCTGCAGTTTGGCTATTTTACATCAGGGATTTGAAATATTAAGAGTATCCGCACAAGCAGAACAAATCATGATGCATCATTGATATGATATTCTTAAAGGATGGTCCCCCTCTTGGTCTTCAACTTTAAAAATTATGTCACATCCAATTGTTGTTTTCTTTATTCTGATAAGTTTAATGTTAATTTGTAATGTGTGGCATGTGCTGCTGGATGAAAAGGCTGTAACCACAGCCCCCACATTGTTTCCCAATATAGAGCCTTAAAACAATTACAGAAAGTGTGACCCATTCAATACCCCTGGACTGAAGGGTCAAAAGGGGGACAATGTAGAACTGATGAAAGAAATTGTTTCTAATTTTTCACTTAATGTAACTTCTTAAGTAAAATTTTAGGAATGAAACAACATTCATTCATAAAACCGGTTACCCCAAGAACTGGCTAATTGATAATTAAGCTGTTTGTTGAGCTCCTGGTTCACGCTCATTAGGGAAGTCCGCTGCTGCTCAGCTCAATTAAGCTGCTTCTTAAGAGCCACAGCTGTTCAGCTGACTGCCCTTTGTAAGTTTCACTGTTCTCCAAGTCCTGCTTAAATCACTGAAACTTGCACTGTTTCAGTACTGTAACTTCTGTTCACCGTTTATGTAATTCAAACTCCGTTTTAAAATGCTCACTCCATTTTGTAAACTTGCTGCAACCTTCATTTTTTGCAAAACCTGCTGTAATCTTATTAGTTTAGTTTGGATGTGTGACTGAGGTATGTATGGATGATGGAATCAACCTCCAGCCCCAGACTGTCCTGATGAAACAGAGTTCAAACCCCACTGGCTGAAGATGCAGACAAGAGCCCTAACGAAGTAAGAAGAGTCTACCCTAAAAAGAAAAGGTATAATAGAAGGAAGATCAAAGCCAGGTCTGAGGCTGAAAATCACGTCTGCAATTGATGGGTGATCGATCACCAAACCCAGAGGCAACGTGACACAGCAAAACCTATAGATTCTTGGTTCAAACTAAAGCCTATTTAAAAAAATGGGTGAGATGGAAGACTTTGGGTAATGTTCTGCTGCCAACATCAAAGGGCATCAGTGCGTGCCCAGCGGAGACCCAGCCCTTCCTTGTTCTCGGCTTTCCTGGCCAGTTAGCCGCCAGGAGCTACGAACCCAAGCTGCGAAATGAAGCCACAAACTCAGACTACGTTTAGGACTGGTAACTATGCAGCAGCTGCAGAACATTTGGGGTGTACGTATATATAAGTATTACGTATCAACTAGTGGTTGTAGATCAAATTGTTATCATAATAAACATGACATCTTTGCCTTATCCCCTGAAACAATCCTGTGTAGTTTTGTCTGCATAACACAGGTTACTATGTAGCTGTTACACACCTGCTGTGCCACTCCCCAGACATAGCTGCATTTCGGTGCTGGGTGAACTATTGTAGAAAAGACGGTTACTCACCTTTGTAACTGTTGTTCTTCGAGATGTGTTGCTCACATCCATTCCAGTTAGGTGTGTGCGCCGCGCGTGCACGTTCGTCGGAAACTCTTTACCCTAGCAACCCCAGTGGGCCGGCAGGTCGCCCCCCGGAGTGGCGCCGCCATGGCGCCCAACATATATCCCTGCCGGCCCGCCCGCTCCTCAGTTCCTTCTTGCCGGCTACTCCGACAGTGGGGAAGGAGGGCGGGTGTGGAATGGATGTGAGCAACACATCTCGAAGAACAGTTACAAAGGTGAGTAACCGTCTTTTCTTCTTCGAGTGATTGCTCGCATCCATTCCAGTTAGGTGACTCCCAAGCCATACCTAGGCGGTGGGGTCAGAGTGAGAAGTCGCGGCACGGAGCACTGCAGTTCCGAAGGCCGCATCCTCCCTTGACTGCTGGACCAGGGCATAGTGGGAAGCAAAGGTGTGGACCGATGACCAGGTCGCTGCCCGACAGATTTCCTGGATGGGCACACGGGCGAGGAAAGCCAGCGACGACGCCTGCGCCCTGGTAGAATGCGCAGTCACACGGCCCGTAGGGACATGGGCCAAGTCATAACAGGTCCTGATACAGGACGTAACCCAAGAGGATACCCTCTGGGAGGAGATAGGAAGCCCTTTCATACGGTCCGCTACTGCCACGAAAAGCTGGGGGGATTTTCGGAAGGGTTTGGTTCTCTCTATGTAGAACGCGAGAGCCCTACGGACATCCAGCGAGTGGAGCTGCTGCTCCCTGCCCGAAGAGTGAGGTTTCGGGAAAAAAACCGGGAGGAAAATCTCTTGGTTGACGTGGAAGGCTGAGACCACCTTGGGTAGAAAGGCAGGGTGTGGTCTCAGCTGCACCTTGTCTTTGTGGAAGACCGTATATGGGGGGTCTACCACAAGAGCTCGGAGCTCCGACACCCGTCTAGCTGAGGTGATAGCTACTAGAAAGGCAGTCTTCCAAGAGAGGTAAAGCAGGGAGCAAGTAGCTAACGGCTCAAAGGGGGGCCCCATGAGCCGGGACAACACCAGGTTAAGATCCCAGGTTGGAGCAGGGGGACGGACGTTAGGGAATAAACGTTCCAGCCCTTTAAGGAATCTCGACACCGTCGGGTGAGAAAAAACGGAGCGACCGTCCGCACCCGGGTGAAAGGTGGAGATAGCTGCTAGGTGGACTCGCAACGACGATAAGGCCAGACCTTGCCCTTTGAGGGACCAAACGTAGTCTAAGATTTCGGTCACCGAAACTTCCATAGGGCGGAGATTTCTCTCTACGCACCAACAGGAGAAGCGCTTCCATTTCGCCGAATATGTGGCTCTTGTGGACGGTTTCCTGCTGCTCAAGAGCACCTCCCTCACAGGCGTGGAGCAGCGCAGCTCAGAACCAGTCAGCCACGCAGGAGCCACGCCGCCAGGTGCAGCAACTGCAGGTCTGGGTGACAGAGGGTCCCGTGGTCCTGGGTAATCAGGTCCGGATGAAGGGGCAGGGGAACGGGGTCGGCTACGGCCAAGTCCAGCAGCATGGTGTACCAGTGCTGCCTGGGCCATGCCGGGGCCACCATGATCACGAGAGCCCTGTCCCTGCGCACCTTCAGGAGGACCTTGTGGACCAGAGGGAACGGGGGAAATGCATAGTACAGGTGGGTCGACCACTGGATGAGGAAGGCATCCGCTATCGACCCCGGCTCCCTGCCCTGAAAGGAGCAGAACGCTTGGCACTTCCTGTTCCCCTTGGACGCGAAGAGGTCCACCCGGGGATAACCCCACCTCCGGAAAATGGAGAGAGCGACGTCCGGGCGAAGGGACCACTCGTGTGACAGGAAGGATCTGCTCAATCGATCCGCCAGCGTGTTCCGTACTCCAGGGAGGAAAGAAGCCCTGAGGTGAATGGAGTGGGCTACGCAAAAGTCCCAGAGTCGTATCGCCTCGTGGCACAGGGAGGAGGACCTGGTGCCGCCCTGCTTGTTGATATAGTACATGGTCGTCGTGTTGTCTGTGAACACGGCGACACAACGACCCTGAAGCTGATGACAGAACGCTTGACAAGCAAGGCGGACCGCTCTCAACTCCCGCATGTTGATGTGTAGCCCCACCTCCTCCTGAGACCACAGGCCCTGCGTCCGCAGGGTCCCTAGGTGGGCCCCCCAGCCTAGATCTGAGGCATCCGTTGTCAGGGATACCGAGGGCTGAGAGGGGTGGAAGGGGAGACCCGCACATAATACGGACTGGTCTAGCCACCAGCCGAGAGAATCTAAGACCTTCTGGGGGATTGTGACTAACATGTCTAACGGTTGCCTTGCCGGCCTGTAATGACTGATAAGCCACAGCTGGAGAGGCCTCATGCGGAGCCGAGCGTAATCGGTCACAAAGGTGCAAGCCGCCATGTGGCCTAACAGGGTTAGACATGTCCTCACTGACGTCAATGGGGCTGACCGCAAACGTTGAACGATCGCCCCCATGGTCTGGAACCGTTGCAGTGGCAGCAAGGCCCTGCCCACAGTGGCGTCCAGGATGGCCCCGATAAATTCCACCTTCTGAGTGGGCCTCAGGGTGGACTTGTCTGTGTTTATCAAGAGGCCCAGACTTGCGAACATGCCGGTGATCACGCGGACATGGCTGTTGACTTGTTGTTCCGACGTGCCCCGAATCAACCAATCGTCCAGATAAGGGAACACGTGGACACGGTTGCGCCGAAGATGCGCCACGACAACTGCCATGCATTTTGTAAACACCCTCGGAGCCGTGGACAGGCCAAATGGGAGGACTGCAAATTGATAATGAAGAGCCCCCACAACGAAGCGGAGGAAGCGTCTGTGGCGTGGCCAAATGGCAATGTGAAAATACGCGTCCTGCATGTCGAGGGCGGCGTACCAGTCTCCCGGATCCAGGGAGGGAATAATGGTCCCCAGGGATACCATGCGGAACTTCAACTTCGCCAGGTATTTGTTGAGCTCTCGCAGGTCGAGGATAGGCCTGAGGCCTCCCTTGGCCTTGGGGATCAGAAAGTAGCAGGAATAAAACCCCTTGCCTTTCTCGCTTTCCGGAACCGCCTCTATAGCTCCTTTGCTGAGGAGCATCTGCACCTCCTGCCGAAGGAATTGCTCGTGAGAGGGGTCCCTGAAGAGGGACGAGGAAGGAGGGCGGGAAGGAGGAAATGAAACAAACTGCAGGCGGTATCCCGTCTGCACCGTGCTTAAGACCCAGCGGTCCGATGTTATTTGGGACCACGCCGGGAGGAAAAACAAAAGGCGGTTGGAAAATGGGGGGGAAGGATCCATAGGGGAAACTGTTACTGCGCCCTCGGGCGCACCTTCAAAATGAAGGCTTAGGTCCAGTCGGGGGTTTAAAGGAGCCTTGGTTCTGCCCCCCCTGGTTCCCCGAATGCCTGCGCCTTCCGTTCCTGCCGCGGCGCCTGTTAAGGTCCTGCTGCTGGCGGAACTGGGAAAACGGCCTGCACTGTTGTTGTTGCTGCGACCTGAAGGGTCTACGCTGCGTCACGGGGGTGTGCATCCCGAGGGACCGCATAATGACCCGGTTGTCTTTCAGACTCTTGAGTCTGGGGTCTGTCTTGTCAGAGAACAAGCCCTGGCCTTCGAAAGGAAGGTCCTGTATAGTATGCTGGAGCTCCGGCGGAAGGCCGGAAACCTGCAGCCAGGAGATGCGACGCATCGTAACTCCTGACGCGAGGGCACGGGCAGCCGAGTCCGCAGCGTCCAAGGAGGCTTGCAAGGACGTGCGTGCGACCTTCTTGCCTTCATCCAGGATGGCCGCAAACTCTTGGCGAGCATCTTGTGGCAGCAGCTCCTTAAATTTGTCCACTGCCACCCAGGAATTAAAGGCATATCTGCTCAGCAAGGCTTGCTGGTTGGAGACCCTGAGCTGCAGCACCCCAGCCGAATACACCTTACGGCCAAGGAGGTCCATCCGCCTGGCTTCTCTGGATTTGGGGGCTGGAGCCTCCTGGCCATGACGCTCCCTATCGTTCACTGATTGAACCACCAGTGAACACGGAGTCGGGTGTACATGGAGATATTTGTATCCCCTAGAAGGGGCCATGTACTTCCTCTCGACGCCTTTCGCTGTCGGAGGGATGGAGGCCGGAGACTGCCAGATGGTGTTGGTGTTGGCCTGGATGGTTCGTATAAAGGGCAGGGCGACCCTGGTGGGAGCATCAGAAGAGAGGATGGTGACAATTGGATCTTCTATCTCCGAGACCTCCTCTGCCTGCAGACTCAGATTTTGAGCCAATCGCCTGAGGAGGTCTTGGTGCGCCCTGAGATCCAGCGGGGGGGGACTGTTGGAGGAGTCATCCCACATGCGCAGATCTTATGCTCAGGACCACGATTCTGATATGATGGCCAGCGGGCGCCAGCCCCGAAACCGAAAGAGGCTTGGCGAATGAACCTGCTTGGCCGCCAGGTGTACTCTGCAGAGGCCCTGCAGCTCTGGGTAGCAAAGCAACAAGCCTTGCTTAGCTGCGATAATTGTAGCACCTGGGTGAAGGTAGTTTAGTTTATGGAGTTTCTCCCTCAAAACTCCCGCCAAGAGTTCGCTGCCGTCTTGGAGGACGGGGGGAAAAAGGTACCCAGAGCGTCCCTCCAGGCCTCGTTGGACGCAGCAGACTCTGCAGCCAGGACTCTGGCCTTTGGTGTCGCCATGAGGTGCATCTCATGGCTTCAGGTTTCAAACCTCCGGCCAGAGCTGCAGTATGCCATTCAGGATTTACCCTTTGTTGGTACAGGCCTCTTCGCAGCAAGGACAGCCCCAGGCTGCGAAGCCTGATGGACAATAAGGTCCTAATGCGCTCTCTCAGCATGCATATGCCAGCGACCAAACGCAGGCCTTTTCTGTCCCCAGCTGCCATACTCTGTGCCTAGCCAGAGACAGGACTTTGGCAAACGGCGAGGCCAAGGTGGTCGCAGACGAACATCAGGACCCCTAAAGAGCCAAGGTCAAGGTCCCTCGCAATTACCACTGGGACCAAAGACGAACCTTCCAAGGTGCGCCTGAGGGCAGTGTACCAGTCACAGGCCGGGATCCCAATCCCGCTTTCTCCTGGCGGGGCCCCAGTTAATTTCAGATCGCTGGGTCCTGCACACGGTGGAGCATAGGTACCACCTCTAATTTGTTCCAGCCCTGTCCCCTTTCAGCGGACGAAAGGGGCAAGGGGTTTTACTCCCATTATGCCCTAGTCCCCCACTCGAACGCAGGTCTCAGACCTTCCTAGTCCTGCACGGACTCAACCGGTTTAGGATAAGGTTGAAGTTCCGCACGGTATCCCTGGGAACCATTATTCCATCCTTGCCTCCTGGGGGCTACTATGCCACCCTGGATATGAAGGACGCGTACTTTCGCAACGCCATCTTCCCTCCGCACAGGAGATACCTCCGCTTTCTAGCCAACTGTCAGTACTTCTGGTTTACGGCCATAGTCGCCGCCTACCTTCGCTGATGTCGGATATGCGTTTTTCCGTATCTGGATGATTCGCTTATCCGAGGAGACTCTGAGACACAAACCACTCAGCGCGTGGGCATCGTCACGGTCTTATTCACAGGTCAAGGCCTGATGATTACTATAGAGCAATCCACTCTGGTTCCCACGCAGAGGTTGGACTTCCTAGGGGCTATCCTGGTCTCCTACCTAGCCGGAGCCTGCTTATCACAACTGCGGTTTTAGGCGATGGCAACAATCATCTGAGGTCTGCAGGCTTTCCCAACGACCTCGGCTCGTACTAGTCTCAGTCTCCTGAGTCCATGGTTGCCCGCAAGTTTGTAACCAAACACGCCAAGCTCCGCCTCCGTCCTCTCCAAGTCCGGCTCACCTCGGCGTACCACCCGGACAGGGAGCCGATGGTCATGGTAGTCACCTCTGAGCTTAAGGCCTTTGGTCTTCTCGGGGGCTGGCATTCCACATCAATGCCCCAAAAATGAGAGTAGTCCGCCTGGCGTGCCAGGGGTTCCAGCGGCAGCTGCGAGGCCGTTGTATCTCGGTGTTTACAGCCAACACAATGGCCATGTGCTTCATGAATATCCAGGGAGGGTCATGGTCCCCCCCCCTTTTTGTCAGGAGGCCATCCATTTCCGGGACTTTTGCATGGCCCACTCGATGGAGCTGGTGACGTCCTTTCTCCCAGGCGTTCGGAACATCTTGGCGCTTTGACTCAGCAGGTCTTTCCTGTCTTACGACTGATCACTCTGCCCCTTGTGAGGCGTTCTGCTTTCCAGAAGTGGAGATGTTTCCTCACATAGACCTGTTCGCTCACTGTGAGAGCAGAAAATGCCAGATGTTCTGCTCCTTCCAAGGTCTCTCCTCGGGATCGATCTTGGACGCATTCCTGGTGACGGGGAAAGGCCAACTTCGTTATGCCTTCCCACTGTTCCCACTAGTTCATTAGGTCCTGCTCAAACTCCGCAGGGGCAGAGTGCGCATCATCATGATCACTCCAGAGTGGTCCAGGCAGCACTGATATACTACGTTGCTCGGCCTGTCAATAACAGACCCAGTTACCCTGCCACCCCACCCAGACCTCATCACTCAGGGCAACGACAGGCTTCGTCACTCGGACCTGCAGCCTCTTCGCCTCACGGTGTGGCTGCTGCGTAACTGAGCCGGGGTGACAGGAAGCCTTCCACCTGGTCAACGTACCGGGCCAGGTGGAAGCGTTCTTCTACAGCTGCAATACGCTCGATCTTGCTCCTGCTGAGGTCTCGATCCCCTCTATTTGGCCTGCCTCTGGCCTTCAGCGGCAGGACCTGGCGGTATCATCGCTGAGGATACACTCAGCAGCCATCTCTACCTTTCAGCCAGGCTAAGGTGGACGTTCCGTGTTCTCACGCTCTATGGGTTCGAGGTCCCTCAAGGGCTTGGAGCGCTTGCACCCTCGGGTGCGCCGCCCAGCCCCAACCTGGGACCTCAACCTAGTTTTAACCAGACTTATGTCTCCCCCAGTCGAGCAGTCCACGACTGGCCCTCTGCTATACTTGTCTTGGACGACATCTTTCCTCGTAGCTGTTACATCGGCCAGACGGGTCTCTGAGCTCAGAGCTCTTACGGTGGTTCCGCCATACACTAGGTTTCACAGAGACAAGGTGCAGTTATGACCGCACCCGGCTTTCCTCCCTAAGGTGGTTTCGGCCTTTCATGTTACCCACAGCTCAACGCAATGGGCACAACCATTGCACTCCTTGAAAATCTGTGGAGTGCTCGCATTTATATTGCGCTGACAGAACCATTTCGTAAGGTGCCCCAGCTCTGTCACGGTAGCGGGCCAAAGGGAGGGCTTGCTTGTTTTCCTCTCAGAGGATCTCATCTTGGGTGATGGCGGACATCCCCACTTGTTATGATTTGGCTCATATTTCCCCAAGCCACATCACCGTGCATTCTACCAGGGCTCAGGCTTCATCTGCCGCCTTGCTGGCTCGTGTTTCTACCCACGAGATCTGTCGCGAAGCTCCATTGGTCCTCGGTCCATACCTTTGCTTCGCAGTATGCCCTGGTTCAACAGTCAAGAGAGGCTGTAGCCTCTGGCTCAGCAGTTTTCATTCTGCCACATTTCACTCCGACCCCACCGCCTACGTAAGGCTTGGGATTCACCTAACTGGAATGGATATGAGCAATCACTCGAAGAAGAAAAGACGGTTACTCACCTTTGTAACTGTTGTTCTTCGAGATGTGTTGCTCACATCCATTCCACACCCCCCCTCCTTCCCCACTGTCGGAGTAGCCGGCAAGAAGGAACTGAGGAGCGGGTGGGCCGGCAGGGGTATATATCAAGCTCCATGATGGCGCCACTCTAGGGGGCGACCTGCCGGCCCACTGAGTTGCTAGGGTAAAAGTTTTCCGACGAATGTGCACGCGCGGCGCGCACACCTAACTGGAATGGATATGAGCAACACATCTCGAAGAACAACAGTTACAAAGGTGAGTAACCGTCTTTTCAGAACATGAGAAGCTAGCATGAAACCTCCAAACTTAATTACCAGCTTGGATCTGATATCGCTGCCACCAGCCAGAAAATTCCAGCATCTGGCTCACTCTGGTCTCCCCAAAACCTTCCCTGGGGAACCCCAAGACTCAGATGCCCTGAGTCTCACCACAAAGGGAACTAACCCACTTCCCTTCCAACTCTTTACCTCCTCCCAGATTTCCCCGCCCTGAGTACTCTAGGAGCTTCCCTGCTTCAAGTCCTTGAAATACAAGCACCGAGAAATCAAATATCTCTCTCCCCTCACCCAGAGGTTATGCAAATTCAGGCTTAGTAAATCTAACACAAAGAGATTTTCCCCCTCCCTTCGTTCCTTAGCCTTAACCAGAAAAAAAAACCTCAAACAGGTCTTAAAAAGAAAGAAAAAGACATAAAAATGGTCTCTGTATCAAGGTGACAATATACAGGGTCAATGGCTTAAAAGAAAAAAATGAATAAACAGCCTTATTCAAAAAGAAATACAATTTAAAACATTCCAGCAAACTACACACATGTAAATACAAAAAAAATATATAAACCTATTGTCTGTCTATCTTTGTACTTACAACTGGGAAACAGAAGATTAGAAAGCCTGGAGATAGAGAGATCACTCTCAGAGCCGAGAGGGCCACCGAACCAAGACAAAGAACACCCACCCAAAAGCTTCCCTTCCTTGACATTTGAAAAATCTTGTTTTCTGATTGGTCCTCTGGTCAGGTGTTTGGTTCCCTGTGTTAACCCTTTACAGGTAAAAGAACATTAACCCTTAGCTATCTGTTTATGACAGCGGCCCACGTGGGGTGAGTCGTTGGGCTCACTGTGTGGCCCATGGGGGCAAGCGGTGGGTGAGGGACGGGGGCAGAAGAGGCAGGCGGACAGTGGTGGGGGGTGAGGAGGCAACCGGGCCGGGGGGTCAGGTGAGCCGGCGGCGGGGGACGGGGACTGAGGAGACGGGCAGGCGGGCAGTGGTGGGGGGCTGAGTAGGCGAGCTGGGGGCGTGGGGGGCTGAGGAGACGGGCAGGCGGGCAGTGGTGGGGGCTGAGTAGGCGAGCTGGGGGCGTGGGGGGCTGAGGAGACGGTCAGGCGGGCAGTGGTGGGGGGCTGAGGAGGCGAGCTGGGGGCGTGGGGGGCTGAGGAGACGGGCAGGCGGGCAGTGGTGGGGGGCTGAGTAGGCGAGCTGGGGGCGTGGGGGGCTGAGGACACGGTCAGGCGGGCAGTGGTGGGGGGCTGAGGAGGCGAGCTGGGGGCATGGGGGGCTGAGGAGACGGGCAGGCGGGCAGTGGTGGGGGGCTGAGTAGGCGAGCTGGGGGCGTGGGGGGCTGAGGAGACGGGCAGGCGGGCAGTGGTGGGGGGCTGAGGAGGCGAGCTGGGGGCGTGGGGGGCTGAGGAGACGGGCAGGCGGGCAGTGGTGGGGGGCTGAGTAGGCGAGCTGGGGGCGTGGGGGGCTGAGGAGGCGAGCTGGGGGCGTGGGGGGCTGAGGAGACGGGCAGGCGGGCAGCGGTGGGGGGCTGAGGAGGCGAGCTGGGGGTGTGGGGGGCTGAGGAGACGGGCAGGCGGGCAGTGGTGGGGGGCTGAGTAGGGGAGCTGGGGGCGTGGGGGGCTGAGGAGACGGGCAGGCGGGCAGTGGTGGGGGGCTGAGGAGGCGAGCTGGGGGCGTGGGGGGCTGAGGAGACGGGCAGGCGGGCAGTGGTGTGGGGCTGAGTAGGGGAGCTGGGGGCGTGGGGGGGCTGAGGAGACGGGCAGGCGGGCAGTGGTGGGGGGCTGAGTAGGGGAGCTGGGGGCGTGGGGGGCTGAGGAGACGGGCAGGCGGGCAGTGGTGGGGGCTGAGTAGGCAAGCTGGGGGCGTGGGGGGCTGAGGAGACGGGCAGGCGGGCAGTGGTGGGGGGCTGAGTAGGCGAGCTGGGAGCGTGGGGGGCTGAGGAGTCGGGCAGGCGAGCAGTGGTGGGGGGCTGAGTAGGGGAGCTGGGGGCGTGGGGGGCTGAGGAGTCGGGCAGGCGGGCAGTGGTGGGGGGCTGAGTAGGCGAGCTGGGAGCGTGGGGGGCTGAGGAGACGGGCAGGCGGGCAGTGGTGGGGGGCTGAGTAGGCGAGCTGGGGGCGTGGGGGGCTGAGGAGACGGGCAGGCGGGCAGTGGTGGGGGGCTGAGTAGGCGAGCTGGGAGCGTGGGGGGCTGAGGAGACGGGCAGGCGGGCAGTGGTGGGGGGCTGAGTAGGCGAGCTGGGGGCATGGGGGGCTGAGGAGACGGGCAGGCGGGCAGTGGTGGGGGGCTGAGTAGGCGAGCTGGAGGCGTGGGGGGCTGAGTAGGCGAGCTGGGGGCGTGGGGGGCTGAGGAGACGGGCAGGCGGGCAGTGGTGGGGGCTGAGTAGGGGAGCTGGGGGTGTGGGGGGCTGAGGAGACGGGCAGGCGGGCAGTGGTGGGGGCTGAGTAGGGGAGCTGGGGGTGTGGGGGGCTGAGGAGACGGGCAGGCGGGCAGTGGTGGGGGGCTGAGTAGGCGAGCTGGGGGCGTGGGGGGCTGAGGAGACGGGCAGGCGGGCAGTGGTGGGGGGCTGAGTAGGCGAGCTGGAGGCGTGGGGGGCTGAGTAGGCGAGCTGGGGGCGTGGGGGGCTGAGGAGACGGGCAGGCGGGCAGTGGTGGGGGCTGAGTAGGGGAGCTGGGGGTGTGGGGGGCTGAGGAGACGGGCAGGCGGGCAGTGGTGGGGGCTGAGTAGGCGAGCTGGGGGCGTGGGGGGCTGAGGAGACGGGCAGGCGGGCAGTGGTGGGGGCTGAGTAGGCAAGCTGGGGGCGTGGGGGGCTGAGGAGACGGGCAGGCGGGCAGTGGTGGGGGGCTGAGTAGGCGAGCTGGGAGCGTGGGGGGCTGAGGAGTCGGGCAGGCGAGCAGTGGTGGGGGGCTGAGTAGGGGAGCTGGGGGCGTGGGGGGCTGAGGAGTCGGGCAGGCGGGCAGTGGTGGGGGGCTGAGTAGGCGAGCTGGGAGCGTGGGGGGCTGAGGAGACGGGCAGGCGGGCAGTGGTGGGGGGCTGAGTAGGCGAGCTGGGGGCGTGGGGGGCTGAGGAGACGGGCAGGCGGGCAGTGGTGGGGGGCTGAGTAGGCGAGCTGGGAGCGTGGGGGGCTGAGGAGACGGGCAGGCGGGCAGTGGTGGGGGGCTGAGTAGGCGAGCTGGGGGCATGGGGGGCTGAGGAGACGGGCAGGCGGGCAGTGGTGGGGGGCTGAGTAGGCGAGCTGGGGGCGTGGGGGGCTGAGGAGACGGGCAGGCGGGCAGTGGTGGGGGCTGAGTAGGGGAGCTGGGGGTGTGGGGGGCTGAGGAGACGGGCAGGCGGGCAGTGGTGGGGGCTGAGTAGGGGAGCTGGGGGTGTGGGGGGCTGAGGAGACGGGCAGGCGGGCAGTGGTGGGGGGCTGAGTAGGCGAGCTGGGGGCGTGGGGGGCTGAGGAGACGGGCAGGCGGGCAGTGGTGGGGGGCTGAGTAGGCGAGCTGGAGGCGTGGGGGGCTGAGTAGGCGAGCTGGGGGCGTGGGGGGCTGAGGAGACGGGCAGGCGGGCAGTGGTGGGGGCTGAGTAGGGGAGCTGGGGGTGTGGGGGGCTGAGGAGACGGGCAGGCGGGCAGTGGTGGGGGCTGAGTAGGCGAGCTGGGGGTGTGGGGGGCTGAGGAGACGGGCAGGCGGGCAGTGGTGGGGGCTGAGTAGGGGAGCTGGGGGTGTGGGGGGCTGAGGAGACGGGCAGGCGGGCAGCGGTGGGGGGCTGAGTAGGGGAGCTGGGGGCGTGGGGGGCTGAGGAGACGGGCAGGCGGGCAGAGGTGGGGGGCTGAGGAGGGGAGCTGGGGCCATGGGGGGCTGAGGACGGGCAGGCGGGCAGTGGTGGGGGGCTGAGTAGGCGAGCTGGGGGCGTGGGGGGCTGAGGAGACGGGCAGGCGGGCAGTGGTGGGGGCTGAGTAGGGGAGCTGGGGGCGTGGGGGGCTGAGGAGACGGGCAGGCGGGCAGTGGTGGGGGGCTGAGGAGGCAAGTGGGGGGGCTGAGGAGGTGAGCGAGGGTCAGTGGCTGCCCTGTTCTACTGATCTGGCCTGGCTCCCCTCCCCTCTCCAAGGGCTGCAGCTGTCTGGACGTGCTGCCTTCCTCAGTCGCACCTCAGTCATCACCAGGGCAGTCAGGGGACGATCTTATTCTACTTCTAGCAAAAAGACAGTTTTCTTTTACCTTAATTATTCTACCTTAGGGGCCCGCTATAATATATTACCAAGGCTCAATACCGCTGTTTCAGTGGGGCAGCGCTGGGGAAGGAGGGTTTGTTTTTGTGGGGTGGGCGGTGCTGAGGGGAGTATTTCAGGGGGGCTGAGCGGTGCTGGGTTGTGTTGTTTCGGGAGGCCTTGGCGGCACTGTGGGGGGGTCGGCAGTATGGGGGGGCGGGGTTCAGCCCTCAGCTGTTTTCTTTGGAGTAATATGGCCCTTGCCGCATTACAAGTTGTGCAGGCCTGGCTTTGTGTGTGTGAAGACTGAGGTGTAGTGAACAAAGGGATGTGGGAAGCACTATTACCCTTTGCCATGTCTTGGGCTTGGGACAATTAATCTGGACGACTGGGGTAGCTAAATATCTGGTTAGGTACAGGATAGACAGAGTGAGGAGGGGGATGGATAGAAGAGAGGTGTGTGTGGATGGATGGAGGGGAGGGGGAATGGATAGAGGGTGGGGGGATGGGTGCAGATGTTTGAAGATGAATAGGGGTGTGGAAGGAGGGAGGGATGGAGTGGGTGGGGGATGGATGGGATCGGTGGGGATGGATAGAGTGGGTAGGGATGGCTGAGGGAGTTTGAAGATGAATACAGGGGATGGATGGGGTGGGGGATGGACAGAGGGGTGTGGATGGAGGGAATACAGTAGGTGGGGGGATGGATAGGAGTGTGGAAGGAGGTGGGAATGGACGGGGTCAGTGGGGTGTGGATGGAGGGATGGACAGAGTGGTGTGGATGGAGAGATGGAGTTGATGGAGGGATGGATAGAGGGGGTAGGGATGGGTGGGGGTGTCAAGATGAACAGAAGATGGATGGATGGGGTGGGAATGGACTGAAGGCTGTGGATGGAGGGATGGGGCGGGTGGAGGGATGGATAGATGGATGTGGATGGAGGGCTGGGGTGGATGGAGGGCTGTGGATGGAGGGATGGCGCAGGCGGAGGGATGGATGGATAGAGGGCTGTGGATGGATAGATGGGGAGGGTGCAGGGATGAACTGAGATGAGGAGGATGGAGGGATGGATAGATGAATGTGGATGGAGGGCTGGGATGGATGGAGGGCTGGGGTGGGTGAAGGGATGGACAGATGGCTGTGGATGGAGGGATGGTGGCTACAGGGCTGTGGATGGAGGGATGGACTGAGGGCTGTGGAAAGGGGCAGACAGCTGCACACACTCTACCACCAGGCATCATATAACCCAGACCAGGCCAAAGTCCGGGGTTTGGATCAGGTCCGGGGAGCCCCAGCATCCATGACCCCCCCCCCTCCAGCCAGACAGCCCCCGCCCAGCCCCCCAAGAAGGCTACTGCCCAAACCAGATAGACAGAGACAAACCCCAGATGGGAGGGGGGCAGGAGGAGAGCTTGTCACACCACTGACACCCCCCCCCCCCAGCTGCATGGAGCTGTCAGAGTGAGCAGCCCCGGGGCAGCCGCAATCGATTGGATCCATCATCAGGCTCCCTTCCCAGCTCCCCTTTGGCCCCCAGCCGGCCAGGGGGGAGCAGGGGCTGAGGCTGGGGATCCCCGCGCACCTGACAGCTTGTCAGCCCTGCCAGTTAGTCTCACTCTGCTGAAGGCAGGAGCTCCCGGCCCTTCGGCCTGGCATGCACCCCCACCCCCCAGATGCCTGGCATGGCGGGTTGGATGGGGGTGGAGGGAGAGCCCAGATACCACTATGATGGCACATTTTGGAGAGGAAAAGGGGGGGCACTGACAGAGCTGGGGGCAGCTCAGGACTGGGCTAGCAGGAGGCTGCGGGTCAGGATTGAGGGGCACCGGCAGAGCTGGGTAGGGGGAGCCCAGGGCTCGCATTGTATGCTCATACTTAGGGCCCTACCAAATTCACGGCCATAAAAAACGCATCACAGGCTGTGAAATCTGGACTCCCTCCATGAAATCGGGTCTTGTGTGCCCCGTACTATACAGATTTCACAAGGAAGACCAGCGTTTCCCATGTTGGGGGTCCTGACCCAAAAGGGAGTTGCATGGGGGTCCCAAGGTTATTTTAGGGGGCCAGAAGTTGGCAGCTGTTGGCCGGGCACCCAACTCAGAAGGCAGCGCCCCACCAGCAGCACCGTAACCCCCCCTACAATAAACTTGTGACACGCCCCCACAACTCCTTTTGGATCAGGACCTGACAGTTACAGCACCTGACATTTCAGATGGAAATAGCTGAAATCATGAAATTCATTATTTCTAAAATGCCATGACTGTAAAATTGACCAAAATGGACGTGCATTTGGTAGGGCCCCACTCGTACTGCAACTGAACGCACCCCGCCTGCCCTCCAACACACAGAGCCTGGAGGCCATGAAATGTCCACTGGTGCAACCCCTCCCCCACTACCCCAGGGCCAGCAGGTGGTGCCTTCACCTCACCATCAGGCTGCAGGCCCAGTGAGGTGGGCACCAGCCGGGTCCAGCTGTGGGGCAAGGAGAGGGGTTGGGGGAGGCAAAGTGAAAGCCGAGGGCCATGGTGGGGCAGAGGGGCGGCGCCTCTGTCCTCAGCGCTAGGGGGAGGGGAATTATCGACATCTCCGCACACACCCCATTCCTGCCTCCCTCCCCACCCCACGCCATCCACCTCCACACACCCCACCTCTGCCTCCCCAAATCCCCCCCATCTCACAATCCCACTGCTCACTACAACACCTGCCCATCCCTCCCCCCACACTTCCACACACCCCATCCCTGCCTCACCGAATCTCCCCCACACCCATCCCACAATCCCACTCACACACCTGCCCATCCCTCCCCCCACACTTCCACACACCCCATCCCTGCCTCACCGAATCTCCCCCACACCCATCCCACAATCCCACTCACAAACCTGCCCATCCCTCCCTCCCACACATGCCTCCATCCACCTCCACACATGACGCACCCCCTCCCTCTCTCCTTCCCTCCCCACACACCATCATCCCCCAAGTACCCATCCCACCACTAACAACCCCCCATCCACCCCTCCCCTCCATGCCGACCATCTACCAACCCCCCACCCTCGGCCTGGCGTGTTTCTCTAGTTACTGCCACATGGGCAGTTGGCTCTGAGGACTCCTTCCTGGCCCGGGGTCAGACGAACAGGCAGCGATTGCTGACATGTCAGGAGCCGCGCCCGGCCGGGCTGCCCAGGACCCTGGGGCAGGGGGTCACTGCGGGGCACCCAGCTGAATGGCCAGTCTGTGTGGGGCAGGGACTCCACCATGACTGCTGCAGGCTAGGACATAGGGAGCCCCCTGGTGGGGACATGGGGCAGCGCAGGCTGGGGAGCCTGCGGGAACCACACGAGTCTCTGTGACTGGCAGCCTCCAGGGAAAAGCCCCTTTGGCGTCATCACAGCCCAGGCCCACCTCAGCTCTGCCACCAGGGCCTCTCCTGGAGACCCGACAGCGCCCCCTGCTGGGAGAGGCCAGGCTGGACTAGCTGGGAGCTTCCCCCAGCCAGCGCTCCCGCCAGGGTCAGCTCCAGGCACCAGCTTATCAAGCAGGTGCTTGGGGCGGCCACTCTGGAGCGGGGCGGCACTTTCAGGTATTTGGCAGCAATTCGGTGGAGAGTCCCTCACTCCCGCTTGGAGCCAAGGACCTGCCGCTGAATTGCCTCAGATCAAAATCACAGCTTTTTTTTATTTCCGGCTGCTTAGGGCGGCAAAACCCCTGGAGCCAGCCCTGGCTCCTGCCCTGCAACCTTGGGCACTGGGTGGAGTCAGGGAACAGGATCCAAGGCTTTTCACCCCTCAATCCCAATGCGCAGCCCCCCCACCCCTCCCTCTCCAACTCTCCCAATCCTCACCCCAACATCCCCCTCGCCTGATCAGCCCTTGCTTGGCTTCTCCCTTCTCACCTGTGAGTCAGCTGGTGCACACCTGGGGCTCCTTAGCAGCCAGGGGCGGGGGCCTGCAGAGTGTGAGGAGGCAGCAGAGCCTGATGTGCTGGCCCGGCACAGACGCCCCTGCCCCTCCGATCCATTCCCCTGCCTGAGACTCAGGGCTGGGAGGTCCCATCTGCTCCGTCGCTGTGAGACGTCCCATCCACGGCCCCCACTGCACCCCTTGCTCTGTCCAGCCTCAGCTCCCACCCCCACCCCCCGTGTCCATCCATCATTCGCTGGACACTCCTCTCTCTCCATCACAGGCTGTGTCTGTCTCTAGTGTCTGTCCTTCTGTCTTTCTGTGCTGTCCCTGGAGCTGCCTGGCACACACTCCCTCTTCCCAGGCCATGCCCATTTCCGGGCAGCCTCGTTCCAGCCTCTCTTCTGTGCAACAATGTGGGATTGTGGGGTGGGTTTGGTTCTAGCCACGTCTTTCTGGCCACTCGGGCAGCACGCCCACCCCCACCGCCTGGCTGCACCCCCATCATCGAGGGAAGGGGCCACCCCTCTGCATCCCCTCCTGGCCAGGCGTGGCCCTGCAGATGCGCCCCACTCTTCCTTCCCCCGGCTGGGGGCAACCAGAGAGGTTGCTTAGAACTGAGCAATGAAACGCCAAACACTCAAATGACCGTGGATCTCCTTTCAAGGCTGGGCCTTGAGTCCGGGGGCGGCTCCAGGCCCCAGCACACCAAGCGCATGCTTGGGGCGCATACCACGGGGGGTGCTCTGCTGCCAAAGCCGCAGGACCAGCAGACCCTCTGCAGGCACGCCTGTGGGAGGTCTACCAGAGCTGCCTGCCGCCCTCCCGGTGACCAGCAGAGCGCCCCCCGCAGCATGCCACCCTGCTTGGGGCGGTGAAATGTCTAGAGCCGCCCCTGCTTGGGTCCCAGACCTAGGGGAGGGGGTGGGGGGTGACACATGGATCTTTTGGGATCCCAGCAGGTCACTATGTCCAGAGTCCCCCAACCTCCCTGGAGGGGGTGAGTCAGACCCCTGGGAAATCTTGAGGTTTAGGGTCCAGTCTGGTTCCTGTGATGTGATGTCTAGTTAGGGTGAAGGAGAAATCTCTCCCAGCTGCAGCACTTCTGCTGCTTGACACCACAGAACCTGGTGTCATGGTATCTTTCCCCAATCTGAACCTTAGAGTCCAAAAATTGGGGTACCAGCATGAATTCCTCTAAGCTTAATTACCAGCTTAGATCTGATAAGCTGCCACCAATCAGGAATTCCAGTGCCTGGTACACTCTGGTCCCCCCAAAACCTTCCCTGGGGACCCCCAAGACCCAGACCCCCTGGTTCTTAACACAAGGAAAGCAAACCCCTTTCCTCACCGTTGCCTTTTCCAGCCTTCCCCTCCCTGGGTTACCCTGGAAGATCACTGTGATTCAAACTCCTTGAATCACAACACAGAGAAATTAGGTCTCCTGGAGAGACAGACAGATTCACGCTCCGTGAATCTAAAACAAAGGGATTCCACCCTTCCCCTCCCTTCTCCTTCCCTGTTAAGTACAGACTCAATTCCCTTGAGCCTCAACAAGGGGGAAAAATCAGACAGGTCTTAAAAGCAAAACTTTTAATAAAAAGAAAGAAAAAAAAGTAAAAGTTTATCTCTGCAATTTAGATGGTAAAAAGTTTCAGGGTCTGTCAGCTTATAGACACTAGAAAGAAGCCTCCCCCCCAGCAAAATACAATTTAAAATACTTCCAGCAAACTACACATTTGCAAATAAAGGAAAACAAATAAAAAGACTATACCGCCTGTCTACTTTTGTACTCACAAAATTGGAATAGAAGGTTAGAGAGCCTGTAGGTACGTATGGTCACTCTCAGAGCCCAGAGAGAACAAAGCAAAACCCAAAAAACACAAACAAAGGCTTCCCTCCACCGAGATTTGAAAGTATCTTGTCTCCTGATTGGTCCCCTGGTCATGTGTGTGGTTCCCTGTTTGTTCACCCTTTACAGGTAAAAGAGACATTAACTCTTAACTATCTGTTTATGACACCTGGTCCCTGGTCTGGCTTTTCGGATGAGAATTTGGGGCCCCTTGAAGAACTTGGGGGGGCATGTCCCCTTTGCACCCCAGGAGCTCCCTATAACACAGCCCCATTTCAGGGCCACTGGGAGGGCAGTTAAAGGCTCTTGGAACTGAGCCGAAGCTGGGATGATCCAACACATAAAGGTCCAAAGGAAAATGGCTCGGGGTCCGGTCAGGCCTGGTCCGTGGCTGTGGCCTGACATCGGAGGCTGTGACCGAGGGGGAACATCCTGGGACTGGCTTGTAAAATGATGCGGTCTCTGATCTGCTCCTGTGATGGGGGGAGTGAGGGATTGGGATCTACAATTGCCCAGAGCCAGTGAACCCACCCCCAGAAGTGAAAGATTTCCTGGCCCGCCGCCCTGACGTGCAGGAGCTGTCCTGGGACAAGGGGTTGGACCCCAGCCCAGCCTACGTTCAGCAGCCTCTGGGGGTGACTGGTTTTCGCTCAGTCCTGAGCTTCAGACCAGCACTGAGGGGCCCCCGGTGATCTGTGGGTGCAGGCGGGGAATCTATAGAGCCATAAAGGGGAACGGTGCTGCCCCCCGCACAGCCTCGCTCTCAAGAACCCCATGATCCCCCAGGACAGTCATGCTATGCAAAACCTCTCGGTGCTGGGAATAAACCCCCCTTCCATCAGCTCTGGGCCCCAGGGGCTGAGATCCCTCTGACCTCTCCCCACTTCCCTGACAGTCCCCCAAGGCCATCCACCAGCAGTCCCACCTGTCCCAGCCCAGCGTGCGGGAAGCAACTGCAGGACTGCCAGGCAGGGAAGGAGCCAGCGTGTCTGGCATTGATCAGCTTGGAGTTCATCTGCGTGGGAAGCTTTTAAATCCTTGGTCATTTCCCTGGTTGTGTCGAGCAAAGTGGGGAGGGTTGAGGTGGAGTTAAGGCTGAGGGCTGACCCAAGTGTAACAGAGAGCAGAGCCCTGGAGGTGCTTCGTCCTGGAAACGGGAAAAAGAAGCAAAGAAAAAGAATGAAAAATGAAGGAAAGAATCTGAGTCTCCCAGGAGAGCTGGTGCCTGGGTCTGTCTTTTAACCCTGCCCATGGTTAAAGCAATTCCCTCCGTCGCTAGGGGGTGCCAGTGCTGGACCCTTGCTCTACGACACCTCCACTTTTTGGAGGAATGATCCAGACTCGGCAACGTTTGAGGCACTTGCTTAAGAATCCAGTGACCTTTTGGACTCATGTTCTAGCATCTGAGATTGTGTGGCTCATTGATCTAGGCCAGGGGTGGGTAAACTACGGTCCAGGGGCCGGATCCGGCCCACGAGTCATTTAATCTGGTCTGCGAGCTCCTGCTGGGGAGCAGGGTTTGGGGCTTGCCCTGCTCCAGCGCTCCAGATGGGGTACAGTGTCTGGGCCACACCACGCGGCTCCTGGAAGCTGTGGCATGGCCCCGCTCCGGCTCCTAAGCACTCCAATGGGAGCTGCAGGGGCGGTGCCTGCAGATGGGACAAGGCACAGAGCCACCTGGCTGCACCTCCGCATAGGAGCCAGAGAAGGGACATGCTGCTGCTTCCGGGAGCCGCTTGAGGTAAGCACCGCCTGGAGCCTGCAACCCTGAGCCTCTCCCCACACCCCAACCCTCTGCCCCAGCCCTGATCCTCCTCCCGCCCTACAAATCCATCGGTCCCAGTCCAGAGCGCCCTTCTGCACCCCAAACCTCTCTTCCCCAGCCCCACCCCAGAGCACTCCCCCTCCCCAATCCCAATTTTGTGAGCATTCATAGCCCAACCTACAATTTCTATTCCCCGATGTGGCCCTCAGGCCATAAAGTTTGCCCACCCCTGGTCTAGGCTATTGGGTCAATGGCCCTCTAGAACCTAGATCACAACAATATTTTGGCATTGTTCTAGCCCGCACCATTTTAATGTCTATCTAGAACATGCCACACCATTCTGGAGCCCGAGTCTAGAACACAGCAGCATTTTGTTGTTCGTGTTTACACTGGGGTGTGGCCAAGGATCACCTGGACCGGTACATACATGCAATAAAATGACACAGGAGATGACGGCTGTAGCATTTTGGAGGTTGGCTCTAGAAAGCAGCTGGGGCAATGCAGCCCAGGGGCCAGCACTCTGCCCTGTGACTCAGAAGCCAACAGTTCAGCCCAGGGCTCTGGTAGACCCAGGACTAGAATAGGTGCCGCTACATAGCCCAGTTATTACCATTTCAGAGACTGTCGGACAAGGGGGTTTCCATCTAAACCATCTCTCCACTGCCAGGGAAAGGGACCAGGGCTAGTGTGGAAGCAAAACCCCAGCTTAAATACTTCACATCGCAAGGGCAACTCTTGGGGGAGCACGGCAGCCAGGGCTCTCGGAAACAGGCAAAGGAGGGGGAGGAATAGCTCCATTTGGAGTAGGAAAAATAATCACAGCTTCTGACAGGTGATCTGTTAGTGACGAGCAATGTGAGTAGGGAGGGGCCCCAGCCCTTTAAAATCACCACAGAGGCTGGTGAAATTCTGGGCTTGATTTTTGGTTCCTAGCTACTGACACAAGCCTGGGAATTAGCAGAGCTCTGAAACACTCTTGGGCTGCACAGCTCCCGCCCACACACCCACACAGCGAAGGAGGAGCCTGCATCCTGTCCAAATGGCTGAATGGAGTCATTCTGGATCAAGCCCCAGCCAAGACTGATGTGGTCCAGTGGGTAGCACCTGGGGTAGGAGTCAGGACATTGGGGTTCTTTCTCCGTGCCTCAGTTTCCCCTCCCACACAGGAGATTGTAAGGTCTTTGGGGGCAGAGGCCGTATCTCAGTATGTTTTTCTGCAGACAATGGGGCTTTGATCTCAGCTGGGATCTGTGCAGCACCTGGCACAATGGGGCCTTCCTCTGGGGCTTTCTGTACAACACTGGGGACAAGCAAGCCCTGATTTCAGCTAGAGCCTCTAGGTTCTGGTGTGTTTTTAATAACTCACAGTTTGGGAACACACGGCAGAGGGAGAATTATTCGGATGACGGTTTGGAATCCTGACTGGCTTTCCGTGCTCTAGCTCAATCATCAGATATGGGCCAGGGAGGCAGGACTAGCTGGATGGATTCTCTGATGTATATAGTGGGTCAGCCTGGAAGGCCTGAAAATCTATTCTAGGAATCAATGAAAGTTGCAAACAGAAAGAGAAGGGAAATTCCTCCAGGACATTATTTGTTGCAAACTTTTGGCCCCGTTCTAGCAAGGACACTGTTACCCACTTCCCCCCGACCGCCCCATTTCTGTGAGCAGGGTGTCAGTTTTTCAATGCATATAGAAGGCAGCACTGCTATTCCATGTTAGGGCATTGGGGTCAGCGCTGAGGGGGGAGAGGGCCCCCTGCTGAGCCCACACCCTGCTCCCTGCAGCACAGCGCCCCCTAGTGCTGCACTGGGGCATTGGGGTCAGTGCTAACGGAGAGAGCACCCCCTGCTGACCCCTCACCTCACAGCATAGCAGCCCCCCAATTCTTTTCCCTCTCTGTGCATCCCCTGTGAAATGACCAATCACGTGGTGCCAGTGGCTTGGTTTGTTTGGTTCCCCTCCTCCCTGCTCACTCTGTCTCATTTTCCCTCTATTTATTCTTCTTTTTTCCTCCCTTGAGAGAAAAAACGTTGCTCTCAGCACGAGAAAAAATAAATAGCAGTGAGCAGCATCTGAGACAGATGCAGGGAGCGGGGTGGCTGCAGAACATCCAGTGGAAGAGCTTAATGATCTGATGCTTCCTCACTAATGAATCTTCTCTTTGTGTTCACACGCAGCCTGCTGTTCTAGCTCCCCCTCCAGCCCGCCCCCCAGCAAACAGCCAGCCCTGCCAAGGGGCTGAGCTAGGCCCCATCACCCCACTTCCTGCATGGGGGAGCTGGGCCCATCTCCCCGCTTGCAGCTGGCTTTGTTGGCGCTGTAGAGCAACAGTGGTGGAGGCTTGGTTGCCCATTTAAGGGATGGAGGAGATCATGGGCTGCTTCCATCCCCCACACCCAACAACCCGGGGCTCAGGGTCTGGGCGGAGTAAATCTGGGTCCATCCAGAGGGGGCGCAGCTAAGCAAGGCTGGCTCAGAGGTGTGGGGAACAGAGCACGGAGCCTTTCTGCTCTAGGGGGCGCCCGTCTGGCAGGGGGCTGCAATGGGACACAGGAGTCTTTCTGCACTAGGGGGTGCTGCTGGTAGCAATTGAACTCTTACCCGCTGCCCCCCATTCTGCTGCCTCAGGGGCCCCCTTGCTGCAGTTCATTCCGGCTCCCAGCAGATGGGCCACCATAGCCTCGGATGCAAGCAAGTCACATTAGCCCTCTTGGCTGCGGCCTGGTTAGTCACACACAGGCTCAAATGAGCCAGGGAACCTGAACTCCTAAGTGGCGGTGTGGTGCACCCTTCTGGTGAGACACAGGACCACAGGGCCCACGTCCCAGACAGCTGCCAGGGCCCAGGACTGTGGCAGCAAAAGCCTGAAAGCCCTTGCAGGGCCCTTGCTGCTTGCCTGCTCCCCTGGTGGCAGGATTTGCAGCACAGCTGGGAGACCAGCATCACCCACTTTGCCTCTATGCACGGCTGGTCGGCACCAGCTGAAAACGCCACTAAGCCCTTCACCCCGAGTGTCCCAGCCAAGGCCAAGACCTCAACTCTGGCTGCAGTCAAGCTCTCAGCCCCGCTCCCCTGCCCCAGATGGGGCCATGGAGTGGGGGATAGACCAGCGAGCGGGGGTGTAGCCTCAGCCAGAAGAGGAGGGGCAGTGGGCTAGCCTCCTCAAGGGGAAGCTTCACCTACTGTCCAAACAGGGGGATCTGCCCATCCCTCAGGCCATGGCTGTTGGGTTGGATTTGTAGATTAGGAGCTACCTGGCTCTCAGACCTGGCTCTCAGAGAGCCCTGGCCCAGATTCCCAATTGACATGCCATTGGCATCACCTGGTGCCCATCGGCACCACTCCCTTAGAGTCAACAGAGATGAAAGACTGATGCCAGCTGAGGATCTAGTTTCTTATCTGGCTACCAGCCTCAACCAACAGCCCCTGGCCTGAGGGATGGTGCCAGGCACAGCTCCATGTAGGTCATCTTGGGGTATGAGGCTCCAGCCAGGCATGATGAAGGAAGTGGGGGTCAATGAGGGTGCTGGGGTGAGAACAGCAGTTTTGGTTATCACTTTATAGATGGGAAAATGAGGGAGAGAGAAGGGCTCAGGTCACACAGTTGGTAGCACAGAACCCAGGAGTCCTGACTTCTAAGCCCCGTCTGACCCTGACTCCCAGAGTCCACTCCCCTCCCAGCGCCAGGACTCGAACCTAGAAGTCCTGACTCCCAGCTCCAGCTGCCCTGGCCTTACTCAGCAGATCCCATCCCAGAGCTGGGAATAGAACCCAGGAGTCCCAGCACACAACCCCACCCCCCCACTCATGAATCCCACTTTAACCACTAGCACATGGTCCCTTGGCATTGCTGGAAATAGTAGCCAGTCACATGATCAGTCCTATGCCCTCTGACATGGGGGGGGTGGATTAAGGAGGGGCCATTCTTGAAGCCACCCTGCTGGGCTAATCATGGAAGGCATCCAAAGTGGTGCACCGTCTGCAGAGATGTAGCTGACATAGGTGGGGTGGGGAAAAGGACTTGGAGAATCCACACGCTTGGTTCTATTTCCAGCGGTGGGAGAGGAGTGGTGTCTAGTGGTTCGAGGAGGGGCTGGAAGCCAGGATGCCTGGGTTCTGTGCGTGCTCCACTCTGTAAGAGGGGGATAATACCTGACACACACATTAAAGACAGTCAATGTGCAATCTCTGTGATTTTTTAAAAAGGAACTAAAAGTAGTTTAGGCCCAATGCCTGCCCCACCTCAAAATCCTCCGCCAATTTTTACACCCTTTTTAGGCCCCCCACTCATTCAAGATCCACACCAAACAAACAGGGGGATCTGCACATAGACAGCAGCAGAGACCAGAGAAAATGCTGCAAAGCGGAAACTGGGCAGGCTATTGTCCTTGTTCCCGTAGCTGCAGTGATGCCAACCCCAACTGGTGAAAAATAATGATGGGCCTCAAACCAAATCTTGAGATTGGCTTCAAAATCATGAGATTTTATAAATACCTGGCAGGGTGTTTTTATTCACTTCCTACTATGGGGACTTTGGAAAGGTCTCCTGGTTCAAGCTTTTCTCTGCAGTGAAGAGGGCGAGACAGGGAGGGTTTTGCCACCTGAGGAAATTAACTGGAAGAGCTACAGTAGCACATAGCGACTCCAGTCAAACTTCCCCATGCAGACAAGCCCGGATTGCTTTTTTAATCAACTCGCATGGTTTGGTGACTGGTACTTTAAGAAAAGAAAATCCCCTCACACAAATAGCGTCAGCCCTGTGCCCAAAGCACAAAGGTTGCTACAAGTAACAATATGAAGGTTACATTAAAAAATTGCAGCGAAGCTCCTTTGTACAGGCTGTGGCGGCAGGAGGCAGAAGGCTGCAGGAGGCGGAGCTGGGCGGGAGTTTTATCACCAGAAAATGGGGATTTATACACAACAAAACCTCTCAAGGACAGATTGGTTTCAGTTAAGGTTTCTCAGGTCAAAAGGGGACACCCCTGCCCCCCCTCCAGTAACGCAGTGGTTTGGGCACTCACCTCTGCTGTGGAAGACCCAGGTTCAAGGTCCTGCTCTGACTCCCTCCAATGTAGAATGGGAACAAATTTGAAACCCTCCAATTCTTTCACAAAACACAATCGGTTTCCAGCCTGATCACACTTGGAACCCCCTTGTGCAAGGGGCTGTACAGAAGGGCTCATCACTTACAGTACTGCTTTTCATTCATAGGGACTTAGCTGGCGTCTCATTACCTGATCCCTTTGGAAGCAGATTCACACCCATGGAAGGAGTTTCCCTGCAATAAGGAAGGGACGCACATATCCACATTTAAATGGAAGTATTCTGCTTCTGGCAATCCCCCTGCTGCTAGCGCACTGCATTCCTGCACACCGGGGGCGGCCTGGCTGTTCACCTCTCCTGCCCCGGCCTCATAAGTAACTAGATTATCGATTCCGATAGGACCACTGTGAGCACCTCGTCTGACCTGCGTAACACAGGCCACAGGACTTCCCTGAATTAACTCCTGTTGGAATTGGAGCAAATCATTTAGAAAAACCTCCCACCTCAATTTAAACAGCGTCAGTGATGAAGAATCCACCATGATGCTTGGTGAATTGTTCCAATGGCTAATTACACCCCCAGTTAAAAACCTGCCCTTTTTTCCCAGTCTGAATGTTTCTAGTTTCAGCTTCCAGCCACTGGCTCTCCTTAAACCCATGTCTGCTAGCGGGACTAGCTCATTATTCCCCAAGGTACTTCGAGACAGGGATCACGGCACCCCTTAACCTTTGCTTTAAGAAGCTCCTTGCACCTCAACATAAGGCAGGTTCCTCCCCCCATTGAATCATTCTCACGGCAACTCTCTGCTCCTCTCCAATTTTTCACCTTCCTTCTCAAACTGTGGACACCAGACCTGGCCCTGGCATTCCAGCAGCTGTCACCCCCCGCCCACCAGCCACAGGGATAAAATAACCTCTCCATTTCTGCTTGGGATGCCCGTTTATCCATCGACTACACGCCACCTCCCCATTTCAGCACCGACACTCGTCCCTTTGGGCTTTCACCTCCAGGCGAGTTCAGGTACCGTTTATGGCAGTCGCCAACCCCCCCAAGCCACATCCCTGAACTCCTTGGGCCTCCAGGGAGAGGAACAGCTCCTGGCTCATCACAGCAATGACAACTGTCCCCTAGAGCTGAACAGCCTACATGCCGGTCTGATTTTTTTTTTTAAACAAAACTTTATTGGTAATTGTTTCAAATATGTTTACAACAAAGCACACTGTTAAATAGGAAGTGAGGGTGGTGGTGGGGGGGTTGTTGTTTTTTTTCCAGTGAAACAAGTGTTGTCGGAGGACACAGACGTGTTTCCCAGGGCGGGGTGGGTGATATCCTCACCCTCTAGATGGGACTCTCAAGCTTCGTTGTGGAAAAGGGGGATTTGGGGGGGGAGGCCTAGCCACAGGGCTCCCCCTCTCTGCTCCGGACAGCGCTCATGTATTTATAATATATATAATTTATCTATGAAACCAAAAGAAGCTCACACCTCCACCCCCGAGAGAAACAAGAAATTCAACCAGCTGGTGAATACACACAGTGGGAAACAGGCTGCGGGTGTTAGAACAGGAGCACCACAGGGATGCACTGCATTGGGGCAGGGAGGATGTGTTAAGAATCAGACAGGAGGAAGAGTAAATGAAAAGAACAAGCCCCCCCCCGCCCCCCTTCAATAAAGCAGGATCATAGCTAGGCATCAGCCCCCCCCCCCACTGATCTCTCATTGGAGGGGCTAATCATGGCTTAAAACCTCTCCAACCTCACCCCAGATCTAATGGGGTCACTCCCTGGGGGGGCCAGTTGGGAGGGGGGAGATCAGGGCCTAATTGGGATCCTGTGTTCCTACCCACCCTCCCACTCTCCCACTTTCTGGTTTCTCCTCCTGCCTTGTTATCTTAAAATGTAAATTGAGAGCATAAAATCAGAGGTGCACAATGGAGCCCCAGGAGGACTGTGGGTAAAGGGAACCCTTCCCCCCCCCCCCCCACCAGAAAATCCTTTAAGGCTATTTCTGCAGGGCACCATTTGGCCTACGGGGGGAGGGAGGGAGAATAGAATATAAGCCTCCACTGACCTGGGGGAAAATAACCAAGTGCCCCAGAACCAGAGGACAGGCCAAAGAAGAGGTGGGGGGTTGCTCACATTCACAGTCCAGATTCAAAAGGCAACATTTTATTTCCAAAGGGAGCTAAAAATCCAGAACCCACCGGGCAGATTCCCTCTCCCAGCACCTCCATTCCAGCCTGTAACCGACCCCCAGATCTCCCCCGCCGGTGTAAGATACCCCCAAACCAGACACCTCGCAGAGAACCGTGGGAGTGGGGAAATACTGTCAGTTTCTACCTGAAAAAAACAGTTCTTTTTTTCCTTGCTAAAACCTGGACACATTCAAAGCTTGGAGAGTTAAAATTCCTGGCACCGTGGAGGAGGGGAAGGTAGGTGTCACTGGGGATGGCGGGGACTGATGTAGGGCAAGTTAGCTCAGCCCAGCCCCACGCCTGGATCTTTAAAACCTCTTATCACTCCCCCTCCGCGTTCCCTAACAGAAAATAAACTTTATTTTACTTATTTATTTTTAATTAAAAAAAAAGGGAGCCCCACCCCCAAGTTTATAAAATGAGACAAGATTTCCCTCCTTCCTCTTTCCAGAATGGTGGGCAGGGGGCTAGGATTTTGTCTCCCCGGTGTGGGGGAGGGAGGGATTCAAAGCTATTCTGGATGCCAGGATATTGATCTGCCATGTCGGTGGATGTTGGGGCATCTTTGTTCCATACCCTGCTCCCAGAAGCCTTTGCAAATAGCCATGAAGATCTGGGGGGAATTTGATGGCAAAATACACCCCCCGCCCCCTCCTTCAAAAACTAAAAGCCACCAATAAAGCCGGCCAGGATGGTGGAGGTGCAGTATGTGTGGACTGAGAGGCAGTGTGGGGGTAACCGGATCAGTGTGTGTGTGTGGGGGGGGGGGGGGAAGTAACCAGTGGGAGCTGAGTGTGTGTAAGTGTGGGGAAATCTGTTTAAACCCCAGGCGAGGAGGGGGATGAGGAGAGCTGCTGGGGTGGGCTGCAGGCTTGTGACGGCCGTGGGGGAAGCATGTGCAAGTGGGGGGATTAGGGATGCGTATGGGAGAATTTAGACTCCTGCCCTTCTCTACTATTGTTTACTTAGTACAGGTTTAGAATAAGGGGTCTCCTGTTCCCCCCTCTCAAAGCAGATCCAGGCAAATCCCTACCCCCTGCCACAAAAATAAAACACACAGGCAAGGAACTCTGGTCTTTCTGCTGATCAAATCCAACCCCGCCCCCACCTGCTCTGCACATGCTCTCCCAGCGGGGGGGCCGCTGGCCCTAGAACTCAGCAAACTCCTTGGCGCACTTCTCAGTGATCGAGACCCGGATCTCCTCTTCCTCGTAGTCGTCAAAGTTACTCGTGTCGCCAGGGCCTTTGCACTTTGGTATAAAGGGAGCTTCCACCTGCAAAGGGAGGGGAGGTCAGGGATCAACATTTGTATACCCCCCTCACTCCCGGGTCTGCTAGGGGTGCACGATCAGGCCCCAATGCTGTAACAAAGCAGGTAAGGATCAGATCCCCCACCCCCCATCCAGCCAGAAACCATCATACTTTGCAATCATGGAAGGGGGAGCCCATGACCCTGCTTAGGAGCCCAGAATCAGGGCCCCCAGTACTCCTAAGGGATACAGGATCGGGCCCCTCAGCAACCAGGTGAGGGATGCAGGATCAGTGCCTCCTCAAGCCCCCGTTTATCTACCCAGAACTCCCTCCTCTCACTTTGCAATCAGGGAAGGGCAGGGGGTCATGAGCCCCTTGGATCCCCCACTTGCATCACCAGGACCTTCAGCACAGCCCTCTCCCACCTGAGCTAGAGGAATAACGCCATCAGCTGGCAGCAGCAGTAGTAGGCTGTTATGCTCAGGGGGTGGGGACAGGACCATGCTTTTGCCACCATGTTACAAACAGGTTACTGGGTGCTCCCTACTTTAAACCAATGCTGGGTGACCCTATCTCCCCATAGTGGCTGGAGCCAGCCACAACACCCTGCTACAGAGTCCAGTAATCAATGCGCTCCTAGAGGCCTGGGCACTGATGATCCCAGGTTCAATTTCTGCTGACGGAGGCTACACGCATGTGGAAATTACCCAGGCTCTCCTCTGCCCGCCGCCGCCCTCCTACCTTCCTCTGGTAGACGGCGATCCAGTCAGTGGTAGCAAACCACTTGTGGTTCTTAATGTCGTTGACCCCATTCTTGAGGTTGCCAAAGCGTTTGGTGAGGTCCACCTGCAGCAGGTTCCGGAGCAGGTCCTTCAGGTCTGAGCTGAAGTGAGACGGGAACCGGACCTGGGGTGTGAAGGAGAAACAGAGGTCTGGCATTTACCTGCCCTGCTCTCGTGGCTAGATTCATAGATACACCTAATACTATACAGGCCCTAGCACAGAGGCATCCTGGGCTACGCCTGGCTGCTGAGGCACTATTGTAATACATCTAGTAATGTACAGCCCCTAGCACAGGGGGTCCGAGGCTACGCCTGGGGCGCCTAGGCACTACCATAATACATCTACTATGTATAATTACCTAGCACAATGGGGTCCTGATCCATGACTGGGGCTTCTGGCACTATCATAATATACCTAATAATAAATAACAAGCCCTTTAAAAACACTCCAGGACAATGAGTGGATGAGAAGTGGGGGCGCTGCTGAGGACTGACACAGGAATTGAAATGGTTAATTCGCAGCTGCCCCTCAGCTCTTATTGAGGATTTTTCCTCCACAGATCTCAAAGCAGGGCTGCCGCATCACTAGCCTCATTTTACATAATGGGGAAACTGAGGCACAGGGAGACGACTTACCCCAGGTCACTCAGCAGGTAGGAGAACCGGGAACAGAACCCAGGCCTGTTGAGTTCCCCACTAGGTTTAAAGCTGACCGTGTCCAACATGAATGCTTGGAGATCCTTGGCGAAAAGGCATTGGGGTGGGCAGAGGAATATTATGGGCTCTTGGTTACTATGGCGATGAGTGCTCTACCAGTGCCTGGAGATGACTGATGTGTTTAAGGAATGTTTAATCTTGCAACGTAGCAGGGTTGTGGAGGGTTTTGCAACTCACAACAGTGTCTAAGAAAACTAATCCAGATGTCCGCATGAGATGGGAAATAGGGTTACGTGGTGAGGGAGGGTCCTTGTGTGGGGGACACAATGGGGGCGATGTTCATGCATTGGAGAACAGGGGTACGTGGCAAGGGAGGGTCTATATGTTGGGGTGCAGGGGGAATGGGGTACATGACAGGGAGGATGCCCACGTGTTTGGAATTGGGGGAGCATGGGAGGGCATGAGCATGTCAAGGACCCATCATATAAGCATCACTCTGATGAGTCGCTGAGACTGGCACCTCCCTTTAGCTGGGGAACCCCCCAAAAACTATCACACAAGCATCCCCTCCCCCAGCCCATATACCTTGCCAGAAACAATCTTCTCGTAGATCTGAATGGGCTGGTCTGCGAAGAACGGGGGGTAACCAGCCGCCATCTCGTAGATGAGGACGCCCAGGGCCCACCAGTCCACAGCCTTGTTATAACCCTGCCCGTGGAAAACAGGCCCCAAGGTTACACACCGAATATTTGGGGGGTGGGGGGAACTACCTCGTGGCCAGGGATCAGCTAGAGATCAGGCAGCAGACAGGCCCTTCCCAGCTCACCTTGCTGAGGATGATCTCGGGGGCCAGGTATTCCGGGGTCCCACACAGAGTCCAGGTTCGGCCTTTCACCCGCTTGGCAAAACCAAAATCTGTTACCTGGAGCCAAAACACAGAGAGTGGAGAAGCTGGATCAGCCTGGAGGCTGTGACAGCAGGAGGGGAAGTGGGGGAGCAGATGATGGATGTATTCTGGCTGTGTTACATTTCTGGGGATGTCTTGGCTTTGGGAAGGGGATGGCAGCAGAGAGAGATTTGGGAAGGGAGGAGATCACTGCAGGGAGCCAGGAGCCAGCGCTGGGATGGGGAAAGGAAGGAGTGTGGGGGAGGGGCAGCAGCCTCACCTCTATGTAGCCCTGCTGGTCTATCAAGAGATTCTCTGGCTTCAGGTCTCGGTAGATGAGATCCAGCGAGTGCAGATACTCAAAGGTCAGGACGATCTGAGCAGCGTAGAACCGGGCGTGAGGTTCACTGCAATGAGGTGGGAGGAGAACATGGGCATCCCGGGCCAGATCTGCCCTCTCTCAGCCAGCCCAGCACCCTCGGCCCCCTGCCTTCACCTTCCTTATAGATCCCTGACTACATCCAGCCTGGCAACCCGGGGCAAGTCCCTTCCAGACCAGCATCTCCCCCTTAGCCCTAACACACACCACATGGACCCCAGCTCCAACCAGCCTGGCCCCATCTAGCCCTGGCATCCCTGGCCACTGACTGTGGCTAGTGCTGGCAGAAGAGCTCAGCAACCCTCCCCATGGGGAATCCCTTCCTGACCAGCCCAGCTGGGGATCAGGTCATGCCCTGCAGCATGAGGATCAAAGCCAGCGTCGCTGCAGATGCTGCTAGTGCATAAAAGGTCTAGTTCTCTACTGAACTAAATCACAAGTTTACAGCTGTGAAAACTGTGGCACAGAGTGATTCTCCCCCCTTCCCACATGGAGTGAATGGCAGAGGCAGGAATAGGACGCAGGAGTCCTGACTCCCAGTCCCTCTGCTCTAAGGGCTAGATCCAACTGTCCTGCCTGAGCCAGGTTTACATCCCAGGAGTCTAACCATCACCCAGCTCTAACCATTAGAGACACTGGCCCCAACATTGGCTCCTGTGGCAATGCTCACCTGAACCTCCCGATCCGCCGTAGGTGAGAGAACATCTCCCCGCCCGGGATGTATTCCATCACCATGTACAGATTGGAGTTATCCTAGAAGGAAATGCAGCAGCAACGGAGTGCAAGGGGGCCCCCTGTCAGCGCCTGCAACAAGAATGAAACTGCTCCCCACACCCCTGCTCCATTATTAGCCCCTCCCTTTCAGGGCACGAACACATCTCCAGGGAGCCTGATCCACTGGTCTGGCTTCCACACAGCACACAATGCAGTGCACTCGCTATCTGGGAGATAACAGCCTACTACTGCTGCCAACTGCTGCTGTTACTCCTTTAGCTCAAGGGCCAGAGGGGCTGCGCTGTGTTGCCCAAGGTCCCAGGCACACACCTGCATTGGGAGTTGCTGCACAGACATGCCTGGGGAACGGACTAACTAATGAGAGGGCACAAGCTTTATTTGCTTGGAGTATTTAGTGCTAGAGACCTAGAAGATCCAACACCTCCCCACACCTCTGGTCTAGGGGCAGGGATGGACAGGCCCAAGAGGGATTTCCCAGCTGCGATGTCTATGATCAAAGGGGAAACCCAACCTGCCGCCAGGTTGGACACCCCAAAGGAGTAGAAACAGGAAGTGAAACATCTCAAAAGCAGAGTGTGAAAATGATCAGGCTGGCTTCATCCTCCCTCGTGGCTGCAAAGTCAAAGAGCAGCCTCCAAACTAACTGTGCTGAACCCAACAAAGCCATTCCACTAGGGAGACCCTACCCAGCTCAGTGGTGAGAACATGAGCACTAAGCACCCACACACATGCCAGCAGAGACCACTGGCCCTGCCCTTGAGCCCAGGGTCAATTTCCAGCTAGCCCTGGAGAGAGGGTCCAGGCAGGGCAAGGACTGAGCACCCCATGTTGTACGGTCGGAGGCCTCTTTCTGCACCCAGATTAGGAGAGCAGGAGTCAAGAAGCAGAACGTCACATCCTCACATTCCATCTAAATGATATCAGAACAGGGTAATACCAGGCTGGTAAGAAGGCTCCTGCCCTAATAGTGCCCAGCATCACCAGGCACAGAAACAGATCTTAGGATGCTCCAAGGAATCACTTAGCAGCAGTGTGGGTGTGAAATTTCTACTTCTTGATTGTTTTCCCTTGCTGGTCCCCACTTCTCTATTGTTTATCTGTCTGGGTCTTTGATTGTTTCCGTTACATAACTAATTCTGCCAGGTGCACATCAACACAGGTCATGGCGTACAACTGGGTGTACGACTGTTTCACACTCTGCTCCGATTGGTCAGACAATTATTTTGTAACACGTCTGTACAATGATTGGCTCAGGTAGAGCTAAGCTGGACTCAAGTTTCACTACATAAACTGGGGTTCAAAAGGAAGTTCTGGGGAACCAGCTCCAGGGCACAGCCCAGCGTCAGCACTGCCAGACCCCAGCACCCTGCCAATGACTCCAGCTTCTGCATGGTGTCCCAGGACCACCGGATCCCGACTGGCCAGCAGGGAAAGTTCGTCTGCCTCATTGGGAGCGATGGGCATTGTGTGAGCAGCGTCTGTATTCTGTTCTGGTAACTGTGATGAAGTGGGGGGGTTTCTTGGTTTTTTCAATGGTTTGCATGCAGAGGGGGTGGGACACAGTCTCCCTCAGTGTTACTGGTTTAATGAGGTGATGGGAGAGGGAGTTTGTTGTTACAGAGGACTGGGGACAATGGCCTGGAAAGTGGATACCTGAGCGACTGGTGACCTGGGCCTCACAGCTCGGGGGTCACAGCTGGTTCTGGCCAGTGGGAGGACAATGGGCTGGGAAGAGAGGACCCCGGTGACCTGAACAGGTGGTTCCAGCCAGAGGCCAGAAGAGAGGAGAGGTGGCCCAGGCGACCCTGTTTACCTGGAGAGAAGACAATGGACAGAGGCAGGGCTTGGGGGAAGTGATATTGGATGTCCAGCTGGGAAACAGGGGGGCTTCTGGGCTGGAGGGAGAGAGCAGGCAGAGCCCACCTGGATGCAGGCAAGACTTGGATGTGCTGTGCTGAGGGAGCCCAGGCCTGAGGGCCATGAGAGTTTCCTAGGCTGTGTTCAGACACTCAATAAACCCTCCTGTTTTACGCTGGCTGAGAGTCGCTCCAGTCTAGAGAACAGGGTTGCATTATTCCCTCTGGGAGTGGTGGCCCTGCGGTTCAGAGCGAGTGGACTCCCTGAGGGGGCCCATGGTGAGAGACAGGTGTGCTAAGGCTCAGAGAGGTGTGGTTCCAGGAGCTGGAGGGGCTTAACCCTCCGAGAGAAAGTAGACCCCTGAGAAGGGCTGTCTCACTGAAGGGGGTTCCCCCCAGGGACTGCATGGGGCCAGGAGCGGGCACGACTTGTGAGTCCGTGACAGTAACTGTTAAGAAACAGAGGTTAAGGTATTTCTGTGTGAGTCTCTCTCACTAGGAAAAGACCCTGTAACCCGCAGAGTGTGAGGTGACGCCCTGTGTCCACGAAGGGTGAGGCTAGACGCCTAAATTAAGAGGGTTAAGCCTTAAGCCCCAGGAGCAGGGTAAAGGTGGGTGCCCTAGAGCGTAAGGGGAATGAAGCCTGAACCCTGCTGTCTCTCAGGGGATGAAGGGAGCTCCTCCCATCCTTGGTCTCCCTGCTCAGGCAGTTCTGGTCTGCGTGACATGGGCCTTCCTGACTCTCTACCAACTAAACAGGCCCCAGCACCTTAGCAGTACCTTGATGGGGCCCAGTCAGCATGTACCAGGCCAGACTCCTAGCTCAGTGGGGTAAATACAGACCAGTCGCACTGATTTCAACAAAGTTCTCCCACATTTACAGCTGTGGATTCAGGGATTTATTTTACGCTGTGGTAGGAGAATTGATTGGCTCAGTGATCCAGCCTGTGTAACAGCAGCCGCTGGCCCCACTGCTACTGTGTCACCCGAGAGCTACACGGCCCGGAGCAGGGGTGACATTTCCATTGCGATTTATCCCACAGCCTCCTCTGAGCTGACAGCTCTTTGTCACTACAACCCACTAACCTCAGGCTGACAAAGGGGAGACAGGTCTCCCTTTAGAGCCAGACCCTTTTTAATCAGGCCAGCCACAGGGGATGCTGTGGAGCTCAAAGGCACAACTGTCTTTGCTCTCCCCTCTACACACAGGGTGTAGCTCACAGGCCACAAAATCCAGGTTCAGAGAAGAGGGTCCAAGCCCCATTCCTGGGGCCTGACTTTTAGCTTTCGCAGAAACTCCGATCAGAAGAAAATGATCCCACGTGGTGGTTTCAAAGTCTCCACAAAGTCAATTGTGTGTGAAGTTAGGACTTCCTCTGAGACTCCCCTGCAAGCCAGGCCTCATGCCCTAGGGTCAGCGCAAGGGAGCTGAAAACTGAAACTGACTAGGAACAAAAGCAAAACTGACGGGGAGGGAGAACCACTGTTCAAAACCTGGAGTCAAAAGCAGAACAGAAGAGACTGAAAAAGGAGAATGATCCAAACAGATTTTTCTTAGCTCCAAACCTGATGCCAGATGTCACACCAGGAATGTTTGCTCTCGGCATATAAGAGACACAGACTGTGCCCTTCCGCCCCTTCAGCACAGCTTTAGTTTTAAATAGGAAAGAAAATCGAGGGGATTGTGGGAGTCAGGGGGGAGACACAGCCCAGGGCCGAGCTGGCAAGCGAAGGACACCTACCTTGAAAGAATACTCTAGTTTGACGAGGAATGGAAAGTTGACGGCCTGGAGGATCCGTTTCTCGTTGAGGGTGTGCTCAATTTGTTTGAGCTTCACTACCTGGGAGAGAAAAGGAAATAGCAACATCAGATCTTCCTCTGCTGTGCAGCACCCCCTGTGCCTCCCACACACTCCCCTCTCCTGCATCCCCACGCAGGATTCAGCTCCAAATCCCTCCCCCGCATTGGGGATTCCATGGCCCCAGGCCAGATCTCCATGGCAACCCCCAGCATCTCACCTTCTGTTTATCCAGGATCTTCATGGCATAGTGATTCCCGGTCTCCTTGTGTTTCACCAGCATCACCCTCCCAAATGAGCCCGTGCCCAGGGTCTTGATTCGCTCAAACTGATCCAAACTGGCCGTGTTCTGGAAGGGGGAAAACAAATCTGATGGAAGGGCAGACTGGTCCTGGGGGCATCAGGAAGGAACTTGTCCGGACAGTAGGATTTGCACTGCACGACTGGAGGAGTCTTTAATGACCATGAAGGGGTCAGAGCTTCAGTTTTTATAGCTCACCAGAAAGGCAGCCCCTCCAGGGTCAGCACTGACTGTGATGGGAGAGCGCCCCCTACTGAGCCCCCCACTCCCTGCAGCGCAGCACAGCACCCCCTAGCACCGCACTGGGGTTCTTCTTGAGAACACTGATATGAAGAATTGGCCCTGTCAACACTGGTTCTCCACTTGGGAGGTACTCCCTTCTCTTCATGTGTCATTATAGAATGCCTGCATCTGTAACTTTCACTCCATGCGTCTGAAGAAGTGAGGTTTTTTTTTAACCCATAAAGCTTATGCCCAAATAAATCTGTCAGTCTTTAAGGTGCCACCGGACTCCTTGTGTTTATGGATACCGACTAACACGGCTACCCCGATAATTGATAGGAAGAAGTATTTCACATTTCACCACCAGAGGGCACCAAAGGAAAGCGCTACCTTTAGAATGAGACACAGACAAGGGATTCCCTGCTCCTTGGGCAGAACCAAACTCCAGTTCGACAGGTGACCCGCCCAGCTCCATTCAGTGGGGGCTGGTGGGTTAGAGGCAGGGCAGGGGCTAGGCATCAGGACTGCTGGGTTCTAGCCCTTGGTCGGTGAGGAGAGGGAGTGAAGTGAAGTGGTCAGAGGGCAGGAGACTAGGAGTCAAAAGATCGCTTCCTAGTTCCGCCACCAACTTCCTATACCCTTGACCAAGTCCCTTTCCCTTCTGGGCCTCAGTTTCCCCATCTGTGTCATGGCGTTAATGGCACAGGGTGTGTGGGAGGCCTAGCAAAGTGACAGTGCTGCAGAGGGACCAGCAGCTCTGCCTCAGGAATTACCCAAGAACCACCCCAGAGGGGATTTCCAGTGGGGACAGACCCAGGGCTGACCCCAAAAGCTTTTCTGGCACCTACAAACTGAGGCACTGCACCCAAGCACAGGGCAGCAAATGGAGGCCCTTTGACCACGGTCCCTGTTAGCACAACCCCCTGGGAGTCAATCTGGGGCTGGGCTGGACAACCACGCTGGAGCCTTGGGAGGAGGATGGGGGAGGAGGAGACAGGCTGGATCAGGAGGAGTCCCACATGGTTAGTGTTCCCCTCCCCCAGCAAAGAGGAGTTGAACCTCCATTGTTCTTGGCCCTCCAGTTATCAGAGGGCAGATGGGGGGGGGGAGAAGAGCACTCAGTCCCGCCCCCCAGGAGCAAAAATAACTCCAGACCCTCAGCGGAGGCTGTTTGGGAAGGGGGCTCAGTGATGGGGAAAGAGATCCAGGGGGTGGTTGTAGAGTAATCAGCCTGGGGCTGCAGAGGCCTTAATTGTGGGGTGGAGGTGCGGGGCGAGATCTGGGATGGGGACACAGTACCTGGGAGGGGTTCTCCCATTTCTTCAGGAAGTCTTCTTTGGCTTTGGCTAGGAACTCCTTCACTGTAAGGTGAACAGAAAGGGAGCAGCATGAGGAGCCAGGCGGGGTGGGGCACCCAGGCGGGTGGACAGAGCTCTGCTTTCAGCCCCTCCCCAGTGAAGAGGCATGCAGTCACACAAGGGGGCGGGGATTTTAAGCGTATCAACAGGTTGCCGGTAAATGATTGGCCACAAACGGTGGCTCAGCTGGGGATTGGCTAGAGAGAAGTCCACGCGGCAGCGCTCCTGCCACACCCGCACCCCCGGGCTTGCCCCTGGACTCACCGAACAGCCCCTTCAGGGAGGACTGATGCAGCTCCCAGTGCCTACCAAAGGGGGGGCACTTGTGCCTCTACCCTCCAGCTGAACATGCCACTCAGGGGTGCCTGTTCCACGACCTTCGACAGACAACCTGCACCCCACAAGGAGACACTCATACAACCCTCCAGTCAAATGACGTTAAGAGACGTGGATCACAGTTGCCCTAATGGGAGGATACTGGATCTACTACTGCTGCCAGCAAAACGGGTGAAGGGGGAGGAGATTCCCCTTAGCTCAAAGGGCAGAGGCCTGTGTGTAGCCTTCTCTCAACCATGCAGGCAGCACGCACCAATGACACCAACAGCCCACAAGGGGGTGACACACACACACACACCAGTTGGGCTTTGCCCACAAAGGGGTTAAAACAACCAGCCGCAGCCTCCACAGCATCAGCCTGGGAACAGCAAGTGCCCTGCTCTCTGGCACCCAACCAGGTGATCCTTCCTTCGCCAGCCGGGCTCCCTGTCCTTGCTGCCAGATCCCAGAACCATGGGAGGGGGGACAGGGACTGGAGCAATCTGCAGGATCTGGAGGGATATTTGGTACCGAGAGCCCCTTGTATCTTTGCTGCCTCCCACTGCTCCCGACAAGGACAAGTCCTGCAGCTCTTAATAGCGCAAGAGATGCCCACAGGATTTGAATGGCTGCAGCAGCGAGGCCAAGCACAGAGCAGCAGCAGGGGGTGGCTTTGAACCCAGAGCTCGCCCCACCCCCACCATCACAGGCAAGTCTCCCCCACGGTGTATAAAGTTAATTGCCTCCCCGGGGATCACTGGTGCTCATATGTCAGGAAGGGGACAAGCTAAAAGCCTAGATCCAGATCTGGGTGCTGCAGTTCTTGGGGTCACGGATGCGCAACCCAAAGGTCAGCTCCCTGCCACCCCACTCTCACCACTACAACCCAGTCCCTTCCCAGGAGCCCTAGCTCCCAGCCCCCCACTTGAATCACTAAATAGCAACATTTCTGTGGAAACCTGGCACCACCACGCTCCAGTCCTGTCCCTGCCCGAAGGAAAGGGCTGAGAAATAGGCCAGGTGAGGGCCCGAAATGCACCAGCGAAGCAGCACAACATCCTACAGATGTGACTGATTCACTGCTGGAGGGAAGGAGACCAAGATTATGGGGATTCCCCTGATCCCATAGGACAGGACAGGGCAGCCCTGAAACGGTTCCAGGGACCAGCTATTTGCTGGCTAACTGCTCCGGCCAATACCGCCTTCACCCTCTCGTCCCACACCCCATTTCCTGTGGAGCCCCACAGAAGGGGGCTGAATTCACATCTGCTTCCCTCAAG